>NW_025335438.1:8619711-8667211 GCF_004798865.1 Varanus komodoensis | reverse complement strand
CATGAGGCAGCCCTGAAACTTTATAAGGTAAGCACCCATGAGTAATTTAAATTGCCCTAAAATAGGAAGAAGCCATTAACTTTTGAAATGTTAACAGAATAAGGTTTTGATTGATTGGCAAAATAAAGAATTAAAACAATGAAAAACAAAGTGTTGAGCCAGAAGGCTGTATGCAGAAAGCTGTACAAATTTCTCTTACATTACATTCAGTTCTCCCTTTCTTTGACTTTTTAAATGTGTATCACTGTCAGCACAATCCTGCGCATGTATATTCAGTAGTAAGTCCCAGCAAGTTAGATAGAGCTGGTTCCCAAGTGAGTGTGCATAGGATTGCAGCCTAAATTCTTAAACCGAAATTGATATGACCATAATGTGTATGGCTTAATGAGTTTCCAGGCGGTTCTAAAAGTGTGACTACTTTTGTTAGCTAAGAATTAGCTATGAATGATTTTGTATATTTAAGTGATGATTCTTCCATATCTTGTGTTGGGAAGGAGATAGCTTCTTGGCATTGAGTAACTGTAAATGATTCCAAGTGTGTTATCTCTGTATTTATAGTACTTGTACACATACACAGTTTTTATCATAAAAGATTCAAAATTTAACTATAATCCTTTGTCTACCCTTATTTTCAAAGTTAATAGTGACTTACATTAACAGGAAAGGGTGTGGTACAGATAAATGTTAGCATAACCGTAAATACATTATCTATCCTGGAAAAAATGCTATAAGTATGTGGAAGTAATGAATACCAGTATTCAATATGCCATGCATTTTCCCAACCCATAATCATTGGTTAACTGTACATTGTCTTTTTTTTTTTTTGAGCATTTACTAAACTGTCCTGATAGACCTGCCTTATATATATGTTGCACATTAATTTCTGGCTTTCAGATCTGTTAGGTACTGATTTGGGGGTTTTTTTCCCCACAAGGACATTACAGTTCAGTATACTGTAAACTATTCATCAGTGTAACTGTCTTTTAAATATAGTTGAAAAGTCTTTGTGGAAAGTGTTTCTAATACTCAAAATTGGGTTATACTATGTTATGTATAATTAGCTGCTGCTGAAAGATATATGCTTCTACTCAAATACTACTGTAAACTGGTGCACATATATAACTTAAAAATAAATCAGCAGTTCTATAGATAAATCGTTCTTTTTGATGAAGACTGGCAATTTTTTTAGTAGTTTTCCACATAATGCTACATCCAAGTAAAAGTCAGATATATAAGTGAGAATTGTATGTAATAGTTCTGAGGTGCACAGAAAATGAAGGATATGCACATATTACACATTTAACTTCATATCTCATTTCCAAATCTGACTACTTTAATGTAAATTTACCTACCTTTATGCATAGATAACAATGTAGGACTATTCACAGATATAGACATAAGTAGCTCCACATCCATACCAATTAAAACTTTGCATTCACATACTGTCTTTATTATTCCAGAAGAATGAATTAGTATTTAAAGCCAAAACTAAGAAGTTGAGGGAAAAGCAGTTAATCTAGTTGAGAAAGTTATGCTGCTGGTTTTGAATAAAACAGAGGACAAGCTAGCATGGGGTTTCCCCTTTATAGGAGACTTTTGACACTTTTTGAAAATACCTAGCCCCCTGCCTTTTCATAGCTTATTAGCACAGGTTGACCTTCACATGTTTGACCTGATAAATTTAGGATGAATTTCCCCTCATTGCAGGCAAGTTGCTGAAAGTATTATCCACCACTGCTTCTCAGCTGTAGATGGAATCTAAAAAAAAAAAAAAAAAATCTAGCGTTGGGTTTTCAGGCTACAACAAACATTGCAGAATTGATCAAAACATTCCAGGCATCTCCTTACACAAACATAACTTGACAGACCTACATTATTTACATGACTACAGAATAATTGTTTTAGAGGACTCCAGTACATATCAGGATAGTGGGCACCTCTGTGACAAACAGATGAGATTAGTTCTTTTGGGAAATCTTAACTTGAAAAGTTAAGGTACTGATTGAATGAACATTAATTTATATATGATTAGCACCATACTTTGGGAAACTTAAATGTATTCAAGTATTGTCCTCACTCCTTTAACTTTTAAGATGCTGCAGTAATAGTTTACTTTAACATTAAAATATCTGAGAATTTGGAGAAAAGCACCACATATTTTACCCATGTGCTTTCTTCAGAGCATTATTTTCATGCAGGTCTTGATTTATTTATTTATTTTTCTAACCTGCCCCATTAGCTACACAGCTCCCATATAGACATTAGACAGACATTAGCATAATGGCAATCAGTAGAGGGAATATAAAGAGCATTATTAACGACTGTAGTGCTTACAGGTACTGTAAACATTGGGATATATGTAGTAAAGCTATATAATTTCAGCTAGTATCAAGATGTCACTTAACTAAATTCTGTAAATAAATGTTCGAGATGCTTTTGGGGGAAGCCAGAGAGGTGTTGTCAGCTAGGGTGAACAGAAGACAGAGTAACTCACTCATATACTCAGGTGGCACTATTAATATCATTACTAGAATTACATCAACACTAACTTTTTTGATAATATAGTTCCTACTTACGTAGTTACTAACTAGGACTAGTAGCATTTCTTTTATCAGTTTAGTTGTGGTTTTGCTTAGGTTAAACTAAAGTCTTTGGATAGTTGAAATACAATACTAGAAAACTAATTCTATAGAGATGTGCAATATCCATCAAAATTATATTTTAGTGTAACAAATGACAAACACATGCTAACTATGCAAAGAAATGGGCTAGTTAGCAGCAGTCCACATTCCATTTACTTCAGAGTAATCCTGTTATGGTCAAATGGCCAAACTAAGTATGGCAGGTTAGCCACATATTTCTTATCTCTGTCCTGTTCAGCTAGAACTTATAGTGGGCTCTGCTCTCTTAAGTATCTCCATGCTTCTTTCCAGGTCATTCACCACCTATCTGTTTTATCTTATGCACCATGTTTCTTTACATAGTTTTTCTCCAGTTTGCTACACTTCAGTGTTGGGTTGGGGAAAAGCTGTGTAAAGCAGAAAGGTAAGGCGAAGAATGCAGACATTTATGTTTTCTCTCCTGTGGGTTCATTGTTGTGTAAAGAACAGCCCTTTTGCCTCTGCTGACACACATGTCAGTGGGATAGATATGTGAATGATTGTCCCACCACGTCTAGTTTAGCCTTCAGATAGTGTTTGAATTGTTGAATAAGGCAGTATTGCACTTGACTGTATCCTGTTCAGAAGGCCAGGAAAGGATAGAGCTCGCTATGAAACACATTCTGTATAAACATTCTTAAGAGACATTTGTAGCATTTAAACCTGTTCCCATAACCATGCAAATTATTTTCTGCTTGTTTGCAGTCATGAGGTCTCAGCACAACTCACTCTCCCTATATTATAAAAATAAAGTGCAAGTGAGCTGTGTTGCAGTGGGGAGTGCTAGCCATATCCTCTATTAGGAGAGGATCCTGAACAGTGATCCTCTACTTCAATTCTATTCCTCCTCATATCTTTTTATTTTTTATTTTTGTCAGCCCCCTCTTCCATCAGTTAGCTTTCTGGCCTGCTGACCATTCTTAGTCCTTGTTTAGGACTTCCCTCTATTCTTTTGTTTTTGTACTTCTCCAGACCTTGGAGTTTCTCAATGCTTCTTGTGCATGGAAGGTGCCATTCTGGCTGTATATGGAATAAGCTTGTTGTTAGTATATATGATGTAATTATTAGATGTTTGTCAAATTTATTTGCTATCAGAAGCAATAGCAACATGCTTTTATTTTTTGTATTTGAGGTTTCAGAGAGAGACAGAAGCTTTAGAGAGGAAGATCAGTCTTTAACTTTAAAAGGAGCGAGAAGAGAAGAACAAAATAGTTTATTTGATAGTGTTGTACAATATTGAAGATGTTATTGCCACTTTTGTTTGTGATGGGTAAATGCCACAAAAAGACTTCTATGTAAGAAAACATCTGGACTCCTCACGGCTGCATTGTTAACAGTTGCTCTGCTTTGAGGAAAGATGTTTCATCCTTCACATGAGGAGCACTAAAATTGTTTGAGTGTGGAGAAGCCCTTCTGTGTAAGATGTGAAAGCTTCTAATGTATTAAAACCGCAGCCCCTACCCACTGAATTCATGAAGCAATTTGTTTAATTAGTTGCCTAAAGTGACAAAGCAATTCTGCTTTATGAGAACAATTATCATGCAACTAAAAGTGCAATCCTGCGAACGCTTATGTAGAAATAGTTTCTGGTGCAGTTAAACTTCTCTGCAATGCATTGAAGTTTTGTGTGATATACATGTTTTGCAGTTCCAAGAACGAATAGTAAAAATGAACTGTTGGAATAATTTCATATTTAATGGCAAATATAAAGTCTTTTGAGTGTTTAATAATTTTTACAGTTACTTAAATATTAAGGATACTTGACAGCAGCAGTTAGATAAGCATTTAGCTGTGCAAAAACTATTTAATTTTTTTCTTTATTGGCAAACAATTGATTCATAACACTGCTAATGTTATGACTGTCAGTTCAGTTTGAGGAGCTCAGTTTACCTCTCATTCTCAGACAACAAGAAATTGGGATGTCCTAATTCCAATTTAAGAAGGTGAAAGGTTAGCTCAAAAGCATGCTCTGCCTAAATACTTCACTTTAAACTGATCAATTTAATGAAAATCTGTTTTACAGATGTTGCTTTAATGTCTTTGGCAGGATTTGGATAGCTTTAACATTAGAAGTTAGCTAGTAAACATTATTTTTTATTTGAACAGAGCAACACCTTTTCTTTTATGTTATGTAGTAGAAAACATGTGGGCCATGATATTTTGGCAGAAGATCCAAGGCAAAAAGTGTTGATTATTTTTCCATATGGATGCAAAATCAGGATATTTTTATGTCCACTGCTATCAGTGATTGTGAAAACAAACAAAGTTGCATTCAGTACTAAGCATAATGTTTTCTGTGAATGTTAATTTCTCTGTAAATTATACTTGAAAAATTGTTGCTTCCCATTTTCCTAAGACAGAAGTAACAGCATTCCAAAATCATAATAAAGACTGATCCAAATAACAATTTTCTTGTTTATGTGAAAATATGCACTTGGTGTACATAGCAGAAATTGTCATACAAACCCTTGTAAGCCACATGCAGTCCCTAACAGTTGAAATGCATGTAGTAATTTGCTTACCTATTATTGTTATTATTTATTAGATTTCTTTTAAAAAACTCAAAGCAGTTTACATAATTCTCCCCCTGCTCTCAGTCTTATGCCCACAACAGCCCTGTGAGGTAGGTTGGGCTGAGCATCTGTGGCTGGCTCAAAGTCACCCAGTTGCCTCCATGGCTGAAGCGAGGACTAGAATCCAGATGACCCAAGTCCTACTCCTATACTTTTAACCATACCTAAGCAAGTGAAGAGAAGTTTTAAAGAGCCTTGTCTTGATTACAGATTGACAGATTCCATGTGGCATGAGGTACTCTCCATCTGCACAAAATCAGGAAGAAAAGTTGCAACAGTTAGGTTACATTCTTTTTATGGACAGTTGTGTAATTCAGATTTCAACTCAACATGCCTGCCCTTTAAAAAGGCTTTGATTAATAGCTTTTGAGCACTTTTAGTTATTTATTGTTATTTATTTGAGAATTTATGAAAGTAAATAGACAAATAAAATATTGTGATTTCAACTTACGTGAGTTTGAATTGTGAGTACTAAAGACATTTGCTTGTCTAGCTGGGGCAATTCTTTTGAGTATACTGTGATTTTGGAGAGGATGTGGTACAGTTCTTTGACTTCAGAAATTTAAGTCCTGTGAAACTGTAATAGCTACTATTAACTATTTTGCTTTTATAAATTTTATAAAATGCTTTTATTTTGCTTTTATACATTTTATAAATTGCTTTTCTGACATCAGGACCTCTAAAAGTGATATTTGATGTAAAACAATGTAATAATGGAATTCAGTCACAGAAAAAGCAGTCTGTGAAACAAGCCTTCCTCCATCAAAAATCTATAAAAGGCCCAGTAGAAGTTTCACTGCCTTTCTAAACCTTTTTAGGAAAGGGATTGACCTTACTTCCCTTGGGAGGTAGTTTCGTAGCTGGGGTGCTGTTCCCACCCCAGCTATGGGGTGGTCACGGAGCATAAAACAGCACCTCTTATGAAGATTGTGGATCATTGACAGGCTTATATTGACAGTCTTCCAGATATCCTTTGTCAAAGTTGTTCAGGACTTTATATGTCAAAACTAGCAACTTGAATTGGGCTTGGAAACAAATTGGTATTGGTTCAAGACATGGACTACCAAGAAAATGCTGGACAATAGCCTGCTGCTCTGTTAGGTGCTAGCTGTAGTTTCTGAACCCTTCTCAAGAAGAACCCCACAGAGGTAATTAAGACATGGCTCACAGTGACAAGGAAGGGACACAGTTAACACATTAGCCTAAGCTTGTCCTAGCACTCCTGGGCATAATGGCCACCTGATGCTGCAGTAGTAATGCTGGATCCAAAAGCACCTGTAAGCTGTGAAGTGCAATTCCATCCAGAACAGCTTAGTCCTCAATCCTAGCTTGCTTATCTGCTGACCAATAGAGGCTCCATCTGTGGTTCATTCACTCATATTGAGTCCCTCACTGTACTGAAACAATAGTTCAGGTTTTCACAGCCTCCTTGCTATTGGAGTTTAGAAAAAAGGAGATAGAGCTAAATGTCATCAGCTAAAAGAGGAGACTCACCCCAAAATGTCAGAAGTCTTTTCACATTTGTTTCAGGAGGTGTTAAAAAGCATAGGATACAATACAGAGGATAAGTAACCATATAAGTTAATGGCAATGAGGCTGAGAAATAATTATCCAGAACCACTGTCTGGACATGCTCACTCAAATAGGACCAGAACCACTGGAAAATGGACCTTGCAAGTCCCCAACAGTCAAAACACCCTGGATAGATACCAGGGTATATAATACTGAATGCTGTTGAGAAATTCTGTTGACTGAGGGGCCATTTCCCAGCATAGTTAATCAGTTAAAGTCTGGTTCTGCCCCATCACTATGACTTATACTATGATGGAGCATACGTAATTTGTGCAAGATAGATATATGTATTCTGATTATATTACCAGCTCTGTATATGCTGCCCACACAGAAGATGTATGAATTTGGCTATTTTGGTTAATTGGCCAACACGTAACATTCCATATAAGAAGGGGTTTCAGGTTGTTTTTGGGTTTTTTTTTTTTTTTTTTGGTGTACGTGGTATCAAATACCACTCCTAGATAAGATGAATGATCAGGATGTGGTAAGTGCATATCCTAAGGTGCCTCTAAACTAAGCAGTTCCAAATTTGAAATCTGAGTGCTCTTGATACGGCACAGATGCATTCTTCATTTTAGTGAGCTTGGATAAAAAAGCACTGTGCAATGCATGGAAGCTGCAGTAAGACAGCATTTGGCAGGTTGTATCTTTTTTAAACAAGCCCCTTTTCACCAGCATTCATTGGGTATCTTTTCTCTATTTGCTGACACTCTGCTTTTATGCCTTTGGTCTATTTCTTTAGTTAAAAGAACAATAACATTCTGCATAACTTTCCTGAAACAAAAGTGTCTTGATAATAGTGACCCTTTGTTTGTTTGTGTAAGGAAAAGGTTTAGTATAATTCTTTATTTTGTTAACAAATGAATGCTACCAGCCTTTTTAAAAGACCCAGTAAAACTAGATTAAAGCAAATGTAGAACATCACATACTGAAGGGCTTGAGGAACAAATGGAGCATTGACTATATTTTATAGGATGGATTTATAGTCTGTCCTTGGGTCACTTAGGGCCAAGAATGTTCACGGTCAGCTGGTTGGGCCTGCTGGCTAGCATCCATGGCAGGAAATGTAAATACCATATAGCACCTGCTCTTCAGCTGGGCGGCTGGCAGTTTTTTCTTTCTTTTGGAAGGGAGGTATCTACCACCTCTCTGGTTCAAACTAGAAAGCTTAATTATACCAGCCTTGCTCTGCATCTGTCATCAGTGAAGCAGAATAGTCTGCCTGGATTCTCTAATGTCGTTTGCATATTTGGATTTTAAATCAGCCAGAGATATTGAATGCATTTCTTGTGCCTCCTTGCTTGCAAATGAGACAACTGGGATTTAGGTAACATGAAGAGTGCTATTTCCCCAATGAACATCGCTTGTGTTTTCCTCATTATTCCTTTATGGATGAAAGCATTAGTGTTAAGAACAAAAATTTGGCATTTGGAAGAGTTGATATGAAATAAGAAATAAGGGACATCTATCCATAGTGCAAGTTCAGTTTGTTTGCTGTATTCTGTTTTGCACACAAAAGTGATACCTTGAATAATGTAGAATTAACACAGTTCCATTATTTCCATTTCAATAGGCTTGCATTAAGTTTGCAATTGAAAAAAATCAAATACTCCAGATATGTGCCATTCCAATTATTGTACTGTCATTGTCCCAGTATGATAGTAAAAGAAGTTGGGAGATTGCAGAGTGTTTATTTGCATAAAATCATTGTGCAGAAGGAAATTGGAATGTTTCAGTACATTCAAGACTAAGAAATATGTTCTTCTTATGCTTTCTTCTTACTCTCATTTGTTTAGATGAAGAACACTGTTTGTGGAGATAAATTGAACTATTTTTGTTCTTAAATATAGTTGCCACTATGGAAAATATTTCACTTTTTAACATTTAAGAATTGAATTCATTTCAGGTGTGAAATTCCTGAAATTTATTTTCTCTAGATCTTTGTTTCTGCCAGATAATTTGAATTACACTATTTAATTCACATATAAAGTGATAACGGAAAGTCAAGGGAATCATTTTGTTAGCAGCTTGTATACAGGTATACTTTATGTCTACATGAATATCTATCTGTTGTTAATTAAGAAGTGGTAGCACATTAATTTTAAAGGAATAGTAGCATACATATAGCTTGATCTTTCAGTATACTTTTAAAACTACTGTCATAACATAGTCTCTATTTCTAATATGACAGCATGCTGTGATTAAAAAAACACCTGTATACTTTTGTTTTGGTTATACATTTATGTCATATTAGAAGTATGCTTTGATAATGGTTTGATAATGAAAAGCATAAAGAAGTATACCATGCTTTGATAATGGTCTTTAGAAAAGGTGCTCAGCGCCTTAGAAGGGATAGAAATTGTACTTAAATTGTTATGTGTGGTCAAGTCATCTCCAACCTATGGCGACACCATGAATGAATGTCTTCCAAAATGCCCTATCCAGGACATGCTGGCTTAGCTGTTCTATATTCAAGGCTGTGGTTTCCTTTATGGGATCAACCCATCTCTTATTTGCTGTTGATTTTCTCTGGCATGATTGTGTTCTGCAGTGAGTCTTGCCTTCTCATGTGTCCGAAGTAGGACAGCCTCAGTTTTGTCATTTACTTAAATAGATTATTAAAATAATTCTGCAGTATTGGTACAGAAATTATCTGAGAAGTTAAACAGACAAATTAGGTACACAATTTGGCTTGAATTTCTGCCCATAAAGCTTTCTCTTTGATTCCTGTAGCATTGTTTAAAAGGATTCTTACATCTCTCATTTTTAGTTCAGAACTCATTTAAAGTTCACCTTCTGTTCTGTCCTAGAGACTATGCTCTCCATACAGTCAATATTTCCTGGTGTCCACAGCTTTTTCTCTCTCTTGGAATTGCTTGCCATCTGCACAATCTGCCAGCTTTGTGTAAGGAATAGGCTATTGCTTGGCTTAGCCGCTATCTCTGGTAGGTAAATAAGCTGCAAGGCTCGTTGTATGTCCCAACAAGGTGTATTACCTGAGAAGGCTTGACCTATAAGTTAAGCTATAAGCTTGACTTGTAGTAAGTTGAGTGACTTTTATAATGTTTTATAGGACTATTGAGTAGAAGTTGTTATACTTTTCTATATCAAATGATCAGCCTAAGTGACAGTTACATAATATGCAGGACTGCTGTGCTGACTAGGCATCTCTAGGTCAGAATGCATAGCTACTACTACATAAGCAGTGGATTTGTGTGCTATCTCTCAGACTTGTACATTCTCAGAGTTTCATGTAGACAGAGTCATATGATATATATATTTCTGTAGGATAATCTGGTATCTTACACTAGGAGAAGTGGATAAATAATAATGACCAGAAACGGAAATGTGAAGTTGGCCTAAAAAGTTCCATTATATGTTCAGTTGCTAAGTTTTCTGTGTCATAGTAGTGGGAGGACTATTTACTAATTATATAAACATTGTCTCAAGTCTTCCTGATTTGTATAAACTTCCACTGAATTATGTACAAATTCAGTCCTTTGGAGACACTGATGGTTTGGTAGATGAACCATTTACAACTTAATTACTAGAAGTATTATTCCTATTCATACAATGTTCAGGAAATATATAAAGAGCCTGTATTCTTAATATAGTGGAACTGGAATGTAACTTCTTTTCACTTCTTAGAGCATCTCTCGGGGCAAGCACATCACATAATGGAATAGTGTTTATTTGACCTCCCCTTATCTAATACAGGGGTGCATTTATATTAAAAGTAAAGTTCAAGGAACTTCTCCTAGTAAAGTACCAAAAACAAGCATGTCATGGAAATGACCCTATTGGTCTTCAGAGAAATTGAGCTAACCTGCTGTGCTACAGTCCTTAGAAATGGAGCATCAGCTAATGCAGCCCCAGAGAAAACTTCAAGTACTTTCCTCCTTGTGGAAGCAAAAGTATAACAATAATTTTTAGCTGTTAGAAACAAACCTTGCAACTGATAGGAAATACAAGTCAATCTTCAATCTTGTGGTATTGTGAAAACAATAAATAACAAACGGGAAAAAATAAACTGTGAATTATTCCCCTCTTAATCACTTCTCCCTGATTTTTTCTGGAAATATGTAGATTTTCCATTTTTTAATCCAGTGATTTAACCCTCTCCCCATTTCACTTGCACCCCTTATGGGTTTGCAATATTATTCACTTTAAAAAGCATTTTAAGTATTTTAAAATCATTTTCTCCTCCCAGACATGTGCACAAATGTCTTTGTATTCTATTTTTTAATGTGTTGTGCAAGTGCACTCTTGTAGCTTTGTAGTATATATAATCTTTCTTGGTCAGCTCTTGTCAATTTTTGCTGACAGATGCCAACAGATTGACAAAGTAAGACTGCATAAAGGCTAAATTGCAAGCAGCTGATAGCTTTAATTTGGAAAACACTGACAAAGGGAAAAAATTGAAGAAAAGCAGCAGAGTAGGTATATCCAAAGTATTGGGATTAATATTTTCCCTTAGCAATGTAATCTTCTTGATTTCTAGTGCTGAACTGGCACTTCTCAATATCCTTACCATTTTGACTTTTCCAGATTTCTAGCTTTTTAGGAAAGGGGAGATCTTAAAACCAGTCCCATGGTTCCTTTTGGGAGCTCTTACTGTGAATCCATGGAAGTTGTCCAAAGGGGGGGGGGGAGGTAGCTGAATGTGATGAAGTGAATGGGCCACACTGAGATGGATAATCATTTGATCTGTCTTTTTCTGTCACATATAGGGTTTTTATTTAAATTTGTGCTTTCTTTCCCACCCTTGAAATCTGCATATATTTCTCCTCCATTTACTTTTCAGCACTGAAAATATGTAAATACTTCCCTGTCCAAAATCAACTAACCAATAAAGTGCCAGATAATTTTATAAAAAATGGTAGTGGCAGAAGAGGGTGGATGAAATGGGCTGTCCTCCTCAGTGTAGTCTCATTCGCAATGTCCTGTTTAGCTGCCTTCTCAATAACTGCTCTGAAAAGGAAGTGATGACTCAGTTGTAGTGACTTGATGCTGAGGTTTTTTCCACTTTTAATAAAAATGATTCTGAAGAAAGGCCCATTGTTGTTAGCACTAAATGCTTGATGTCCCTTGGTAGAACTTTAGTAGTCAATAATGCTGATGCTACCTTTAGAATGTGGCTAGAATTATAAACAAACTATAGATAAATCTTCTACTGTATTTAGTAGTCAATATAGGAATAGCATAGGCAAACTGGAGCATTTTAGGCATTATATAAAACATATTTTTATTTTTAAAAATTAATGTAAGCTGACATTTTGGGGAGGAAATTTTAAAATAAAAATAATAAAACTAGTGCATTCTCACTTCTGTTTCATGACAGTGAAATGTAAGTCATGGCATATACAAAAATACTCATTTTCATTACCTTGTGCATTTCATGATACGTAGAAACATAGAAAACATAGAAAAAGAGTGAGTCAGAAGGGGTTTCCTGGGCCATCTAGTCTGACCCCCAGCTCCAGCCAGCTCCACTCATGACATGCCTATCATGTGCATGTCCATTACTGGGTAGTGGTAAAGTTACACAGAGCTGAATTAGATCAATGTGTTCATCATTAATGACAATTTTTATGCATCTATTTTATCCATCTAAATTTTAAAATGTGAAAAATTGTTGTAGTTGGCTAGATGCCAGTTATAGGGTCTTGTGAGGCTTTTTTACCCTCATTATTGCAGTTCTTAAGTTCTGTTTCCCTATTCTCATATCTTCTTTGCATAGACATTTTGAGACAGGATTTCCACATGTGCTTAGACCTCCTTTTTACTTGGTTTTATTGCTTGAAAAGGCAAAGTGGATCTGTATGGGCATGCTTTAATTTACTTCCAGAGAGTAGCCATATTAGTCCATTGCAGTAAAACAAGAAAGAGTCTTATGATACTGATACATTTGTTTGGATATGCGTCCTTGTGGATAACAGTCTACTAGAATTGCAAGCAAAGAATTTGGCTGTAGCAGTGCAGAATTTGGTTCAAACATTTCCCTTCCTTTGGACAAATGGGTCAATTTAATGTCAGTATCCTTTATCGAATGCAACCTTCCCCAACTTGGTGTCTTTCCTATATGTTGGACTTCAACGCCTCTCAACACTAGCCAGCATAGTTAATGGTTGAGAATGTGGAAGTTGTAGTCCAAGACATCTGGAAAGGCCCTTCTAATGTTAGGCGGAATGCTGAAAAATAAGAATGAGGAAAAGCAATTACCTTAACTTTTAAATATGATTGTTATCCATGTTGAAAAGGGCTTCATTTTCTGCACAAATATTCATCAGAGAGTCTTTCATAACGAACATTGTTGTTTTAGATTTTTCATCTGCTACCTATTTGTTTTATTTTCTTGTGCCTGTATAAAGTTCCTTTTGTTGTTATGACTACCCTAACTTATTTGATGTCATCTACAATCTTTGTCACCTCATTGGCCATTCCCTTTTCAGATCATTAATAAATACATTAAGCAAGACTTGTCTTACTATGGAACATTTGGGTGCCCCACTCTGATTTTTTCAATGTTGTACATGGGCCATTAATTCCTAATTTGTTTTGTAACTCTTTTGTATCATGTCACTAGTTCAGTTTTCATCCTCCAAGTTCATGGTTTACTAATAGCCCCTTCTGATTTTTCTTATTTTTATCAGAGTTAGAATTTCTTAAATCAAAACAAAGTGTCAGTTTCATTTTTGACTCTTAGGTTAACATTGAAATAATTATTTTTAACTAAAAGGACCCAAATTTTCTCTTTTAAAAAAGGTAGCATGACAGGAACAGAATCTTGATGGTCATCTGAATCTTTAATCACTGTTAGCTCCATTCTTGGCACTTTCCAATGTAATGACCACTGCTTGCATTATCAGACTTGCATATCAAATAGGTAATGGTGAATTACACAGATCTTCTTATCTCCACTTGTTACATCAGATTAGAATATTAAATGGAATGTACTTATGTTTGTAGGCTATGCAGTTCTATCTTGGGGTTCGCTAACAATAAATGGCTTTTATTTGTATCCTCAAGTTCCTGCTGATCTGCTGTCTTCTGATATCACAGGCATTTCTCTCATTTATTTCTCTCATTTGGTTACCTGTACTTGTGTATCTAGTGAAGTTTTTTTTTTCATTTATTTAGGTGAAATGCCCTTATTTTCATTTGGTTTCTCCCTCCTTGGTCCAAAATTAATTAATTTTTTGCCACCCCATAGCCTGGGATCTCTCTAGACAGCAAACAGGAAAAACAACAGGCATTCCTTTACATATTCCAGTCCTAAGCTGTTTGGAACTTTGTATGTTAGCATGAGCACTTTGAATTGTGCCTGGACAATAACAAGCAGCCAGTGCAGTTGACAGAGGATGAGTGACATATATTGTCTAGGACTGGTCCTTCTCAGTAGGCATGCTGCTCTGTTTTGGATTAATTGAAGTGCCTGGACTGTCTTCAAAGGCAGCCCCATGTAGAGCGCATTACAATAATCCAGGCAAGAGGTTACCAACACATGGATAACTGTGGTGAGGCTCTGCACGCCCAAATAGGAACGTAGCTGCAAAAACAGCCTGAGCTGATAGAAGGTGCTCCTGGCCACCTGCAAAACAAGTGACATCTTGGGGTCCAGGAACACACCCAATTTATAAATCTTATCCTATAGGGGAGTGCAACCCTGTCCAGGATAGCCTGAAAATTTCCCAGTTGGACAGATGGACTGCCCACCAGCAGCACCTCCATCTTGTCTGGATTGAGCTTCAGTTTATTGACTCTCATCCAGTCCATTATGGAGCCAAGGCACCAGTTCAGAACAGCCACTGCCTCACCTGGATGAGAGAAAATGAGAGGTAGGGTTGAGACTCGTCAGTGCACTTGTGACACCTCAGGCCAAACCTTTGGATGATCTTTGGTTACATCTAAGTGTTGAATAGCATGGGGAACGAAGTGCCGTGGTGCAGAGTGGCAGTATCCCAGCTGAAGATGGTTAGCCAGATAGGAGTGGAGCCACTGCAAAGTAGTGCCATCAACACCCAACACAGCCAACCTCTCCAGAAAGAATACCATGGTCAATGGTATTGAAAGCTGCTGAGAGATCCAGAAAATCAGCAAGGCCACTCTTCTCCTGTCTTCCTCCCAGCAAAGGTCGTCCCACAGGGAGACCAAGGCAGTTTCTGTTCTGAAATAGGGCCTAAAGCCTGATTGAAATTGATCTAGATAATCGGATGTAATTATACTGTAATCTGATGACATAATCATTTATGTCATAACTGTATACAAAATATCTTGTATCAGCTTGAAATACCTAAGTTTTTTTAATGTACCAATAAGGCATAGATTGCTGTCAAACTCTGTTGTGTTTTCCTGATGCATGGGTGGAAGAAGCCTATTCCTACATCAGTGGACATATGCCCATCTGCAATCTGCTTCAGGGGATTTCTAAATGTGAGCTTCTCCAAGCTGTGGCCATTAGCCAGTGCATGGAATTCTTGTGGCTTAGAAACTACTACTCTACTGTTTCTTACTACTGTAATAGAGAGTTGTATTAAGAATGTTCTGTTAATTAGGTAAAATTTCAGAATGAAGGCTGTAATTTCTGGTTTTGGCTTTTAGTTTATTTTTAGCTTTCCACTGATTTCTGGTGGACACTTAGAGGGAAAGCATGAAAGAGACCTCCTGGAAGAAAGGGTGTGCAAGTTCCAAAGGGTTGAAAGCTATAATTTAATTTTGTGTGTGGGGTTTTTTTTCATTGTAGAAACCATGTACACCCTTTAATGAGATGGAATATATTTAGATGTGTGCATATGCTCTTCAATAAGTATTTCATATACTAAACATTTCACAACCAGCTACAGTTTACATAGGCACAATTTTATTTCTTTTCTTCCTGCACACGTCATTCTACCTGAGAATGCAAAAGGGGTAGATAGAATGTCCATGATTAGTGTCCTGCTTCATCCAAGACATTTCCTTTCTTTCTGGTGCAATTGACTAAAAGCTCCTTCCCCCTCCCCAAAATGACATCAAAATCACATTTATTTTGAGCATTCAGTAATCAAAAGAGGATGAAATCCCATCTGCTTGAGAGTAAGCTTTGTTAGTTCTTCTACCAAGTTGAGCATAACACAAGTTTCATCTGTTCATAATGTTCATGTGTCTTAAACTGCATAGTTAATACCATAAGAGGCACTATCACAAGTTTTTAGAGCTGCACTATATTTTAGCTTTAGTTAGTTCATGTAGAAATTTTATAGTGCATTTTAAAACAAATGTTCTTGAAAATGCAGGTGTTTTGTACATTTGTGAAATTGTCTACTAATTGTTTAATGTTTGGGGATGCTTGTCCTGAATGTAATAAGGAAGCTTCAGTTTGGTCCTGCTGTTCATTTTAAAGTAGCCTTCCAGATGTATCATGCATGGTCCCATTATTGTATAGCATGTATTGGCGATGTCTATACTTTTTTTTAGTAGACCTTTTTTTATCACTCTTAGCATTTTTCAAGACTTCATGTCAAAATCCATGTTTTGCTACACCTCTAGCTTTCCCTTTCTTCAGAAACATAGAAACAAAGCAAATCAGAAGGGGCCTCCCGGGCCATCGAGTCTGACTCCTGGTTCCAGTTGGCTCCCCAACATATGTTCATCCAATCTTTCCTTGAACAAACTCACTGATGGGGCATCAACCACCTTCCTTGAAGCCCATTTCATATTCTAGGCATCCTAACCATCAGGGAGTACTTTCTGACACCCAACCTGAAGCCCCGTTTCTTAAGCTTTGCCTATTGAAATGCATCCTGCCCTCTGCTGCAGGAAAGAACAGGTCATGGCCCTCCTCCACATCTCTATGTTGCTAAAAGGTCCCTTCAGAGTCTCCCCTTCTCCAGGCTGAAAAGACCCAGTTCCCTCAATTCTCCTCATACATCGTCCCTCCCAACCCAACCCAACTACTATTCTTGTGAACCTGCACTGAACCCATTCTAACTCAGCTATGTCTCTCTTGTAATGTGGAGTCCAGAACTGGATGCAGTACTCCAGTTGTGGGTGCACCAGAGTCATGTAGAGTGGTATCAACACCTCCCTAAATCTGGAAGCCGTGCTTCTGGTTATATTTCCAAGAGTGGCATTTTCCTCTTAACTGCCATGTCACACTGCCAGCTCATGTTCAGCCTGCTGTCAACAAGTACCCCCCCCCACCCCCGATCCCTTTCACAAATGCTGCTCTCCAGGCACTTGTCCCCCATCCAGTACCTGTGGCACCTACTCCTGTGTTCCAAGTGCAAGACCTTGCACTTATCCACATCGAATGCCATCCTGTTGTCCCCTGCCCACTTCCACAGCCTGTCCAGATCCTTTGTTATACATTACAAATTCAACAGTTGTTTTATTTCAGCTGAGATGTTTGTCCCAATGTTTGCATTATGGTGTGATATGAAACCCCGGTCTGCTATCGCTAATGGAAACCAACCCTGGAGCAAAACTTCCCTTCCTTCCTCTTCTCCTTTTCTTGTCATTCCCACAGCTGGCTTCTCTTCCCAAGAACTTGCTCTGAAGGATCTTCCACTGATAGAGAGGTAGCCCTGGAGATAACCTATGCTAAGGTGGCACAGGCAGTCTCTAAATCCATTTTCTCCAGAATGCTTCATTCTGGGGAAGGGGTGATGCATTTCCTCCAGGTGGTCTTTTTGAATAGCCGTGCTGAGCACATGCACAGAGCAGGATGATGCAGCTCTCCAGAGTGTTGAGCAAGCTGATATTTTGCTGTGAGGAATCCTTGAGGAAGGGATCAGTTTTCTGAAGCAGCTGCCCGCCCTATACTTACTGCTTCTGTTGCAGCAGCATTAGTTTCTAGCACAACATAATTATTGGTAGAGAGGAATGTGACCCATTGATACAGTGTGATTGCTTCTGCAAGTTGGGGCTCATCCTGCACAACAGCCCTGCTCCCAAAGTAATGGGAGGAAAGTCATATTGAGAGATCCTTACATATGATACAGTTATTTAGTACATTGCTGCAATGTGGCTTTCCATCATACTTCAGTAACTGCATAGGCAGTTGTACCATTCTAATGATATAAGAACTGTTCTTCCTCCACCTCTTATTTCTGTATTTCTGTACTTATTGACTATATCCCACCTTTTTCCTGAAAGGAACCCAAGTTGGCTTACATGATCCTTCTGCTGACCCTCTATAATTGGAACATCCAGCTACATATACTGCTTGCTTTGCGGCCAAACATTCTTGTTCCCTTCATGTACTTTGTATGAATAATAATTCCCCTATTTTGTATGTTCTTATTTTATACACAAATGAGTTGTATATAAAAACATGAGAGCCGGTGCAGTGTGTTGGACTGGGGACATGGGAGATCCAAGTTCTAGTCCCATTCAGTCAGGAAGCTCTCTGGGTGACTTCAGGCCAGTTGCTAACTCTCAGACTAACCTACCCACAAGATTGTTGTTGTGTGCACAAAATGGAACCACATTAGACACCTTGGGTTCCTCACAAAAGAAAAAATGCAGGATAGAAATGCAATGTAATAATAAGGATTAAAACTGATGTAATTTTGGAGTGACTTCATCATAAGGAAACTGTAAAGTCAGAAGTTGGGGTAGCCACTCAGTCCTAAAGAAACAATCCTGTATTCTGGACCTATTAATTACAGTAAGGAAAGCATTTCAGAAATGTTTTCAAGTAGTACTTCAAACTACACAGATACTATTTTTTCATATCCTGCACACACAAAGCTAAGCTTTAGCTTTATACTAAGAGAGAGAAAAGTTATGACTAATACATTTCAGAAATCTCCAGCATTTTTCTTACAATAGCTTTTCCATTCTACTAACATTATGGTTTTGAAACCTGGCATCTTGGGACTTTTCAAGGCTGAAATGCAAGTGTCTCATGTCCCACTGGAGTGCTCAGAATCTCTCAGTTTCATTGTGGTAAAGCTCCCATTCCAAGCTCTGCAGGGATATCACATAAAGATCATAAATCTGCATTTGGACTGGGTCCATCCTTGGCATTGGAACAGTTTTGAAGAAAAATTCTGTGTTTGTATGGTATTGATTCAGACGGGGACTTCTTTGACATTGTTTCTTTTCACTTTTCAAATCTTTCTATTAAAAGCAAAAAGCAACCACCAAACTGTTTGACAATCCCAAGGAATTCTCATAGCAACCCCTTAACCCCAAGTATCTAAACACAAAAGTTATGGATCCAGTCTATTGTTGTCAGTGCTCTTCTATGCTGCTTCATAGATACTACATTTTCCAGCAACCTCAATCCCATTACACCAGTACTGGGGCTGTAAGAGAGATGCAATGACCCCAGCATGGTCACCCACAACACTGGGGGGCAACTCCAAATGGTTTTGACATTTAGGAGCTCCCCTCTTAGGGAAGACATGGAAGCTAGGAGACTCTTACATTGTGTTGTGGTGGTCATGTGCCTGTTTTTGGGCCTGGCAGAACATTTGCCTTTTGCCTATAGCATGCTTTATGAAGTGCATCTTTATGAGCAAGAAAAAGTGGTTTAGGACTGACTGTTCAAGAGATAACCAGCAGGGGGAGATATGGCAAGAGAGTCCAACCAGTCTATTGCAATGAAAGGAAGAAACGTCTTGGTCTTTTCTCCTCTCAGATTGTAATCTACAAAAGGGGTCATGATGATGATAGTTAGATCTCCCAGCCTGAAGATCCTGCATTGTAATGCCAGGTTGGTTATTGGAAATCATAACTGATCCAAGATTTGTTCCTGACCTAGTTGCTGACCTGGCATTTATCACAATGAGTTGGTAAAAGGAAGAGTGGGATTTGGATCTCACCTAGCAAGGAAGTGGTTTGGTAGCAGTCTGTAGGAATACTGTTTTGTCTTTGGATGTTGCTGCAGTTGGGTGCCTGGGAGATTTTTGTTATTCACTCTACTGCTTGGGGCTTGTGCTTGAAGATATTGAACTTCTTATTCTGCAAAATTTCAACACTCTTGCAGAAGTTGCTCAGAAAAGGCACAGGATTTCAGTACTGTCCTGGCAACCATGAGCCTGCCCCAACTAGTATTTGGCCTTATGAATGCAGCAGGACATATTCTTGGTTTAGTAGTTCATTCTGGCAGAATTGGTGGTTCATTGTGGATAGTATTGCTTTGATTTGCCTTAATGAAGATTCCGATATTAGGGCAGGTCAGGTTGATATTACCTAGATAGTCACTTGTTCAAGCGTGTTATAAATCCAACATATAGACAATTAACCCTTGCTCTTCTTGGCTGACTAAAATGGCCAATAGGGAGTGATGCTATGCAGGAGAAGGCTTTTCTTTCCTGTTACAAGAGGCAGCTCTTTAGCAAAGAAAACTTCCTTCATTCTGGAAAATCTGTCTTAACTTTAAGTCAATCATTTTTGGGTAAGGTTCTGTTTTCTTTCTGATCATGAACCTCACTGGGTGACTTCAGGCAAGTTATTGACTCTAAGCCTAACTTCCTCACAAGTATTGTGATGATAACATCTAGATGGCATTATGTAAGCTGTCTTGGGTGCCTTGCAGGAAAAATGTAAGATAGAAATATAATAATGAAAATAAATCAAATATACAGGGCAGTTGGTGGTAACATTGAAACTCCATATACATATACACATGGATAATGCTGAATATCTGGTGCTATTTCAGTCAAACTTGTGGTGAATATATGAGAGTGAGACTTCTCTCATTATTTTGGTTGTTCACCAATATACCAATAACTGGATGAGGGAAATACAATCTTTTTAGTGCTACAACTTTCAGTATTACCAGTCATGGTGTACTTTTGGACTATGTTGTAGGATGGATCTTGGAGATGCTGCCTTGCAGTGGTTTTTTGTTGAGTCTTGTTCAGAAGGTAGTGCCGGAGGTGGTGCTGTTCATCCTCAAAGCCACCAGTGAATGTTGCCCATGTTGTTTAATGTTTGCATGAAACTAGAGGGAGAGATCATTCATAGTTTTGGAATAAGCTGCGATCAATAGGCTAATAACATCCAGCTCTGTTGCCCTTTTTCATTCAATGCCATGAATGTTTGAAACTCTTGAACATTGCCTCAGTTTGATAATAGGATGGATAAGGCTGAACAAGCTGAAGTTAAATCAAGAGAGACAGTGATGTTGGTCAGTGGAAAACCTGACTCAGGGATCATGTTTCCGGCTGTCCTCAGAAGGGTTGCAATTCTCCTGAAGGATCAGATTTACTGCTTGGGAATGCTCCTTGACCCAACACTGTCCTGAATTGGGTTAGGGTTGCAGGGGTAGCAAGTAATCTGCACAATTATGCTTGGTGCAATAATTATGCAGTTATTCTTGTGCCAACCTGACTTAGCAATAGTTATCCATGCCTTCATTACACAATAATTTAAATAATTGCAATGTGTTCTATATAGGGTGCCCTTATTGTAATATGTGGCAGCTCAGCACTGCCTTGAAGTTTTGTTATGCAAACAAGGTAGAACATATATGTTACTGTTGACGTTTCATGGAAAGTTAGTGCAAGTCTTCCTGTTCATGCAAAAAGCAATGCATCCATATCTGGTGTTAATTACGCCACAGTTACTGTATGTTTAAAACTGTGGTGGTATGTTTATTTAATTTTTGGAAATCTACATACTGCTCATGATCAAAGCTATTACTTGAAGTATTGGCAGTTGGCTGCTCTATCATGTTTTCAACAGTCAGTTTGCATAATGTAGGCCATATAATAAAGTTTATGAGAACTGGCACTCACAAAACCTTTTATGTTGTCTACTGTAAATGCATTATTTCCTGCAAACCAAGGCTCATTTTCCCTGTTAATAGTCAGAATTTTTGCCTCCTTTTCACTCTATTCCTTAAAATTTAGAATTCAAGGTGGGTCTGTAAGACACGACAAGCATTCTTTTTTCACCCACCTTTTTTGTCTGTGGTATCATCCAAACCCCACTGTGGTATTGCAGTGTGGTATGTTTTGTTTTAAGAAATGGTTTAGTCTATGGTTTCTTGATGCCATGATTGCTTTGTGTCATCCAAACTGGAAAACACAACTCAGCATGGTAGCAAGGTCAGAACAATAGAGCTGCTTGGCAAGAGTGGTCCATTGCTGATCTTCCCAAGCCGCTAACCAGAGAATGCTACTGACTACTGCAGTTTGGCACAACTATTAGAGGTATCTCTGCTTCTCTCACCTTCTGCCATAAAGATGTTTTGTATGGAATGGGTAGATGCTGTGGTTGGGTACTGGGGTAGGAGCAGCTCCACTCAGCTCATATGCCTACTGCCACTGCTGCATGAGTGTTGGGAAGAAGAGCCTGGTTCGGGCTGTGCACCACAGCAGATTCCATTACTGTGTGCTGCCCTTTGCATGAGCAGCAGGGCAAGAAGCAGTTGGTGGATGGCAGCAGTGCCTTGTTGGAAGCTACCTGCTACAATGGATTTCCTCTGTGCCTGTGTATGCTCCAAAGGGAAGCAGCTCAAACTGCTCTTCATGAGCCTGCGAGCATGAGTGAGGATGCACTGGGCAGATCTGCCGGGCAGAAAGACGCGGTAGTGTCCTTCCTTTAGAAACTACGAGCAACCCACACTTTACTATCCAAAGACAAACCACAAATCAGGAATAACCATGATCCAACAGCAGTCCACCCTCAACCCATACCCAGCCTTGAGTATGCATTATTGTGCTGTGTGAACCCAGACATTATGTCTGTCTTATTTGGACACAGACTAAAAACCGTAAGACTATCACCCTCTCCTCTAGTTAATGCTAAGTTTTCATTCTATAAATCTGGATATCTTTTTTTGGAAAACGAAGAGATATCAAAACTTGTGATAATAAAACTCCCACAAATTATTTAGTTTGACCTTTTTCTTGCAAGTCTTCTTCCAAGTTGATACCATCTGTCAATTTCCAGGTATATTTTAAAAGCAGGGCAGAAAGAAGGAATCTGAATATAAGGTTTGATGAATTAATTCTCATTTTCACAAGTATGCTTTTGCTTAAAGTTAATATTTTGCTTGAAACTTCTAGGCAGAAATGAATATTTAAGATGCATTTATATCAAGCAGGCAGTGTGCTATTACTGGTATGCAGTGCTTTCTTTATAATGGCTCTGCCTCTTCTTTAGTTCTTTAAATATTACATTTTCTTTAGCAGGGCATTATTAATAACTAGATGTGATTTTCATCCCGTACAAAGGTCATACTGGCTGGACAGGTCAGCCTGTTTGTCTTTGCACATGAACTGTGAAGTCTATTCAAAATGACAGGCAAAGGAAGAAGAGGAGAGTCGAATATTAACCTCAGGACCACCAAGAGGGACGTTTTCCTTCTGGGAACAAAGACAGTAGGATCTTCTGCCCTTTAAAAAGAAAATAAAACTATTCCTAAGGCCTTAACTACACTAAATATGACAGGAATCTAAAGAAATATTCTTCACAATTAATAAAAAATGAAGTTATTAATTTATCAATAGTGCTCTCTCTCTCACACACTTACTATATACATATATATATTCTCAGCTGATCAAAATCTAGCATTATCTAATGAATAAACTAAGCATTCTATGACCATTTTATTTTTTGTATGTTTTTGCATAGTTAGAATTTTATTTTTATTTTTTCTAAATAAAACTTTAAAAAAATGGAATTAAGACACTAACTATGGAAATTAGGTATCTGGAATGCTTCTGCTAAATCCCCCAGTTAGGAAATGTGTCATTTCATTTAGTGCATATTTTTATTTCAGTTATGTCATTTACTTAATCTTCTTTTCATTAGGTAAAATATTCAAAAGAAGCAGCTATTTGTGTCTTAATTGATTTTCTACCTTAGTTGTTCATTGAATAGATAAGTAGTGCCTGTGATATTTGATTACAGAGCAAGGCACCCATTTAACCTTCTGTTCTTTCCTGGCTGGGATTTCAAATACAATACAATGTATCTCCCTTAGGCTCAGTAGGATTAGAAAGCTAGCAGTAATCCCTGATGCTATGAAACAGACCTGATAGAACTTCAACTTACTTGTTTAGGATTATGCTCATGAATTTCTACTCATCTAGATGCATTGATACTTTTGGAGTATTAGGACACATGATGAGAAAAAAATAAAATGAAAAAAATGAACTGAAGGCCACTAATGAGTTTTAAGAACACTGTTCTTATTTTACTTACTCAAATGTAAAACTAATGCTGAATTATGAATGGATTTTGTAGTACAAATCCTTAGAGCATGATTCCACATACTCATCATATTAGACATCTTCTTTGGCACACAGATAGCAATAAATGGCTGGTCTTTATTTATGCATTGACTTTTTCAAAATGAATCTTTAATGAATTTTAGTGCTCACAAAAGGTGCCAGATTTTAATCTAAGAGGCTCAAGTATTCTGCCAGTAGATAGGACTCCGTATCTACAGTTGCATCACAGGCCCAGAATCATGCCTCTGCTGTGGGGTGGCTATCTTCATCACAATTACATTTACTACTCTGGTAAACATCATGTTAGACTCTTGCGGCAACACTGGAAATTATTAGGGCTATTTTAGGGACATGTTCACCCAAAGATCAGTGGGAGCAACAATCCCTTTCTCATCAACAACCCAGCAGCTGTTGTATGATTAAGACTTGCAGTTACAACTGATCTGACTCACTACATTTGATTTGATGATTACAATGAAGACTGAAGCTAAGCTAAACAAAGCATATCCTATATTTGCAGAGATATGGATTAAGCTTGAGTGCCATGATAAGAGGACTTTGACACATTCTGTAAGAGACATAGAATATGTTTCCTCTATCTTCCTGTCCCTAGAGCATGTTTTGTCTTATTTGTCTTAGTGTATAATGTTAAAGAGTTCAAGGAAATCTGACCTCCAATACCAGAAGTTAAGGGGTCTTCACACTGGTGAAGACTTGTAGGGGAACGATTTTGTAGGTAATCTGAACCTCAGTATGGTTTTGTGTGTGTGTGTGTGTGTGTGTGTGAGAGAGAGAGAGAGAGAGAGAGAGAGAATGAGCGAGCGCATGTTTGTGAATCTTAAGCTAGGTTCAAAGGAAGTGTGTATATGGGTGGTGATCCAGACTAAGGGAGAAAAAGAGATGGATTTTGGAAAGAATTGGCTAGAGAAGTGTAGGGAAAGAAAAAAACAGTTTCCCTTCTGCAAAATTTGTTTGTGCTGATGCTGAAGTTATGAGTTCAAAGAAGTAGCTTAGTATGTTTTTTACTCAGATTCCACTTCTGTGTCGCACCCAGCCTTTTGTGTGGTTGATGTCCCCTTTGTGACTAGCCGTAAATCCTGTGGCAATCATTTTGTGGTTGCATCAGGCCAGGGCCTGGATGGTTGCTGACCCCAGCTTGAGTATGTGCTTATTTCTCTACTCTTCAAGTTTCGTAGGTTTTGGAAATTCATAGGGTAAATTGGTCTGTAGAAATGTATTACCGCATTTTAGTCTGTTACTATTCTTTCCCTCTCTTTTGTCATGGAAGATAAGGCTAGAAATGGCTACTAGTCATGATGGCTGTATAATACATCTATCAGAGGCAATGTCTCTGTATACTAGTTGCTAAGAAACTGGAGTGGAAGGCTGCTATTGTGCTCATGTCCTGCTTCTGGGTTTCCCATAAACATCTGTTTAACCACTGTGAGAGCAGAATGCTAGACTACATTAGCCTTTGCTCTGATCCAGCATAGGTTTCTCATTTCTTTTCTGATTTGGGATTATTGGTCCCTGCTATCATTTCTTCAATGATTTAGAAAACTGGGAAACCCTTCTTTGCTGATAGTGATGTGCCTATGGCATAACAACCATCTTTCAAAATCTTCTGATCTTATGGGGGAAGGGTCCTGCCATGGATGGTGAAGTCTTTGTAAGTCCCATTGCCAGCAGTTATTGATATAACAATTCTTATATCCACACTGCTGGTCAGCATGGGATAAGATGGTATTTGAAGATGTTGAGAAAACTGTTTGAGTTCCCTTGGTGAATTATTGATGACAAATCCAAAGCCACACCCATTACTAAGCCCATTAGAAGCAGTATGTTGTGGCAGTATTTTCTTCACACTGGATGAAATTAAACTGTAGAGCTTTCAAAGACCTGTACTGGAATAAAAGTTATTTCTTTGATTCATTTATGAATATGAAGGTACAAGTAGAAACCTGAAATACAATTTCATGGTTGGACATGTGTGTGGGGAGAAAATTGGCTTTAGAAGATTGTCCTCTGGGGCTGTTCTTCTCTGCCTTGTACTCTTTGCATATGTGAGGGGGCTTTTCCCCACAAGTTTAAAGATAGGAGAAAAGTGGCAACTACAGCAGGAGCTATGTAACTCTAATTTGGCTTAGGGGGTGAAGATGCATGTGAACATGTTCTTCCCCTCCCCTCAGTGCAGCAAACTGAGCTTGTTGGAAATTCAGGCTGCCTAGTTCCCAGGTAACTGGGTTCTAAGCCTGCTATGGCCACCCGTGGAGGACATTAGGTTCTCACTTAAATTGCCAAGTGTTGTCAACTCAAGTGTTGAGTTCAAAACAGCAAGTGAGAATAATGTGCTGGTTAGAGGCAGGCGCATGGTCAAACTTACAGATGGAAAGGATCCATTCTAGCAACAGATACGAGGAAGAAAGAAAAAGATGTATAGACATGTTCCTAGACAGCAATCAGGAAAAGAAGTGAAGAGATTACCTTAGATTTTTTGTTCAGACCAAGAAACAAGCTCTGAAGCTAGATTTGTAGGACTCAATGAACAGAACATAGCTTTGGAGTCAATTTGTGATACCAACAAGGCTGCACATTACTATTTACATAGTCTCCTTGAACAACAAACTCTGAGGCTTGCAGTGAGATAGGAATTCCAGCAGTGTAGTAAGTATAGTACTGGAATCTGACTGCCGGCAGCCTAGTGATCCCACACTCACTCGTATCTAATACCATCTCAAAAATATCAGAGGGCCAGGAAGGATATAGAGAAGAGAAGCTGGAACATCTTTCCTTCAAAAGGGAGTTATTTAAGAATTAATGATAAAATAAAAATTGTAAATTCTATGGATGCATTGAACAGAGAAGTTGTTTACTTATCACTAGACTGTCGTCTAGATGAATTGATCTGCACATCCTTCTTGGAAGGTGCTGTCTAAAAGAGGCTAAGAATATTATATACGATAAATATGATTTTATGCGGTTTGTATATTGAAAATTCTCTGTTCCTTATTGTTTTAGTTGTGGCTTCTGTAAGGTTAATTATTGGGAATATAAGTTGCTTTAACCACTTATTGACATATGTATCATTGGACTGGATCTTTACTATGGCTAAACAGGTTTTAATATCTTGTGAGAAAGCATATTATAATCATGAGCTATGTAATTAAGTTAGGTTAAAAAAAAAAACAAATGGTTTAATGGTTTAGCAGAATGAGAAAGTTGGAGTGCTGGAAGAATTTGTTCTTTATGAAATGTCCTGATGCCTGTACCTTGTGGGTTGGAATGCAGCTATCCAACCATTTCACACTTTTCTGAAAATTGAAGTGACATTTCCAAATTATTAAATGTATAAAATATAAAATTAAAATATATTGTGAGAAAAATGTGTGTTTAAATGCACTTATTTATTACTTTACATATCAATTTATATTTATATGTTTACTTTGATAGGATTAAAATAAAATTTGTAGATCAATGGGGTGATGGAACAGAATTATGGATTTTAAAAAATCTGAAAATAACTCAAACTACGTAGAAATAGATTTCTCCATCCATAGATGGGAATGACCAAAAGTATCTAGTCCAGTTCTTTATCATATTTATAGACTGCCCTGTGAATGCCAATTCAGCACTGAATGGTGCAGCTGAAGTTGCAGAAATGAAATCATACGATGAGAGGAAAGTGTGTGGAACAGGGCACATTCTTAATACAAAGTAAGATGCCCACATAGTTGAGTTTTGCAAAATTATTACTATCATTATTAATTAGATTTATACCCCACCTTTCGTTCTCATTCTCATCATTTCCTTTACAAAAACAGCTCTATGAAGTAGGTTAGACTGAGAGTCCATGACTGGGACAAAGTCATCCAGTGATCTTCATTAATGACAGGGATCTCCTGAGTTTCAGTACAGTACTTCAACTGTTACACCACACTGGCTCTCACCTTATTATATAGTACTGTCTGTATACATCAAGTAACACCTAGGAAATGTAACTTGGTTAGGGTTAGGGTTATATAGGGTTTATATTTCATAAAACCAAATATCCTATCTTTGAGTTATAGTCTTTCTTTTAGAAAAGTCACTATGTCTTCATTTTCAAATGTGAGGGAAAAACAGTTTCTGTGCTATAACTGAGACACTTGATGGAAATTACATGAGATTTTTCATGGACACTTATGTCTCTTTTTATAATCCTGTGAGATTCATTTCTGCTGTAACTTCTAGAGAAATTATTCCAGACTTCAATATTACCTAGTAGCTAAGGAACTCTTCCTTATTTATACAAACTTAATCTTCAGGTTATGGCTACTTGTTCTTTATTGTGTTTAACCTAAACTGTTTGTTTCCTTCTTCATTCATGCATTCACTTCAGACATTATTTATAAATGTTAAAATGCATTTCCCTCTAAATATCTTTAAAACTCTTATAAATTCCACTGTTTTATATAAGACAAGACCCACAAATTTGCTGAAATTTTCCATTTCTTGGACACAAGACTCATAATCTGTTTATCCTCTCATCTTACAAGATGTGGAAATTTCCTGGGAAAGGTTGGTTGAAACATTTTGAAGGATGTGTTAGGTCACATCCTTCAAAATACTTGGGTATGTCCTTGAGCCCAGAGAATATGCTCTTTTCATCAAATATATACAGTTATTGCATGTGCTTACAAGTCCCACATCACGAAGCAACATCAACCACACATGATACCAAGGCCATCGCAAACCTAACACTCAAGACTACTGGACAATGTGTGACAGTACAGCTACTAATCCTGTATAGGGTTCCCAAAGATAACTGCTGTACCCCAAGGATGCTGTCATAAATTCACAGCTCTTTCTGCCTCTCTTTGTCTGATTTTTGTTAAAGCAATACTGCTTTTTTTCCTCTCCTTTTCACAGAACTCTAGTTTGAGACTATCTCCCTCACTCCCGCTTCATAGTTACAAAAATGTCTTCTAACCACTAGCTTTCATTGTGGAATTTTTGAGATAATTATAAAGAACTCAAATGTAAAATTGCTGATATTCTTAAAGAAATATGTAACCGCCCTACGATCAGTCTCTGTACCATATTACCAATATAATATGGATTTTTAAAAAGAGATCCAGGTCAGATCCAATGAATTACCAGCTGGTTCATGTAATGTCTGCTTTGGGTAAATTAATTGAAAGCATTATGAAGGATAACATTCATAAAAACTACAGAAGCACAAACTCTGTTGAGAAAAAATCAACATGGCTTTCACAAATGTAAGACCTACCTGTGAAGTAGGTTGGGCTGAGAGCCTGTGACTGACGCAAAGTCACTTAGTTGGCTCCAGTGGGGACTAGAATTCCTATCACCTGAGTCCCAATTCCATGCTCTTAACCCACATGGCTTTCCAATAACAATTCTTATTCATTATTTGGGTTTCCAATTCACTTTTCAGTGGTCATCAAAGTACTTTCTAATCTCCTTTTAAGTACTGCTATGGTGTTTTGGCCACCCTAATAAGATTTAGCATAGGATTTTTTGACATTCTGGATTTCCATGAGTAACCATTTTCAATATCACTATTAGGGCCAAATAGCATCACACAGTCAAGAAAAGAACAGTGTGGCCCTATGGGTGAGGAAGGGAGGCAGGCTGACAGAGTACCCAGTATGAAGCAGGGATCATGCCTAGGGACACTGGCTGTTTGGATTTGATGATGCCTGTATTAATTGCTGATAGAAAAAGTGTGTTCACAGTGCAAATGCAATTGCTAATATTCCCCTGTGTTGTACATTTATAATAGCATTGCAGAACTTTGTGATAAAATATTGGTTCTTACCTTGCTTCAACTGGAGCTATATCTGGTCTTTGGTGCTGACAGAATGTTTCTGGCGGCAGGATGATATAGCTCACTTAAACTGTGAAACTAGGAGTCAGCAAAATACTCAATTTTCAGTTGGGCACTTTCTCAAAGATCTAAAGAAGATCCAGCAGTCCAAAGGGAAATGCAGAACATCCAAGGTTTAAACAGGAACTAGGCAGCAAGAGAATGCTATATAGAAGTCAACATTAGAAAACAAAAAATTGTTCCAGAACCTTCTGCCCAGAACTGAGGACTTTTATGTTCTCGGAGCCCTACTCAGAGTTCATTTGAAGAGTTCTTACCTATTTCAAGAAATTTGCTTGTAGTTAGCCCTTCACTCATAGGTATTCTGATTTTCAGATGGCAACTTACTCACCTGGTACCCAGCTTATCCTGCATTTTATGTGCATGTGCTGCCTAGGTCTAGATAGGGACTTGGCTTCCATCTCTGAATCAGGACAGGGTCTTTTTGCATCCTGAGAAGGAGGTTTACCAATGTCACTCCTGAAGGTGTAAGATTCCCCTGATTACACCTGGGATTTCTTGAAACATTCTTCTCCTCAGAGAGTTCCAGATGAGGATTCTTCCAGTGGGAGCATGACAGCTATGACCAACTATGAATATACGGAATAGCTCGGTTGAAATTCTTAATGGAAGGTATTGGCCGTGTAATGGTACTTACCATTACATATCTTCTCCTTTAATCAAACTTATTGAAGTTTTATGATCTGTGAGAAGTCTAAAAGAAGGTTACATAGCCTTCTTTTACATAGCAATGCTGAAACATTAGTAAGCTTCTTAATTTTTAATTTGTTCATAGCATTTTTATTTTTATTTGCTTTGGTAAGAGTTGTGTAACAGAATGTACCTAGTGTCCACTCTGAAGCATACAATTGTAGTAGCACTTCACCTAAACCAAAATGATGGCATCCATGTTATATATTTTGGGCTTGGCATCATTAAACTGTAAGACTGGGGCTTTAGTGAACATGTCCTTTGTGAAGGCTAGAGGTATTAAAATCCATATCTACTTAATTACAGCAGAATTATGTGTTGATGCTATTGCAGGTCTCATGCATAGTAGGTTATTTAATTAAGGCTATAGAATGATTTAAATGGTGAGGATAGGCTTCTTGAGCTCTGCTTTAGGAATGGATGGTGTTACTTCTGGATAGTTTTGAATTAACATTTTCCTGTGTGTGTCTGTATTTTCAGTGTAGACACTGCATTCATTTGGAAATGTAGCTAGAAAAAAAGGGTATCAAATGTAAGGGTGCAAGTTGATACAACTGCCTTTTACAAGTAATGTGTATTGGTTAGCAGGCATAACATTTCAGCATCAATTTGAAAAGTACCAGTAATTTCCTTTGAAAATGGAATACTGGAAAGATTTTATTTTACTTTGCTTTAAACATATGGAATGGATGGTTCAATTAGGGAGATTCTGGCATATGGTAATTCAAGATAGACAAAGACCATGCATGTGGAGGAGCACTGGAGGATTTAGCCCCCTATATATTCTTGAATGCCAACTTCATTCTGAAATCAGGGAATACTGTTTAGACCACACTTACTTGCCCAAGAGAATGCCCCATTGAATTCAGTCACTTCTAAGTAGACCCATATAGGATTGTGGATAATAATGAAAAGATCATATTTAGAGGCCTTGTGAAAGAAAATGAAATATTGGGAAGTAAAATAAAAGTCATGATTTTTATTTCAAGGAACTAATCAAAGTGTAAATTGTAGTCTCTTTACTACAAGAAGATTCTAGTCTCAGGAAAAGATAATTCAAGTCCATTTTAGTTAAATACTATGGAGATGCTGAAATTTAAGGGTATAAATTCATTTTCCTGTGTTTGTATTATTATAACTTTGTTTTGTGCTGAAATTTAGAATAAACTTTGTTTATTATACATATTTTCTGTGCAGTTTAAATATCTTTTATTTTGCTATGGTTGCTGGACAACATTAATACATTCTATTCAGTTTTATCTTTGTATAGGTGGCCTCCTGACCTGACCCCACAAACTAGGAGGTCAGAATTTCAATATGATGGATTTCAATAGTATATTTAATAACTGTGCCTCAGGGCAGATACCTTGCAAATACAGACTTAGATAATTCACCATTCCCAGTATCTCAGTATCTCAGTTCTTTACTACCATTTTGTGCAGTTAGCTCACTGTAGGCACATACTACCTTTAGGCTTGGCTCCGTCCTATATTGTTTGATATCTTGTCTCGATAACACTATATCTTGGTAGGCAAAAAATCATGTTGTTTAGTTTGGGTTTGTATTCATGGCTCCAGTTCATGTTGATGGCCAGTGTTTTGCCATGGTCTTTTATTAATGTGTTAATATGTGACACACTAGGATTTGGTCAACATCAGTTATGCTGGTGGAAGTATTTTTAAATAAAGCCATCTAACTTGCACTTACTGGGCTAATACGTGGATTTGAATCCTTTGGATTGCACATTGGCTTCAAAATGCCTTAAAGGAAGGCATGCATAGAATATGTACACAAAATTGTGTATTTTAGCGAAATGTGAGTAAAAGCATATATTAAGTGAAAATATATTGAAAATGGTGAAGAGACATTGTTGAATTTCATGTTGAAGAATATATATAATCCAATGAAAATGAAATGGGAAGGAATGGCTTTATGATCTGAACTCATGTGCAACTATTTACCAGAGATTAAGCTATCTGTAGTACATAAAGAGCATGATTTCTTTTATATCTCTGAGGAGTTTTTTCATCTTCCTTTGAAAAGGCACAGAAGCCTTTCTGAATGCCAATAGCAAAATTGGAAACAAAATCCAATGAGTGTGATAAATGTTGTCAGTATGGTGCTGTGTTTGTCAGAGGTACTTACCACTAATGGCGCAAAAAATCCAATTGAGAAATACTTTGCTCCCTATCTCTTTTAGCTTTTAAAGATTTACACCAGGTTTAGGCAATCCTGTGCCCTTAACTATTTATTTGTTTGCTTGTTTGTTTAAAAACTTTTGTAGACCGCCCCATTACCGAAGTCTTGGGACAGTTTAACAATACAAATGTAAATAAAAAATAAAAATAAACAGTGTTTTTATAGTACAACTCCCATAATAGAAGCATTTAGTCATGCTGGCTCTACCAGATGGGAATTGTAATCCAAAACATCTGGAGTATCCGGTTGTTTTTGCCTGACCTACATAGATGTATTGCATGTTGACAAATGGGAGATAAATCTCATTTTTCTTGATGAACAAGACACACTTGGTGATTCTCTTCCTTGTATAGTTTTCCTTAATACCTTTCAACTCTGTTTCCACTTTAGTGGACCAAAACAATGTAGGTTTTGCATGTTTCTGTATGCCAATATGCTGGACATTAGGTCTGAAAATGACTTGTGTACAGGATTTCAGTTTAGTTAGAACAGTATCTCCAAACACACCTTCGGATTTTCCCATTGATTTTACAGACCTATGGAAATACCTTTGGTTGGAGAGATGATGCAGGCTGAAACCTTGTTTTCCTTTACTTGTATTACCATAAGTGAGTGATCTATGCTCAACCATTTGATGCACACTAGGAATCAGGATTATGATTCCCTTCTGGTGGTAGTCAAGGTCCCCCTTCTTTGTGATTTTGATCAAAATTTCAGTTTTCCTGTTAATATTCATCTATCAGTCAATATGTATGCACCCATTACATTAAATAAATTACTAAGCAATATACAGAAACTGATCTTCATTTAAATTGGCATTTCCAGGTGTACCTTCCTGGAAATGCCAATTTGAAAAACATATGATTTGTATGTGTGCAAAAACTCACAAGCCTTGGTGCTTGCCTGCTTTGTAGTAGTAAGAATTGGTATTAATTTAGGGAAACAGTGCTCTTGCCTGCAGATATTTCTGTGAGGAAAAGAAATGTTTTAACCTTCCCTGCTCTTTTCCCTGCAACAGTACCTACGGATAGCTACGTGCCTGTGTGTGTTTGGTTATTGCTGTGAGTGCCCTGTCCTCCTTGCAGCTCCCCAGAGCATCTGTAGTCACCACTGCAGCCTTCACCCAAAGGAGACTGCTTATACTAAAACAAACTGCTCACCTTCAATGCTTGGAAAGCATCTTAACTAGTATTGTAGTGTATCCCTGAGCAGCATCAAACAGTCTTTCCTCATGCTGATGTGTGGGGTTCTGAAATCCTGTGTATGTATCATCTGAAATAATTGTGGTATCAGTGCTTTGTTTGATTTTTTTTTTTTTTTTTGCCCCAGAAATAGTAAAGTGTATTTTTCAGAGAAAATCAGTGTCTGTAAGATTGATGAAGCCTAAGGGGGAAAAAGTGCCATCCATCTTTATGGACAAGTTTTGGACCATCTTGAATACTACACAAAATAGCAAAGTGCACCTTTTTAATACTTCCTGCATTTTGCTCCTTGAGTTGGAGAAAGCACTTTAATGTTATGAACAAGCAGCTTGAAACAGTTACCTTTTTTGTTGCAGAATGCTGTTAGAACACCCAGACTGCTTTTAGTTTTGCCATTTTCTTTTGCAGAGACACGAAGAGTAATGTTGCTTATTTTGAATTGGTGCCTACAGTTGCTTCTAATATTTTGTGTAGTAGAGTTCATCTTGTCCAAGTTGTGGTAAAATGTATGTAACAGTATTGTGGTAAGCAAAGGGTTAATATTTGCACCCCTGACATCCAGGTACCAGGGGCAACTTGTGAGAAAGAAACACTTGCTTCTGGATGTTACTGTTAAGTTGGCTGAATTTAGTTAAAAGCAGGATTAAATTGTACTTTACACTAAATAAACAGCTTAAGGTCTCAGTATATTCAAGTTTATTCAGAGAAAAATCCTACAACTACCAGCATTCTTGAGCCAGAAATTATATGACATGTTCTGTCCAAATGCACACAGGTTTGTGCACTAAGTGATTTCTCTGTGTCTGCTCTTAGTGGAAGGCAGAGAACAGCACTGAGTCTCTTATTACAACACAAGTCACTCCCAAGTTGTTTTTACTCTTTGCTCTGGCATTTGATCAGCCAAGTTTGCCTTACCATCTCTATGACTTTGTGACATTGCATTCATTCAGAAGGAACTTTGTCTGGAATTCCAGGCACCAATCTTTGAGGTGACTCTTATGTTTATCAGCAAGGCTCTAAGAAATAATTCAACAGTTTATCCAGATTTCTGAGTTCTTTGGTAGAAGCAAGGCATATCATAAACCACACTCATCCTGAGAATGAAATTGGTATCAAGCCTCTTCAGATAAGGTAAAGGATTTATAGAGATTGCTGGATTCTCTTCCTGTAGTATAAATGAAGGAACTGTGCATCTTTGTGACCTGGTGAAACCAGAATTTCACGGACATCTTGAACACATATTTCTTTTTGTTCAGTCTACGCTGCTTTCTACTGCAAGGAACCAGGACAAGCCTAATACATTGTGCTGCCTGAGGCAAAGGACAAAATGGTACTCCCGTATCCGATGGACAGAAACGTACTGGAGTGGTTGCTGAATGTTACTTCAGTGTCGGCAATGAGACAACATTCTCTGCTGTACCTGAGATCAGCAGACTAGTTTAGGGATTGTAGGGCAGACCATGTGGTAATACAGCCCTGAACTTCTGAAACACTACTCCCTGCTTCCACAACCTGAGAGAGCTACTTCACTATACCATTTTTGTGGGAATTTGCCATTTTTTAGCCTCTCAGGACACTATGCGTTTGATTTTTGGAAAGTTTAGAAACCAGCTAATCAGGAAAGTTGTCAAGAACTTTGTTCTTTCTTTTCAGCAAGAACAAAGCAGCAGCAGGAAATGCTTGTCAACATTCAGACACAACTATGCCCAGTACCACCTAGCCATGTTAACATGGCTGGATTAAGAACACACATTAGCACACCTTTCAGCATCAACTAACACTCATCCCTGGAGTATATGTTATCATGTTGTGAATCTGTGCTTGCCAAACAGGCCAGTGTGGGTACTCCAACTCACAGGCTAAGCAAGGAAAAGCGAAATCAACTCCAGTTTCTCTCTCTCTCTCTCCCTCTCTCTCTCCCTCTCTCTCTCTCTCTCTCTCTCTCTCTCTCTCTCTCTCTCTCTCTCTGCGTCCGTGCATAAAAAGCAAACACAGAGAAGCTGAGAAATAATCAGTTACTTCTAAACAAACCAGCAAAAACAAACAAACAATCCTGCAAAACAAAGCATCAAACTAGTTCATTAAACCTTGCTTGTCAGAATCCTCAGAGTAACTCACCAAAGCAGCATAGCAGAGAAGGAGAGTGGGAAGTTCTCTTGTCATTGTTTTTGTCAACCAGAAAACAGAAGAAACCATCTCAGAAATGTGAGTGCTGAGCAACTCCCAGAGAGAGAAAATTCAAACTGACCATACAGTAGCCTGGAAGAATCTGGTCATACATCCTCCAAATGATTAATAAGGTGACTGGGTTCATATAACCAAACAGCCTATCATGGGAAACTAGCTGCCAAAGGAAGTAAAGTAGGTAACAGATTAACAAGATGACACTGTACATAGGCTAACTGGCACACAGGAAAAGGGGAAAAGCAGCAAAAATAGGTGAACTAAAAGAGGATGGCAACAGTATGGCACAGTTACTGCTTGTGGGTAGATTTCTCCGCTATTCACTTCCCAGCCATTGAATTTGCATCCATTTCCAAGTTCCTTCCCATTTTTTAAAGATGGTCAGGGAACCACAAAAGTAAAGTGTTCCACAAAGTTGTGGGGATGTGGAGTCAATATTGCTCTTTTCTTGACCAGCTGGAAATTCAGGGAAATATTGAAATAGTGGAGTTCATTGTGAACTATCAAGCAAACCCTTAGAAGCCAGAGTATGTCATTACTAAGGGGGTGATACTACAGTTTTTTGGCCTTTATTTTTCAATTGCCAGTAACAATTTTCAAATTAGCATATACACAGTATTGCTTTATCAATTTCTGTGTATGTTATCTACTTCCCAGCTCCTTTGGACAGCTGCAACCTATAAGGCCATTGCCAAGACATGGCTACAAATATCAGACAGCTGCAAGTGCACACTTGCACACCTGTGATGAACCAGCAATCATCATCATAACCACCATGGTTGTGCAATTTTCAGGAAATGAATCCCCACCCCCACCCATGGCAACAACAGTTGTGCTTTCTTAGAAATTGCTAAAAATAATGTGAAAACCTGGTAGCAAGAGAAAAGGGATAATTATTTGAACAGGAAAGGGAGAGAGTGGAAAGGTTCTGTTGTAAAAGACACTATGATATTTCCTGGGACTGTAAGGTAAGGTGGATAAACCTGGTCATCTGTCAGGCCTGTGGTTGTTCTGCAAACAACCTACATTATGTAGCTTATTTGAAGGGTTTTGTGGGAACGTGTCCAGAGTCATCTTTGCATAGCTGAGTTAGCCTGGGAGGGCTGTACAAATGCAGATTGGTACAGTTACACCATGGTCTTTATTCAAGGTCTTTCCAAAAACAGGTGGGCAAGGTTGGATTTATGCATGTCCTGACCAAAATGCTGGAGGGGGAAATTAAGCAATGTGAAACAGACCCAACTTTGCTGTAGCTACATAAACCATAGTTTCATGATAACAATGAACTTCATTGCGCTCATGAATACCTGCTCTTCTAGCACAGCTAAAAAGAGATTGAAAGATTTCATTTCCATTTTAGATTATCTGCAGTTTAGCATTATATCTGAACATTAAAATGTGGTTAATTTTAGCTATATTTAATAGGAACAAGCCAGCTTTATAAACCACAACTTGAATCTGGCCTGTTTCCAATAATCATAGTTAAGATTGATCATAGTTCGTTGAGTTTGAACATGACAAACTGTTGTCAATGTAAAATGAAAGTTAAAACTTCTAAATTGATCACTTTAGAAAAGAAGGGAGGTCATGAACATGAAGCTTGTAGTGGTATTTCCTCAATGGATGGTCCTGTCTCAATGTTGTGTCCACCAGGTGTTTAGGACCTCTGTTCCCAGCATTCCTGACCATTGTTCATGCTGACTGGGGTTGATGGGAGTTGGTGTCAAATGTCTGGAGGGCACCAAGTTGGAGAAGGCTGTGCTAAAGTTTGGTTCAAGCATCTTGTTTGACATGGCATATGTTAGCTCTTATGTAGCCCTATTGAGCCATGAAGTGCACTACTCTACTGAAGTTTTTCAATCAGCAATGAGAACTACAAAACTGTTGTCAGGTAGGGTAAATACTGGAAGTGAAATCCTGCCAGGGAGCTGAAGTCAAGACTATGATTCCTACCAGCTTGTACCTATGTATATTTACTTAGAAGTCTCTCTATATTCAGTGTAAGTAACCCTGTTCAGCAAGAAAGCTTTCTTTCTCTCTCCCCACTCACTGACCCATTGAGAGGGTACACCAAGATAGACAGAAAGTGTGTATACCAAGTGAATGATCAAAACTACCTGAAGGACCTGAAGTTTTTATTGTAGAACATCTTGAGAACTCATGGAGCAGAGTGACTAAAAGGCTGATCTGTGAACCAGGAAGCCATAGGATTAAGTTACACCCCTGCTGTGAATGTCCTCAGTGTCTTTAAGCAAGCCATTCTTTCTTGCACACTTCACCCTGCCCTCTCTCTTGCAGGATAATACAGATCTTGAAAGGGCTGTAGCAAGGAGTTCAGACATGGTGGGCCAGTTTGTACATGTTGGCAGCCCATGGGCTAAGCAACTCATGATCAAGAGAGAGCTTCTGTCCAACACGGACTAATGGTGCTGCATTAAAGGACAAATAAAGCCCCAATGAGGCAGCAAACACATGAGAAGGGAAAGCAGTCTAGATTGGTCCCTCTCTCTTGCTGCATCCTTTGCCTTTTCCATGTAGAGGGAGACTTGTGAAAAAGAGATCACCTTGTATCTGTGAAAGATCAGCATTCTGGCTCCTGTAGAGAGCCTCCCCGAATATAGGAAGCTTTCCTCAGATGTCTCCTTCTACCGGTAGAGGGTGCTGGAATGTTCTCCCTATCCACATGTTGGTTGTACCTAGGTAAGAGAACACCAGAATAGGGATTTATTTTTGTTTCAGTCCAGCACAGTCAAGCAACAGCAGCAGGAACTTCTAGTTCAAATGTTTGTTATTCTGTTAAACCTGTTGGGATAGCTTATCATCAGATAGAATTATAGAGTAGTGGTTTGGCTGCAAGTATGTAGTCATTCCAATATTCGAAAAGCACTGTATCTGGGACTGTACTTTAGAAGGCAGTACCGTGGTGCCTCACAATTTGAACTTAATTCATTTCAGGAGGCCATTTGAACTCTGAATTGTTCGAGGTTCAAAGCAATGTTTCCCATTAGAAATAATGAAAAGTGAATTAATCTATTCCCAGACCTTGAACAATACCCATCTCAATAAACATAAACAGCAAATAAGCAAAATTTAAGGTAAAAATAGTACAATTAAATGTCAAATTTATTAATTAAAGCTTGAAAAGCAACACAATGAAAAAGCACTGAAAATGCTCGAAAAGGCACATACTGAAAAAACCCATTAATCTGATGCCAGGGCTTAGGAGATGAAGTTCCCATCACTGGAAGAAAACAGATGCCACCTCCTATTCAGCAGGCTAGTATAGAATAAAACAATGGCCCAGAACACAGCCTGTGCCAGTGAAGTGGGGCACTGAAAAGGATCAAGAAGGCACACAGTAAAAAGCACTGAGAACGATCGAGGAGTCAGTGAAAGGTTTTGAGAGGGCAGGCAGTTAAAAGGCACTGAAAAGGATCGAAAAGGCATGCAAGTGAAACTCAACAAGGGAGTTAACTGATGACATTTACACACCAACCACAATTTTTTCACTGTGCCTGAATTCAAACTTAGAAGAGTTGTTTGAAATTCAAAGAGATTTTGTCTTGACTCTAAATTCGAACTCTGAATCATTCAAAGTTAGAGTCATTCAAATGAGGCATCACTGTATTAGACTGAAAAGTGATCATATTGCTGAATATGTTGAACCTAAATAGTTAATTTAATTTTTCTATTTCTTTAAATCTAAAAATTGTTCAAAATGATAAAAGTCCACACCCATGCACCTGTTTTAAACTTTCTATAACGTTTTGCAAAAGCAAAATTTCCAGTTTTTAAAGCACATACGTCATATCAAAATAAGATCTAAAAGAATTTTGCATAATGAATTGTAAGGTACCCCTTACATACTTGCGTCCTTGTACATAAAACTTAGAACTGAACTGCATGTTGAACATTCTGTACAGGCTTAGATTAGAGAAAGTTCAGAGCTGAACTAGGAAAATAGAAAGTTTTTGTTTAACAGGCTGGCACAAGGCTTTATGATTTGCTATGTATTCCCTTTTTAAATCTTTCTGGAAATTAACTTATATGTTTATTCTAACACAAGTTTTCTTTTGGGTGATGATTAACTTCTTAAAGAAAGAGAGAAATTCAAAGGTAGGATGAAGAGTCTCTTATGCACAGAAAATTCCAAAATTGCATTGCCCTTTTGATTGTCATACAAGATAGCAAACATTTTATAACTGAAGTATAAATCCTATATTTCTTTTCTTCTTTGACTCATGCATATATATTTTTATGTCATCCATATGTTAGCGAGAGGCTGTGATAATTATTAATAGGAATTAATTGTGCATTGTGTGCACTGTACAGTTGGAGGAGAAGGAAAATAATTGATAGTTTCTACTGATTTTATTTCTTCTCACTGCAGCATACAACTTAAAGCCCACTTAACAATACAGTTGAGACCTTTCACAGAGGCAGGTTTGGATGGGTAGTTATCATAAATGAATATGAATTTTTGTCTACACTTAGAGAAAGTAAATAATTTGTTAGGTTTTGGCTTTTTCCAACTTTCCCATTGCTTCCATCATAAAAAAAGGAGGATTACATAGAAAGAATTGGAGTAAAAAAAGTAATCATATGAAATTATGCTGGCAGATACTCTTTCTCTGTTAGTGGGAGATATTTCTAGTATAGGGTCAACAGAGAGGTTGGCACACATTCATAGAAACATAGAAACAGAGCGAGTCAGAAGGGGTCTCCCGGGCCATCTAGTCTGACCTCCGGCACCAGCCGGCTCCGCTCACGACATGCCCACTATGTGGACGTCCAGCCTATCCTTCAAAGAAATAAAAGGGTAAAGGACTCTTTAAGAAAGTGAAAAAGACCAGAACAGAGTGTTTGGATGGAGAAAAGATGGCAAAGGACAAGCAAAAATGTATAAATTCTAAGCATGAATGAACCAAATATTAGTTATGCCAAGCCCATAAAAGTCCAAAAAATATGTAACATTATCTAGATCCCTGTTACTGCTGCAAATGTCCAAGATAATGTTTTGCTATTAACTATTGCTTTGAGAGTATGTGTAATTAATACCTTTCCAGAGATATAGAGGTGTCAATGCATAACTGGCATTTTAGGCAGTGCTTTGACTGGGGTGGGTTCCTGTCTTGTCTGATCAAATTGGCTTTGCACATTTCTGTAGCAGTACCTGGGAAAAGCTGGTTCTAGCTCCCAGCAGTATATTCAACACTGCTGCATTGAGCATGAACACATGCTGGAAAGCAACCCAGGATGAATAACACATCTCCAAATGAGTGTAGTAGTTTTGAAAGGGGCTTGACAGTATTTATTTCTCTTTTAAGCATATGAAGTAGCGAGCAGTTATCCATGTCTTTGGAAATCTGCATATGTAGTCTTTACAGACTACGTATTGTGCAAATAAACAATGAGACTGCTACTGCCTTTCATTTCTTTCTCCCTTCAGTGCATTGCAGGTCTCATGCAAATTCGTGAAAACTATCATGTTGTTACCTTTTGTGGCACTAGGGCAGGGGCCATAACTAAGTGGTAGTACACATGTTTTGCATCTAGAGTTCTTTAGTTAAACTGATCTCAGCTAGTAGAACTGAAAACTGAGTGAGAGCTTGGAGAGCCACTTCAAGGCACAGCATTCCAACCTACTGTTCAATGCAAGATACAAACATCCCTGACAGATTCCAATCCTGTCTCTGCTTAAATATTTCCAGTAAAGGGAAATACAGGCTATTTCTTATTCTATTGACAGCACTTGTAGTTAAGAGGTATCTCCTAATGTTTAGCCAAAACCTGCTTATCTTTAATTTCCATCCATTGGTTCTAATCCTACTATCCTTTGGAGCAACAAAAAACAAGTCAAGAACAATGGAGTGCATCTTCTGAATGACATTTCTTCAGATATTTGAGGACAGGTATCATGCATCCTCTTAGTCTTGTTTTTTGCAAGTTAAATATGCCTAACCATTTCAACCATCTCTCACAGACATGTTTTCCAGACTCCTTATCATTCTGGTCACACCCTGTCACTCTGGACACATTTTGGTTCTTTAATGCTCTCCCTACAGTGTAGCAGGAAGAAATGAATGCATAATATGTATGAAGGCTCCGCAGCACAGAAATGAGTGGAGGTATTTATTAATAATAATACAAACATAAAGAGGAGAAGCCCCGCTGCTTCGATAAGCAAAAGGAAGAAGAGAAACAACATCTTCTACTGTGGGGCTGCCTTGACTGCACCCTACAGTACGGAAGACTGTGTGCAAACCTTACACAAAGTAACACACAAGACTGCAAAGGGTATGAAGTATGAGTCAAGAAGGCCAGTTATCTGATTAACAGCCTCTCTCATGACTGGAATTCTTTCTGATGCCTTACCTGCCCAAACTCATTTACAGTAGTACCTCGGCTCACAAACACCTCAGTTCAAGACCAAATCTGGTCGCGAATAGAAATTTCATAAAAATTTTGCCTCAGGTCAGGAACTTCACATCAGGTGATGATCGTGATTGTGGCTGTGCTCGGTGGAGGGGGAGGATGGCCGCTATCATGCTCGGGGGGGGGGGGGAATGGCCACGATAGCGCCTGTCTTCCCTGCCCTAGTACGACCATGGGTGTGCCTGTCTATGGCCGTGGTTGTACTCGTGCAGGGAAGATGGCCACAATCACGGTCATGCTTGGGGGGTGGGGGAGCTGGCTGCAATCTTTGTTGTTCTTTGTTACTTTGCTGAATTTTCTATTCCTCCACCCCACCCCACTCCAAGATTTAGCATGCAACTGCAAGTTTGTGTTGTTTTCCTTTTCTTTTTCTAACCTCAGGTTTACTTTAATTTTAATTATGACATGTGGGTATCTAGTATCTCCTTAGTTCACATTCTGTAGTGTAATTTATACATTAAGAGCTCTAAGGACTTGTCTTCAAAGACATTATCATGAAGTGCCTAGGCTCAATAGTCACTAAAGTGAAGTACCTAAATTTCAGCCTCCTGAAACTTTCCCGGGGCCCAAAAGTACCCCAGAATTTTCTGTACTTTTATACTCCAAACAATTTGTCCCAGATAAAGGAACAACAGAGATAATTTTGCCCTCTTTTTAAAGCAAGAGTCTTAGCTAAAATCACTAGAAACACGATTAACATAAACTGAGGTAAAGTTTTGGTATGATTTTTTACCCCTTTCTTGGATACACACATTAATATAGTAAGAGGGTTTGAGGATGTCCGAGAAGCCAAAAGGATGCTACCTGGAGGTACGAGTCTCACTAGGCTGGTCTAGCAAAGCCACCCAAAGCAGAATTATATTAGCATATAAAACTGAGACACCATACTAAGAAGCATCCACGCTCTTCAACAGTAACACTCAGAGCAAGAGAAGGACATCTATAATGGTAATGGGGTAGAAGAAACTCCTGAAGAGCAGTTACTGGGCAGCAGTAGTAATTGAAGGTGACACTGGGGGAGTATTTTTCACAGAAAACAGCAGTGATGCTTAAGCTAACTCTGTTTAGCACTATGCAGAAGAAGGCAATTGCAATCCACCGCTGAATTTTTCTCATCTTCAAAACCCTCTGATGAAACCCTTCAAAATGACACAAGGTATAGTGCCAGAAGATGAAGCTTCCAAGTTGGAAGGCATTCAACCAGCTACTGGGAACAAGCATTTGAAAAGAATAAGTAGCATTGTAACTAAGCACACAACTCAATCAAAACTGAAAGGAACTCTAGTGGCCGACATGCACAGAAGTGAAAGGAAAGTTCAATGCTGCGTGATGGAACATTAAAAGCATGAAACAAGTCAAACTGAAAGTCATAAAGCAAGAAAAGGAATGGTTAAACATTGAGATACTTCATGTAAGCGATCTAAAGTGGACAAGAATGGGACATTCTCAGTCAGACAAAAACTGGAAATGAAAAACTTAAATGAAATGGAGTGGATCTAATAATGGGGAAAGATGTAGCACAGGCAGTAAGGGGTTATAAGTCTGACTAAATCAGTCAGAATTCTCAGAAAACATCAAGTTATCAGAATACATAGAACTAACATACCTGAGAACTTAAAAGCTTTAGTGCTGGTGTTCAAAGGAAACAGATAATATACCAAAACAAGACATGCTGATCATAATAGGTGGCTGAACTGCAAAGGGAAGATACAAAAGCAGAATTAAATGTTTGGCCAAGAAAATTTGGCCAAGAAGTCAGAGTTAAAGCAGAGAACAACGTATACAATTATGTAAAGGCAACCATCTGTTTCTCATAAATAGGCAGCTGATCAGATGACTTCATACATGTACATCACCAGATGTCCAAACTAGAAATCAGATTGGATATAAAACTGGAAATGGAAGATGGAGAAGATGTTTTCTTGCTGCAAGATCAGGGGCAGTGTGTGGCAGTGACCAAGAAGACTTAATAGCAAAACCCAGAGTAAAACCAAAAAAGGTCAGTAACAGAAACAGTGCCAAGATAACAACTGAAAGAACATTCCTGAAGAGTATACAGACCACATAAAGGACAGATTTGCATTAATCAAGTCAATTGACCATAAACCATAAGAGCTATGCAATGAAACCAGAGACATTATTTAGGCAACTGTCAAAAAAGCAATACCTGTAGCAAAAAGAAACAAAAAATCTAACTGGATAAAAGAAGAAACACTCTGAAATGTTAAGGACAGGCAAGAAACAAATGCAAAAGGTGAGAGAAATAGGGACACAGTCCTAAATGCAACTTTTCAGTAACTATACCAAAGGGACAACTTTTCAGTGACTATACCACTACAATGACAAGTGCAGACAAATAGAATAGAGCAAAAAAAAAAAAAAAAGAGCAAAAGACACCTCTTCCAGACAAACTAAGAAATCAAAGAGGAAGTCAAACCTAGATTAGGAATGCTGAAAGACCAATTGGGGAACTTACTATCTGGCCCATAAAATTGAAGAGAAGTTAGAAATGGTTTATGGAAGGACTATACAGAGGAAAGAGAAGAGAAGACCTGTGAGGAAAAACCTACAATATTACAAAATTATGTCAAAGTACTCTGACAGAATAAAACACAGAAAGTAGATAGGATACCCATAGAGCTACTCCAAACTAAAGAGACTGAAACATTCCAAGTCCTAACAAGAATATGCCAACAAATATGGAATACAAGACAATGACCCACAAACTGAAAATATACATTCCAATCCTAAAAAAGGGGATGCTCAGGAGTGCAGCCACCATAGGACTATGAACTTCCCAAGCAAGCAAAATGGTGTTCAAGGTATTTATTTATTTAAAACATTTTACCATCCTATACGAAAAAATGTCCCAGGACGTCCCAGGTATTGTCAAAATAAAATAAAATAAAATAATCCTGTCTGGAGTGAAAAATGCCTGAAGTTCAAAGGCATTCTGAAAAGGCAGAGTCACTTAAGTTCCTATCACAAGTATACCTTGGCTACTAGAGCAGCCAAAGAATTTTAGAAGATTATCAATTTATGCTTTATCAATTACAGTGATGCCTTGGACTGTGTAGATCAAGGGAAGCAATGAATGGTCCTGAAAGAAATGAGTGCTTCTCAGCACTTGAGCAGAGTTCTGAAGTATAGGAGACTTTGGAAGACATTCACTCATAGTGGTGTCATAAGTAGGTAATAATTAATGACAAATAACAATGACTTTATTTTTAATATTAATAGGCCAAACTACTTTTAAGCAGAGAAAAGGTCAATAGGCCAAGCATTATTATGCAGATTTTAGTGTTTTGAATAGGCTCAGGAAGGATTAAACCTTTAATTACCTGTACTCTGCTGAAAGCCATTTCTTGATTGAAATCTCCTGGGGGAAAACATTAGCCAGAATGGCATTTCATACACAGCATTTTGTCTACCTTAAAAAATGACCCCAACTGCCACTAATGCTAGTTGTTTGGTTGATGCAGAAGATGGGCTCTGTGTTTGGAGTGAGGTCACAGCTTTAATTCCTGCTGGCTTTGCCAGGATTTAGCTCCCATGATGTGCCTGTTTAGTTTTTCTTTTCCCTTCCTAAGCTTGGATTTTGTTTAAATTTCAGGTTCCCATTGGAATGAGGCTGCAGAAGCTATAAGCTCTTGTGTCCTTGATACAGGAGGAAAAAAAAATCAGGGAGGCATTCAAATGAGGAAGTTGTACACCCCCATTGACTGGATAAATCCTTGTTTCAGTAATAAGAAAGAGGTTAATTTTTTTTGATGTACTAAAGAGCTGTGCCTAGACCACAGGGAGACAGCCCCGGATTTAATCCTAGGTAGTGCTACTCAAGAAATAGTATGAGATGTTCGTGTTCTTAACCCAACTGGAAATAGTGACCATAAGTGACCAATCTAATACTGTTAGATTTGCATGCCTGTGCACACACACAGAGACACACGGAAAACTGCCAAGAAAATGCTATAGATTCCTTTGATTTCACAAAAGTAAACTTCTCTGAAATGATACAACAAATTAATATTGAATAGTGGTGTCAGGATGGTTGCATGGAGATTACTCAGAACTAGAACAATAATGGTCAGCTAGAATGTTTAGCATGGGTTAAGAAAGATAGCACAAAGCTAATCAGCATTGTTAATGAAGAATGTCAAGGAAGGTATTAGAGGGAAGAGGGCTTCCTTTAGAAAAGGAAAAGTTGTTCAAATGAGGAGAACCAACACAATTTGCACAAAGTATGTACAAGCAGGCAATAAGAGATGCAAGTCTTCTGAGAAGTAGATTGCTAACAATATCAAGTGTGACAATAGAGAATCATTAAAGATAGCAGAAGTTGGATATCAGCTACAGAGGCAGCCAGAGCACTGGATGACAACAGAGTTGAAGGGGTATTAAATGAAGGACAAGGAGATTGTGGCCAAGCTGAATGAATTCTTTTCATTCTTCTTCAGAAGATGTGCATGATCTAATGTTTTCAGGAAGGGAGTCTGAGGAATTGAGGCAAATAGAGATAATAAAAGATTAATTTCTCAAATGCCACTCTTTTTACAAAAAATTGAAACATGTCCGCAGGATTAGCTTCTGTACTAGAAGAATGGACAATGGCCCATTTAACACTAACTTTTAAAAGGAACTGGGGGGGATTTGAATATTTATTTATTTATTTATTTATTAAAACATTTCTATGCCGACCCTTGCCGAAGCCTCGGGGCGGCTCACAACATCGAATAAAATACACAATAAATTAAAACAATAACAATTAAAATATATACAGTAGAATAAAATAAGCCGCCCTGGCCAAATAAAATTCAATAATATTAACATTTAAAATGCTGCTGAAATAAAAAGGTCTTCTCCTGGCGCCGAAAAACAAATAACGACGGCGCCAGGTGGACCTCTCTGGGGAGCGCAT
>NW_025335438.1:8580663-8619611 GCF_004798865.1 Varanus komodoensis | reverse complement strand
AACACCTTGAATTGGGCCTGGACTTCAGTGGGAAGCCAATGAAGCTGCCGGAGAACTGGAGTCATGTGAACATAACGTCCAGTTCCCGTCAGCAGCCTGGCAGCTCTATTTTGAACCAATTGAAGTATCCGGACCGTCTTCAAGGGTAGCCCCACGTAGAGCGCATTACAGAAGTCAAGACGGGAAGTCACTAGTGCATGAGTCACTGTTGCGAGGCTGTCGTACTCCAGATAGGGGCGCAGCTGATGAATAATTGCAGACCAGTTAATTAATATCTGTTCTTGTAAACTGGTCAAAAGTATATTTAAAGATAAAATTAGTAAGTAACTTTTAAGCACAGGGCCTGCTTAAAAGGAACCAGCGTGGCTTTTGCAAAGGTATGTCCTTTGTCACTAACCTTTTAGGGGGTTTTGAATGTGTTGATACACATGTGGACAGAGATGATCTGGTAAACATTGTTTACTTGGAATTCTAAAAGGCCTTTGATAAAGTCCCTCACCAAAGTCAAGCTTAGCAAGCTTAGCAGTCATGAAATAAGAAGAGAGGTCATGCTATGGTTCAGTAACTAGTTAAAGTACAGAAAGTAGAGAGTAGAAATGAATGAATGAGGGTTGTAAACAGTGGAGTCCCACATGGATCTGTATTGGAATCACTGCTATTCAACTTTTTCATAAATAAACTGTAATTAGGAGTGTGTAGTAAGAGGGCCAAGTTAGCTGCCAAGAACTTCAGAGAGGGATCCTGGTGGTGCTTCACCCTCCTTGCCTTCTCCTTCAAAGTGCTGCACTTGGACAGCCAAACTTTGCTGTCTTAAGTGCTGTGCTGGACAGGATAAGCCAGATGCAATTTTGCTTCTGCCGTTATGTTACACTTTGTAGAATGTCTCTAATCCTCTGAGTTCGGAGGGATACACGCAATCTGATTCGATAGCACCCTTAAATATGATGGTGCTAACATAAATAGCTTGCAGTGTTTTATAATGTACAGCTTCCAAAATCTTGTAAACCTCTTCCTGAAGTCAACAGGCACCTGTTTAAAGATGAAGACCATCCATGCTGACATGAATGTTTCTGTTAATAACAGAAGTTGTATATTACATTTTCTTCTAGGAATATATCATAGGCTAATTTAGGACATAGAAAGACTTTGTCATATTAGCCACATACCATATTACAATATTTGGAACATATATACAAAGTATTTGTTTTCTTTGTAAAATTGAAAATAGTTGTAACATTTTATGTTTAAAATATTAATAATGCTAGTGACTGCCATTTTTACAGTATTAAATTGACAGCATTCCCTGTGCTAGTGATTCTATGAAAATCAGAAGAAAAGTGGATGATTAATGTACTCTAATTAGTACAATTTGTTCATTAAAAACAGTGTTGTATTCTATCCAGCTGGAATTTATTAAAAAAAAGTTGCCCTGCCAACCTTACACAACTTTAAAAAAGTCGATGCCTTATAGGCATTTGTTTAGAACCACACAATTTTATTAGAATGAAAACAATTTATAATTGTAGCTCTTTCCATCATCATACTTTATGACAAAACACTGGGATTTGTGCTTGCAAATGGTAACTATTCTGCAAACATGTATTCAACAATATTATTTGAAAATCTTGAATATAATTCTACTTGTATTGCCCTTCATGAAATTAAGAATGTAACTTTTCTGCTTCTCTTCCCTTTTTGTGTATGGGTTGGGTTGGAAAATAATGGTCTACATAAAGGTTTACGAAGCAAGATAAGCAAAGTCATACAGGTTCTAGAGCCAAAACTTTTCATCTTAAAATTCAACACTGGAGATCATACCAAAGATACTGAGAGGGGGAAGAGAGTAATTTAAAGTCAGTTTAGCAATGATTCAGTGTAACAACTTAAATTTCAAATACTAGGTCTTTGGGTAGTTTATGAATGTGAAAGCTATCCAGAGGGGGGTTTACCATGTATTTTATAGTACAGAATCATATGATGTATCTTTTTAAAGTGACTTTTGTTTAATTTCAAATAGTTTGTGATCTGTTGATGGCTCTGGAACAATAGCAGTAGACCGTGCCCTTTTCTGGCAACTTGTAAATGGACTTACACAACAACTTAAAAGACAGTAGCCAAAGAATCATGGATTGCATTTTTTGCACCCAAAGGGGTTCTGGCATTCTGTTCCTCAAACAAGTTCCAAGAGACATTTGAAACTGAGCCAAATCTCTAAAATAGTTCCTGACATAGTCTGACAGAAAGAAAAATAGACATACCACTCCTGTGCCTGTAGTAATGATTTGAACCTTTACTGTCGTTATGGTAAGTTCTATACAGGAATTTCTTGGATTATAATAATAATGATTAAAATATGACAAAAATGTTCTTTTTATCTATATAAACGTAACAAAAAAACCCAACAAATACTGTGTTGATAGCAATACTGTAATTATATAGTTGGTTTGGTAGTTAAGCTAAAGCTAAAATTACAAGGTAATTATTTACTAATAAAAACCAGTGCTCCTTAAATCTGAAGCTGTTGCATGATTCCAAATCAATGTTTTGCTTTCCTCATTTTCAATCTCTCTAATGCTTATTGCAGTGCCTTTTAAGGTTTGTATAATGCTCATGGGGGACTAGACTTAAAGCAAGCCAATCTGGAACTTGCAAATCACCAAAAAAAAAAAATATCCTTCAAAAATATTTACAGTGGATACAGTGCCTTGTACTCAAGGACACCCCCTTGACTTTTCCACATTTTGTTCTATTACAATCTGATACTGAAATGGATTTATTTGGCATTTTTACTAGTTAGTGTACACAAGAGTCAACACAGTGGAACTGCAAAATACTGTGGCACAAAAGTTAAATAAACAAAAACAAACAGGCACTTGTTGGTTGCACTAGCATTCACCCTAGTCATTACTTGGTGGAAGAACCTCTGGCAGCAATTACAGATACAAGTGTTCTTGGATAAGTCTCCATCAGCTTTACACATCTAGCTACTGCAGTGTTTGAGCAGGTGCTTTTTCTTGACAAAACTGCCCACAGCTTTGTCAAGTTGGGTGGTGACCTTTGGTAAATAAGTATTTTCAAGTCTTACCACATATTCTCATTGAGATTTACATCTGGGCTTTGGCTGGGCTCTGCTAAGTCATTCAGGGTCTTGCCTTTATACTACTCCAGTGTTTCCTTGGCTGTGTATTTAGGGTTTGTCTTCAAGAAGTGAACTTCCACTTGGTCCCATGTCACACTAAAGCATTGTTTCCTTTACAAGTGACTTGAATTTGACTCCATTCATCTTGCCCTCATTCCTGACTAGTTTTCCCAGACCCTGTCAAGGAAAAGCACCCCAACATTATAATGCTGTCACCACCATGCAGGACTGTGCCAATGGTGTTCTCAGGTAAATGAGCATTCTTGATTTCGTACCATGTGTAGCATTTTGAAGCAAGACCAGACAGTTCAGTTTTGATCTCATAAGACAAAAGAATTTTCCCCCCATGTTTGCTGTTCTCGCACTTGCCTTTTTACAACTTCATATAGGCTTTGATATGGAGTTGATTCACAATGTTTTCCTTCTCACCACTCTTCTATAAAGTCCAGTTTTGTGGAGTGTCCAAGTAGTACTACTTCCATGAACAATTTTCCTATCTCAGCTACAGATCACTCTAGCTGCTTCAGGGTTGCAATTGGCTCTTGGTTGCTTTTCTGACTGATTTCCATCTTACCTGGTCACAGAATTGTAGTGAACAGCCTTCTGTAGGCAGAGTCATGGCTGAGTCATATTGTATCATTTTGTAATAATTGATCTAACAGTGTGCTCAGGGATGTTCTAGTCCCAGAGGTAGTGTGTCTATGTATACTAGTTGCTGGGAATCTTGGATAGGATAGTATTGCTGCCTTCTTGTGGCAGTCTGTGGACACCTGGTTTTGGCTCGTACGAACAGAATGCTGGTCTGATCCAGCATGGCTCTTCTTACATTCTTATGATGGATGGATGGATGGATGGATGGATGAGCGGCAGGCAGGCAGGCAGGCAGGCAGGCAGGCAGGCAGGCAGATAGATAGATAGCCCAACACTGATTGGTACTTCTGCATAACTTTACCCCAGAGTTGTTTTGATAGCTCCTTGGTCTTCATGATGCTGTCTGTTTAGATATTATCATCAACAAATGCTTAGGCCTTCCAGGAACAGGTGAATTTAATCTCAAATCATTTAGCACTGGACTTTTGTATACTTGTAGAGTCCATTGAACTATTCATAGTGACTTCTGAAGGCAGTGGGTTGCACAGAGCTTATTTAGGCATATCTCAGCAAAGGAGTTGAATACTTTTGCTATCCATAAGTGCCAGTTCATTTACCTAATATCTATGCCAGAGTAAAAATATGCTGTAATTGTTTGTGATCCAAAGTGAACATTAAAGTTATTTTTTAACCATAAACTCAGCCTTGGGATTCAGACAATATTATATATTGCAGTCTATTGTGCCTATCGTATGAGGTGGATGTCAATGAGGGAGAGGTTTCTTTGGCTATGGTGCCCCTGTTATGGATTTTTTTTGGCATGCACCATGAAGGTAGTGCTCATAGAATGTATAGTATTGTTCTTAAGATGCCAAGTAAAACATTTTTATTCACCCAGGTATCATATATTTCTTGGTTCCTATTAATATTTTATCTGCTGCTATTTGAAGGATGGGGGTTGCCGTGTACAAATGTATAGTCCAGTTATAAGCCACCTTGAATCTGTGCAGGTATTATATGAAGAACATACATTAATGAACTTACAATAATATAGTCAGATCTATCCAAGTCAAAATGGTCTAAGCTGTATTCTTTGAATAGCTCAAAACTGGAAGAGGTGGGGCGTGTCCTGGCATTTTAATGAGATTTAGCCATTGTGATGCATCATATAGCATCTTTTTTATTTATTTAGAAGGCTTCTATGCCGCCCCATTCGCCGAAGCCTCGGGGCAGCTCACAATAATAAATAAATAAGCACAGTATAAAACAATATAATATGACCAATATAATCTTGACCTAGGGATCTGAGACACAATTTCCTATCTCAGTTAAACTGTGAACTTGGCCTTTGGAGTGGTATTAAATAGCATCAAGAACCTCTATGCTGGAACTGTTACTTTGAATCAGCTATACTAAACTAGTAAAAGGTCTCACAAAAATCTTAGCCTAAGTAGAAGGAATTTTAACTCAGGAAGAGCTGAACCTTGATTCCTTCTGGCTTTCCTTGCCAGTGGCAGCCACAACAACATCCCATTCTATAGCTTTTCTGAGGATCCTCTAACCCTCAACAATGTTTTTTGCATGGAGAGTGAAGTATGGAAGAAGGTTCAATTTCATAGGCTGACTTCCACTAGTAGTTCTTAGGCTCAAATATAAGAAACTTTCCTTTCATTGGTAGTATAACAATCAGCCAATTATACTCTTTTTGGTCTATGTGTGTCACATTGCTGGTCCAAGATATCTTACAAACTAAGGCAGAGCTGCAAATGGTGCCACTGCCCATAAAGTACAGTAGTCAAATGAGCCACATTATTTTGGCGCCTAAGTCAGAAAATCATAGAAGCACTTCTCCTTTGTGACAGTAAAATAACAACAATGTATTATAGTCCTACCGATTTCATGACATCCATAATAAGTCCATGCCTGAGTTACAACACCCCCTGGTTTAAGTGCATACCTCTTCTCTTTGATTTTATCCTTCTTTAATATAATTATATATAATTTATAATATAATTATGAATACAATTAAGTGTATCCAGAGAATTAGCCAAAAAAGAGAAAAGCAGCTCTTTTATTTTATAACATGACTCTTGCTTCTGCAGAACATGAACAAGACAGTGTTTATTGTAGTCAGAAAAACTGTTGGCACAATTCTGCATAAGAGAAGAATATCTGGATTGTCTCAAAGTGTTAGCTGCCCATTTGCAGACAAGCAAGCTTTTAGTGTGCAATTTAGGTCAATGGATGGAGGGGAGAAGATGTGTTTAGGCGACAGATTTTAAATCACCATAATATAAATATGCTTCTCTTTTCATTTGGAATTTGCTTTCTTTCAAGGTAATTTAGTGCAGCAGACATGCACTTATGCTTGTCTTTGTAATTTTAGGGATTAGGATAGTGAGGATTAAATGCTGACCCTTAATCTTCAATATCAACTTTAAGAACGAAATATAATATGCAAATGGAATACATTCATTTTGTGTTTATATATTTTAATCTCTGTAATTTCGTTTTCAGAAGATGGAAAGTCATCTTTGCCTTATTTATTTTGAATCCTGAAGCAAGATGCCATTAAAATCTTTATCCCCATATCTTAGGGGATAAATGTTTATCCTTAGGGATTAAAATATAATTTTTAAAAAATGACTTTATGCTAACAATGCTCTTACATCTATCTGAGAACTTGGTAGGTTGTCTTTGAAATCACTGAGTGCAACATCAGGCAAAGAATACGTGGAGTGGGAATTCATCTATTAACTTTTGTTAAATCGGCAAATAGAATTTACATTAAAAGCAATCAATTGGTTACTCTACCACAGATCAATTCTGGTTAGTTCATTGTGTGCTTTCCTGTAAGTGTTGAACTTACTTAAAAAACAGACATCGGAATCACTAAAGGAGGCCTTTTTATAGCAATTAAGTGTTCAGCAAATATAAACAAGAAGAATGTATCAATTAATACAAACGAAAGCTGGAAGAGTCACTAAAATATGAAAAGACATTACAAAGAGAAATATTTGCAGAAAAAGAAGGTAAACCTGCTTTGGTGACCCTACATCTGGAGTTCATTCTGTCCCCACACTTTATTCCATACTATAGCTTCTTTTCACCCTTATTATTTTGAGATCCAATAGGACAGCACCTTTATTCTCATAGGCCCACCTTGAACTCTATCTTTTAGTATGGAGCTGGAGTGTGAAGGAATTTTGGGAAACAGCTTATAACTGTAGTGTTGCTTTGTAGCTACATAATATACCTTGGGGCTGCATATAATGTTTTGCATCGAGGCCTGACTTGAATAGCTCCTGCTCAGTTAATGCAGGAAGCACCGGAAACAAAATGCATAGCTGTGCATTACTAATTGGCTGAATCCAGAGACTGAAGACCCTTGTTTCACCTGTCACAGTGCATAGCATATCTATCCTTCTGTAATCCTTTGAAAATATCATTTTCATTAGATTGTTTAAAACATATCTAGACAACAATGCATTACAAATTATTTCCTTATTTTACAGGCAAGAGGTACTTGAATTTAATGTTGAAAATGTCTTAAAATATTTAACTTTATATTTAAAAAACCCTGTGCATATTTTTATTTTATTTTATTTTATTTTATTTTATTTTATTTTGCTTATTAAGGCAGCTTGCAGTCTGGCAATATTGACATATAAAGTCTTAGAGCTGGAAATTCAGAGTAAGTGCTCTGTTCAAGTTAGTAGTGTAATATTGAGGAAGAAATAGAACACTGCCCAAGCACGTCTATTCTCAGAAATGTTTGAGCATAAAGCATTAGAAAAAATAAAATCTATGTATGTCTCCTACATTAAACTGTTATTCCTAATTGCTGCTTAAGTACCATAATATTTGGTAAGTTTATACTACCTACATGTGGGCCCATATTTCTTTTGTTCACTTTGAAAGAGCAAGCAAAGTGATGGGAGTTCCATTTAAAGCATCTCCAGAATTTTATCCCCGCACCTCCACTGTGTTCTCATAACCTTGTTCCAAGTGGTTTCTGCTTCTTTCCTAGCAGATTGTACTCCCATATATAATTCTTTTCATCTTAACAAATTCAAAACTATTTACAGCAGAATGGATGATATAATGCTAGCTATTTGCAGGGGCAATTATGTATGTTGAGTTATGCAAACTCATCATGTCTATAAAAGGAGTGTTCTTTAAAAGAGATGTTATTGTTTTTCTTTTGTTTGACTTTTTCCAATTTGTATCTTTTTAAAATGTTGCTCACTATTAGGCATGTTTTTCTTAGGGGTTCTTATTGAACTATTAGCTATATTTACGATCTCTCTCATTTTGTGAAATCCAGTGAGATAAATCTGAACTTTAAGTAGTACTGATGGGTAAACTTTGAGGATAGGATCATTACCAAATCCACTTACATGCTTAAAGCATAATGCTAAGCTGATGGTGGAGGGGGTGGAATCACAAACTGTTAGGAGAATTCCAACATAAAGAGAAACAGCATGCTGGAGCGACAGAGCCACTATGATCAAGGAATGGAAGTTAGTTGGAGTTCTGTGCACAACAATAATGTAATAATAAATTTGCAAAGGAAGTGGCTTAACTGAAAACCTCTCAATGGAGTCAATGACTCCCCACAAACTCTTCTCTCCAATAATGTAACAGTGGGCATTATTTTGGAGACTAATTCTAAAGCTCACTAACAGGGATGTATAAGATCCAGCCAAGGGACACCATTTTGTGATTTGCTTCACAAGGCTTTACTTTGTCACTGTGTCTACAAAGCTGGGAATATATAAGTGAAAATTCTGGTGATTGGACACTTTGTACAAAAGGTAGCATTTTGTACAATCAATAAACATTCAACCGTCAAGGAGAACAAATAACACATGTATTCTCAGTAATATTACAGGAAGTCTGCCTCATCTTTCTTTATGTGAATGCCTACATGGAACTTCAAGGTTACTGCTGCAATGGTCTGCAAGGCTAAGGCACCCCCCTGTTGCTCAGGTAAGCCAGGGATGGGGAACCAGGATTGGGAAGGCCATGTTTCAAAGTATGAAAGCTGCCTGTCTCCATTTCTCTACCGCTAATCACCAAGAAAAGAGTTGGATGCAGAAAAACACAAAACACTGCTAAGAATAGAGTATTTCGCACTTGCTCCCTCCCTCCAACTCAGAGTACTGTCTATGGAATACATTCTCCAGACATAACCAGCAGATGGTAGCAGTATCTCTTGTACAGGGGGCACAGGGTATACATATATTTTGCAGGAAGGGGGCTCCTGTTGGGAAGAACCCTCCAAATGCTTTAAGCCTCCATCATGGAAACATTGGTAGAGCAGTGGAGAGCATGGCCTTCTCTTATAGTGAGCACTAGCTGTTCAGTTCCACCATTATCTCAGCTGAGTAAAAACACATGACTGCTTTTACCTTGCAGGATCAGAGCCAGGGTACATGAAACAGAACAAACAGATGCAACAGAATTCCCTCACTTATTGGTGAGTATTGCATTAATGAACACATGATGTCCTCTGTCTGGAGGAAAACGTCCAAGCAAAAATGCCAGAGGTGGTGAGAGGAGCACTAGCTATTGCAACTGATAGTTATTACTTACTACTGTCCTTACATATTTCTTATCTCCCTACAGATAACCAGGCAGCTATTCAGCATGCACAGAGGCAGGATTTCCCAATGTCATGCAGACCACAAGTGAGATTACTGCACCAGCAGTACTTTTCCAGAGTTCGACAGACAGCAAACTAAAAAGTGCAGATTTTTCCAGATGCACTGATAGTGAAAACTGTATCTGTTGCTTTTCTGTCATGCTGCTGTCAAGTACAAAGGCCGAAGAAACATGACCTGCAAGAGCAGACAGTTCGGCATCTCCATTCTTCAGTGGCACATTCAGTACTTACCCAACTATAGATGCTGTTCAATAAAAGTTATATAATATAGCTATGTCTTTGTTCTGTTGCAAGAAGGGAATTCCTACGCTTCTAATTGTTACTCACTTCTGGAGCCACATTGATAGGGACAGTGGGAGGGGAGGGATTTTGAAAGAATAGACAGATTGTTCTTCACTACCCCAGCCTTGAACAATAGTAAGGTTGAAGATAATAGTTAAATATTCTTCTGAGTATTCCACACATGCATGCATGCACATACTTCAATCACTGTTGGTATGACTTGAAAGTCAGCAGTAAAGTGTGTGTGGACAGAATGAGTGCATTGGCTACATGGAGAGACTTATAACAATGCATCCTGGAACAATGATCTACTGATATTCATAGTAATCTTAATGAAATTTTGGGGGAGGGTATAGCTGGATGAAATGAAGAAGCATGGATAGAATATACAATTCATCTTGGTTCATGAGTGGGTCACACATTACCTTAGTAGCTTTGGCCTATTTGACACACTCTGTGCTGCATTATCACATTGTGCACAAAGTGCACGTGTGCAATTAGATCTTTTTCTTTGGAGATTACAATCTTGTATGCTAACACTGTGCTGTTATTTAGTACCACATAAGGATCTCTTTGGTGCTCCAGTATATGGGTGGAGCATTCTGTTGCTTGCGGCTGGTATAAAGGGAGCATGTCATGTTTTAATTATGGGGAAATTGTAAATGCCTCATCATGGGAGCTTTACTCAGCCTCTGCCTAAGGCTGTGTGGTTAGAGTGTTGCTCTGTGAAGCAGTCTTGGTTCCTCTCTCTCTTTTATTTGAACTTACTGTTGTCTCCTCCCTGCATAGGCTGCATTTATAGAGACCTACTCATTTCTTCCTGGTATGGTATATGAATTCCATCTCCTATTTTCTTTGCTTGCTTTCTTCACATTAACCTACTGGGCATCTTGTAATACTGTTTGCTGTAAGCTTGCACCTGCAGTTTCTTTGGCATATTGCCCATCCCTCACTTTGCAACACAAAAGAATTCATAGAGAGAGCAATACAACACACTCTATACAGTGCTATATAATTTCCACTGGATCCTGGTGTAGTTTTCATACCATTTTTCTGGGATGCATCTCAGTTCTGCTCAGAAGACTCCTACCTGTAGTGCCATGGAATTTTGTACAATATGAAGTTCTGTAATTTCTTTCTAACTGAACTTTTAGTGCAGACAAGATGTGTACAGTGGCTTGGATAATGTCATGGGAAACTGGCCATAACAATGATTGAGTGATACTTTCTGTGAATGGGGAGTATTGAGGGTTCACGGATTGATGAATGGAAGTAGAGTTGCCAGACACTGTGGGAGTACCTGTCATTGCTAATACAATGCTTTCACAGTGCCTTATGGAATTATTCACTCCTGCTTTGAGTTGTCCAAATTTTGTTGTGGAAAATTTTAGAAGTGAAGTATTTTTTAATTCACATTGTTATCAGTTGATATGCACAAGATGCTCAACACTGGAAAGGTACAAAATATTTTATTGTGGCACAAAAGTTAGGTAAGCAAATATAAACTGGCACTGCCTGCTTACAAAAGCATTCACCTCTTTTGTTGTGAAATGCCTAAATAAGCTCTAGTGTACCCCATTGCCTCCAAAAGTCACACACTGTAAGCAGTTACATAGAGTTAACCTATGTTCAATTTCAGTGCCACACGATTGCAGCTTCTGGGATGCTGCAGAGTTTGCCTTTTTGGTGTGGCATCAGGTGAAGTGAATAGTGTCCTATTGCCATGGTAAAACAGGATCGCAACTAGGCTTGGGATAAACCCTCAGGGTATGTGTTCCTCCAGTATTTGCAAACTTCTTTTCATGTTGGTCCCTAATTGCAAAGTGAGTGAAGCCAAGGGGAAATATGCAAATGCTTTTGGAACTAAGGTTGCACAGCTGGCAACCTTCTGTGTCAGGTGCATGAGCACAAAGACTGTTGCAGGTGGTGCTGAAGAGGAAAGCTACTAGCAAGCATATGGGGCTCTCCAGCCCATCTTTAATTGCTACCAAAGGTGCTTTAACCAAGTAATGACCCTCGGGGTGAACACTTCTGCATGCAACAAGTGTCTGTTTTTGTTTACTTAATTTGTGTGTCCAATTAAATGTACTTTGCAGTTTCACAGTGTTGAGAATCTTGCATAAATAAAATGGTAACAATGCCAATTGTTGAAGTGATTAAGAGTGTTGTACTGAGACTCAAGAGATTTGTTTTCTAGTCCCCACTGGGCCATGAAGCTCACTAAATGATTTTGGGCCAGTCACAGCCGTCATCCTAACCTATCTCATGAGGATATTATAAGGAAAAAATGGAGAGGAGAACCTTGTAAGTCACCTTAGGTTCTTTGCAGGAGAAAGGAAGGAAGGATATTAGTGTAATACCATAAATGCCAATGTGGATGCAAATATTAATACTAATCATAAAAATAATTTTAATTCCAGGTTATAACTGAGGAAAATATGCAAATGTCAAGGGCAGGGGTGAATACTTGTGCAAGACACAACTGCTGTGGCAGTGCCTTTGCTGCTACATAAATGTACAGTCATGACTGTACTAGGCATAGCTTAGTAGGTACCCAGAAAACTAGAACAATAAGATTGGCCTATAAGGGTAGCAGCCAACTGGGCTCAACCACTAATACAAATTACATGGTATTTACATAAAGGATTCTAACACAATATTGTGTTAGCTTACCTGCTGATTTCCCTGAATTATGCCAAGTTGTGTACTGTCTTATCACTCACAGTGGTTGTTAAATCTTGGGCTTTCTGGATCTCAGAATAAGATTCTAATTATTAATGAAATTATTTTAAGAAATTGTCTTGAAATATTCTCTCCATTTGATTTATTTATTTATTTTCATTTCTATACCAACCAATAGCTGAAGTGTTGGTATACATATTTCTTGTTATGCGCATTCAAACTGTTTCTGGCAACCCTACAAATGTATGCTCTCAAAACGTCCTTTCTTTGACAGTCCTGCTCAGCTGTTGTAAATCAAGGTTGTGGTTTCCTTAAAAAAACTATTCATCTTGTATTTGGTCTTCCTTCTCTTCTTCTGCCTTCAACTTTCTCTAGCACTGTTTTCTTCAGTGAGTTTTGCCTACTCACAAGGTGCCCAAGGTACGTTAGCTTCAGTTTCAAGGAAAGTTCTAGCCTCACTAGGATCCACTTGTTATCTTTCTGTAGGTCCAGGTCATTCCCAAAGACATCCTCAAGCATCATGTTTCCCACACATCCATTTTCTTCCTTTCATTGCTCTCACACCTGTAACTGGGGATACAATAGCATGGATGATCTTGATCTTGATCTCCAGTGAAATGTCTTTCCACCTGTACCTTTTTTCTTGTTCCTTCACTGTTGCCCTTCCAAGTATCAGTCCAATTTGAATTTCTTGGCTGCAGTCTCCCTTTGAATTGATGACTGAGCCAAACTATGCAAATCTTTTACAATTTCAGTTTCTTCATTGTTGATGGTAAAGTTCTGTAACTCTTCTGTAACCATGTTTTTTGTTTTCATAGCATTCAGCTGCAGTCCTGCTTTGGTGCTTTCTTCTTTCACTTTCATCAGGAGTCATTTGACTTTGCTGCTGCTTTCTGACACCAACATGGTATCATTTGCATTTATTAAATTACTGGTATATCTTCAGTAATTTTCACTCCTTCCTCCCCTGATTCTAATCCAGCTTTGGTTAAGATATCTTCTGCATATGCACTGATCCGCTAGATAAAATACACCCTTGTCTGATGCCTTTGCCTCTAGGCAACTATTTTGTTTCTCCCTGTTCTGTCTTAACAGTAGCTTCTTGTCCTCAATGCAGGTCATCCATCAGGACAATCAAATACTGAGGAACAGCCATTTTTTTCAGCACCACCCATAACTTCTCTTGATCCACACAATCCAAGGCATTGCTGTAGTCAATAAAGCATAGACTGATCGTCTTCTGAAATTCTTTGGTGTGTTCCAGTAGCCAAGGTACACTAGTGATACTATTAAGTGCCTCTTCCTTTTAGAAATCCAGCTTGAACACCAGGCATTTGAACACCAGATGGGATAAAATTCTTGCAACACCTTGAACACCATTTTGCTTGCATGGGACGTTAATGCAATAGTCCTATGGTGGCTGCACTCCTGAGCATCTCCTTTCGGGTGATTGGAATGTATATTGAACATTTTCAGTTTGTGGGCGATGGTCTTACATTCCAAGTTAGTTGGAATATTCTTGTTCAGACTTGGGCAGATTCAGTCTCTTTAGTTTGGAATAGTTCTGTCGGTATCCTATCTACTTCCAGCGGTTTAATCTGTCAAAGTGCTTTAACATAATTTTGTAATATTGTGGGTTCTTCCTCATGGGGTTTTTCTTCAAAGGGGTCTACCATACTTTCATCTCCTCTGTACAGTCCTTCCGTATATCATTTCCAATCATCTCTTTAATTTTCCTGGTCGGATAGTAGGTTCCCTACTTGGTCTTTTAGCTTTCCTAACCTAGGTTTGACTATCTTTTTGATTTTTTGGACTATCTGGAACAGGTGTCTTGTTTTTGTTCTCTTCTATTTCTTTGCACTGGTCAATATAATTGTTCTTTTTCTAATTCATGATAGTGATTGAAAACTTGCATTCAGTACTACATTCCTATTTCTGTCATCTTTTGCATTTGCTTCTTGGCTGTCCTTAGCATTTGTAAATGTTCTTTCTCTTATCCATCAAGGCTCTTCCTTTCTTTTTGCTACAGGAAGGGTCTTTTGTCATTTCCCCCCTAATAATGTCTCTGGTTTCAATCTACAGTCTGGCTTATGGTTAATTGAGTTGAGTAATGCAAATCTGTTCTTTATGTGGATTTTTTGCAGTCCTCTGAAATGTTCTTTCCATTATATTTTGACACAAAGTTTCTGTTACTGTTCTGTCATTTCCAGCTTTACTCAGAGTTTTGATATGAAGATTTAGTGGTTACTGCATAATTTGTTCATGACCTTGTTTTGGAAGTCCAACTACGTCTTCTCCATCTCGAGCTTCCAATTACACAGTCTGTTTGATTTTTATATTGATTTTTATATTTGGTGATGTCCATGTGTACATCTGATTGTTTGTCTGAAATATGTATTTTTATGAAACAGATGGTTGGCTTCACATAATTCTATGAGCTAGTCTGATTTCTAAGCCAAATTTTCCCACATTTGATTCTGCTTTGTCTTGTTTGGTGATTTATCAATTTCCTTGGGGATGCCTGCTTAAAGTTCTTGGTTTTTATGGAGCATAGATTTTCATGTTGGAGCATAGACATGGATTATGGTTATGCTGATATGTTTTCTGAGAATTTTTATTGCTATGATTTGGTTGGACTCATAGCTATTACTGTCTGTGCTATATCTTGCCTTGGTATTGGAGCCACTTCATTTCTTCTGATTTTTTCATTTCCAAAGCAAAACACTTTGTGTTTGTCTGGCTGAAAATTCCCCATTCCTGCTCACTTTACTTTGTTCACACCAAGTATGGTGATATTTAACAATTCGTTTTCTTGTCCAGCCTGCCTTGACTCATACTTCTCATCTTCTGTGTTCTTATTTTATGCATTGTGCCGCATCAGACTTTCCTGTCCAAGTTGGCCACTAGGCTTCCTTTCAGCTTTGCTCTAGTTGCACAAGTATATATATACTTACACTTTTTAAATTCTCGTAGAGTGTTATGAATGTTCAAAAGAGCAATCTTTGTGATCTTCAGTTCACTCTAGAATAATGTCTCTTCAGTAAAATAGCTTATTTTAAAAAAAAATGTAACAGAAAATGTGTTCTGTAGATGGAAAAAATATTTATTGCAATGACTGGAGCACAGTATATAACAGAAGGAGACATACCTTTTTCCTGTGAATCCTTGACAAGATGCCAAGTGCTGCATTGCCAAAGGTATAGCATTTCATTTATTTCTTCAAGCTCAATAGCAGTTACTGGTAACATGTGTTTGTAGGGTGTCACTTCAGATGGAATTTTCTTTCTGGCCCAGATCCAACTAAGACTGGTATGTGTTTAAAATGGTCTAAAATAAATCAGCCATTTATAGTTTTATTACATTCCCCCCAGCCCCCACCCACAAAATACCAGAGGCAATTAATCAGGAATTGTTCATTGTATTGTCTTTAAAAATCTTTACTTTTAAAAGTACAATAAAAACCAGAATGTAAAGCTATCTTCCAAAACATAAAGCATCACAGAGAAGGTGACATTAACAATTGTATTTTTGCTTCTGAACAATTTTTGTTTTGTGGCATTTCATGTGTACTTTTCTCTTAGTAGCATCACTGTAGCATAATAATGGATTTCAACTATGTTAGATTTTTAGAAATAAATGTAAACAACTTTTTGTAAGTTTGCTCTGAGACAAATATGACCCAGAAACATGTAGTAGTTTCCTGCCAAATTCCTTCCTGAACTTTCACTACTAATATATACTAGTGTACTGCAGTTTCAAAGATCTGGAATCTATAGTGAAAAGGCAGGATTGGATAGCATCAAGAAATAACCAGAATACCAATATGGGTACTTGGCTATTTTTCAACTCTCCTTGCTTTTTCATTCGTGATATACATTATCTGTGATGTCATGACTTTGCAGTGATGGGACATTGCAGATTTCTTTTACTTATTTTTCTTCCATCTGCTGAATTTGACAAAATGGCTTGGTTCAGGTACACAAATGAACAAAATTATGTTATCAGCCTTATCCTCATGAATGCACTTTCTTTTGTATTTAGGTCTATTGGCTTACTGTTCTAAGGCTTAAAGAAAGGGTGGGACAACCATGTCCTAAGGCTGTCCTTTCACTCTGGATTTGAGCTCCTAACTGTAAGGCTAGACAGGAAACTATTCATATGAGTTCATTTTCCAATATATCAGCTCAAAGATTAGCTTTAAGGCTGATCAGAAGCCATTTCCACATAGATTTCTCCCTTTCTTCCAGGCTTAGAACTCTTAATTGAGAAAGGAAATCTGGTGATTTCGGAAGAAAGAGTGAACCTGTCACATCCAAAAGATAGCCCCATGCAACGTAAAGGCTGTCATCCTGATGTGAAGTGCAGGGCTATTTCTTTCGTCCATATAGAAGAAGACAACCTCTTTAGACCATGGCCACATTAGGCAATTTGAAGGAACTGGCCTAGCCACCAATACAAAATGGTTGTCATGGAAGGAAGCAAAAAAGATAAGTTGACTGCTCCAGGGCTCAATTCTGTGGCCTTCCTTACATTGTCTGGAGGGCCATATTAGTATTTATAGCCTCAATCCTAAGGTCCTTGACCTTCAGAGCAGGAATTCGGAATGCAGAGCTCCTTCCCCACTCCCTTTGCAGCTGGAATAGAAAGAAGCACATTTGCTGCATCTAAGAGACTGTAACGATCCCAGGAAGGGCTAAAGGTGCATGTCAGGGTCAGACAAGGATAGAAAGAGGCTTGCACTGACAGTTTATTCCATATCCAAATGGCATCACTTCTCCATAGTTCTTCATCTAGACAGATGGAAATAGTCATCTAGATGAAATACAGGATGTGTAGTGAAGATTGCCACCAGCACAGCTTGCATCCTGCAGTGGATGCCCATAGTCCTCTGTGTTTAGAGACTTATATAGATCAAGGAAGACAACATAGAATTGTGCCCCAAAAGACTGAGTACAAGGCAGAAGGGGAAACTGAGCCCAACTTCTTAGTCTTCACACATGCACAGGAACTTATTTAATATAGGCAGAGCACTTTTCTTTCCTCACTTCTTCTTCCAGACAAATAATTCCTGCCTGTCTCTTTCTTTCTAACACTCCACAGCCCATAGATTGGCATGCTCTTGCTCTCACTCCCTGCCATTGTGTATGCATATGCATACAAATACACATACACAACATCTCATGTATTTCTCATGCTCACATGGATAACTCTATGCACAAGTATATATATACCTAAAAGTTCATCCTTTTCTTCACACAAAAACCTTATTCACTGTTTTTCAGGATTCCCTAAAACTCTTGCAAAACTTTTTTTCCCCCTGTCTCTCTTTCTTCTCCATTCAGACACAAGCACAAAGCACCCCCCAACTTGCTAGCTTTCTCCCAGATGTTTCTCACAGCTCCTTCTAGTCTCCTGCTGCTCTGTCTCTCCTGTTTCCCACTTGATCACTTCTGGCTTCCATTGTCCTCCAGCAGGCTTACCACTTTTTCTTGATGACTGGAAATGTGCAGAGGAAAGCACTGGCCTGCAGCCACCTGCCATTTTCTTTTGCTAAAAATATCTATATGTTCCACTCGTGGCCTAGAAGCATTCAAGCAAATGAAGGTGCAGCAGCTACGAGAATTAAGATTGCAGCAGTTTCCTTTGAAGTAAACTCAGCCACTGGTAAGGGAAAATGCTTTTTGGCCAAAAAATTGTCCCATGAGCACCATTCTGTTTGCCCCAGTCTATATCATAGCCTATAGCTTGCAAGCCTCAAGATCCAGTAGCCCATTCCAGTTGGAAAGGAGTAATACTTGCATGCTACATTATACCCAGTTGTGGGTGGCTGTTTTCTGGCCTAATTATCAAAAAAGAATGATTGTTTTCACTAGACCATAAACTTTATTTTCTTAAAATGGATGTGTCTGAGACTTTAGGTGTCTCAAAAAAGGTCTTATTTTCATAGTTACTGAAGATGGATAGATCATTTATAGTATAATGATCTGATCATTTAGTAGTCACTAAATATTCATAACCAATGACTGATTCAAAAAGGTTATATCTCAGGTGTTATGTGAACATACAGTTCTCTGTGATTTAAAACACACTAAAATTAATGGTAAAACTTCTGCTATAATAAAATATTGGATCAAGTGCTAAAGCCTGCTGTCCTATTCACACTTACCTGGAAGGGAGTCATTTTGAATTCACTCTTTTTTCTGAGTAGACATAAATGGGATTGCAGCCTAAAACAGTGGATTGTTGAAACAACACAACTCAATTTATTTTTTAAAAGCAGCCCAGTCTTCAAAACCTTAATGTCAGTTTACTAATTTGAGAACTTTGCTTATTGTTTTATATAATATAACATCTGCAAATAAAGCAAGTATATTTAATTTGGAAATTTCTTTTTCAGGCACCTTAGTTTAGAATTAATGTATAATTTTAATAATGGTTAAAGGCCATTTATAAAACTTTGAAGTCTCAGTGTTTGTCTGGAAAGCAGATAATGGCAGACCATATTTTTATTAGACTGATAATGTGTTATTAATTAATATTTTTAAAGTAGTAGTCCTACCAGATCCCAATGTTTTGTCCCAGGTCTGAAATTTTATGAGAACCAGACTGTACATTCCTCTCTTGTTAGATGTATTATTTTCAGAGATGTTAACCTGTTAGTGATTAACCAAGATCAGTGTCTTGAATACTTGTGGTATCAGAAAGCCTTTCCCTGGGGACTTTTACAGTCTACGGAGAATTTCCACATTTGCACTTAGATAAGATGCTCTAACCTTTGTCTTATCTCTTTTATATATAAATTAAGAATCACGCCAGGGAATGTTTGGTCTTAATAAAAACAGTGGAATTTCTTCTTGTGTACCAAGTAATTATTCTCATGAATATTAACAGATGTCAAATGAACAGAATGAAGAAGTGATCCTGAAAAGTGTTGTTTCTTATCACAGTATATGTTGGCTTTATGCCACTGTTAGCCAAACTCAGAAAATGTAGTAACAAAAGTTTGATAATAGGAAAAGATGAAACCAAGCCAGTCAACATTGACCTGCTCAATGAATAAAGTTTATTATGAATATTTCCTGTTCCTCTTCCTGGCTAAAAGGAATTTTAGAATTGATGACTAGATGGTAACAGGTTAATTTTCCTTTTTCCTGAGGCATTAGTCAAGCTGTCTTGGGGACCCCTAAGCACAGATGAGCAGATTTCAGGTTCACAGGGTCTATTCTCTTTTTAACCATGGCATCCACTAGACAGGGCTAGTTACACATAGTGGTCATTACAGTCTACAGTACTTCATGAACCATTCACTTGGGTAATTCTTCTATTCAAGCACATTCCAGTCAGTATGATCATGGATTCTAACAAGAGATCCTAAAAAGTGCACTAGGAGAGCTTCCCCACAATAATCAATCAGCATGTCATTCCCTCTGACCATTCTTGTTTCTGATAGTTTGAGGGAAGTAGCCATATTTTGCGGATGGTGGACAGGCTGGACACATGTGCCCAGTAGTCCCAACCAATTAAAATCTGAGATTTTGCCAATTATTTCTATTAGTGGTTACACTTCTGATCATGATGTCTCCCTGTTGTGCATGGGTGTGACAACTTTGGAAATATATACATAGCCCAGAACGTACAAGTCATAAGTAAGGGAAAGATTAAACATCTGGAGCAATACATAGGATGTAAAGGATCTGCTGAGTCTAGGCCTGCATTTTCCAACAGTTCCTTCTGTGATTTGTGTCTTTGATCTAGAAAAAGGAGTTACCCCTCTTGATGGAGAAGGGGGGGGGGGGGAGAGACAATGGGAAAAGAAGGGAGAACTGAGGGAAGGCTATGGTCTGACAGCAGGTCTGTGAGAGCATGGTAAAGACCAGAAGGGATTCTAAAAGCTGTAATGGAAGTCCCTTATTAGTACATTGGAAAATAGGTGACTGTGAGATTGTTTGTACAAACTATGTTATAGAAAACCCCAGAAGAGAGGAGTCTTTTTTTGCTGAGGTTATACTGGCCTATTGCTGAACTGGCAATGCAGAAGTCTGGCAAAAGTATTGAGCTGTTAAAATCTGAATCCATTTCTTATGTGCTACCTAGGTGGCTGCAAGCTTCCCTGCTTACCTAACCTATTAAGCCCTATTAGACTGCTGGAAGCCATCAAGGTGGTACAGAGATAGCTAAACTGAAGTTCCTTCAGCACTTATCTCCAGTCCTATGTGAAGAGACATGCTACTGTTTTGTAGCCACCTCACAAGAAAACTGCCTGTGTGTCCTTTCTCTGTACTATGTAATTTTCGGTGACAACGGTTAATAGCCAGCATTGCTATGAATGGTGTTGATTGATCTGCAGTGGAAGGAAAAATGTAGGATGTTTTTGCAAGATTTGTAGAGAGGTTCAAGCAGTTGATGAGTTCTCTTTAGGAGCCCTGTTAACTTTGGCCTGGCACAAGTTGTGCCCTACCCATTAGAGTCACATGTTAGGAATGGAAATTGCTTACTTAGTCCAGAAAGGCGAATTCATTCAATCACAGCTAGATGTTTTTGGGCTCCATTGTCTCTTACTGGCACACACAATCTCCAAAACACTCACATGCTTACTTGTGCATGGGCTTGTATACACACAGACAACTGGAACTTCACTTGATACTTATCCATTGACTTTGTAGTGCAGGAGACAACCTCTCAATACGTAGACCATTTTTTGTATTATTTATGTACCATGTGTTATTTATTTATTAGATTTATATTCTGCTTTTTTCTTACATAAAACTCAAAGTAGCATTGATAATTCTCTTCCTCCTGCTCTCAATACTATCCTCACATCAACAACTATGTGAGGTAAGTTGTGCTAAGAGTCTGTGACGGACCCAAGGGCAACCAGTTGGCTCCATGGCTGAGTGTGGACTAGAACGCAGATCACCTAAGCCCCACTCTCTTAACCACTACACCACATTGGGACTCATATCACCATATCTCCTAGGAAATGCTTAGACAAACTGCCTCCTTCCACTCTCATTTGAGTGGTAAAGTTAAGCCCAAGATGGTAGCTGTTTGAAACCTAAGAAGACTTTCCATTCATACAGTTTTTGATTCCTTTAGCCTGATCTATTACCAAACATATGGCAAAATTTGGGCAAAGGTACATACTTTTCCTTCTGCACTGTCTGTCTAACTTCTCTTCTCTAGCTGTTCCATTTTTAATGTGCATTCTAAATAAGCTATTTAGTTTGGAAAATCAGATTGAATGATTGCTTAGAGCAAGAGTGAATGAGGAAACTGAAAAAAGTTTTTAATCTGTGGTTAATGGAAAGTCATATTGTCACCCAGTGGATTTCTCCTTCAAAATGTTGAGTCAGCAGAGGCAGCAAAAACCCGTTACAAGGGAAAAAGGAAGCAGAAGGGCCAGAAATTGAGTCAAAGTAGGTCCAATGCTACCACATTGCTTGAGCTTTGAGACTGATCTGTTTGCTGCAGTCCCTTTGGGTCAGTCACAGAATCTTAGCCTAACCTACATCCAAGGGTTTTTGCTTTTACAATAAAATGGTGGGGGGTGGGGGTTAGGGAAGTATTTGCAAACTGTTGTGGGTTCTTTTTAAGAAGAAGAAAGGTGGGATATAAATTGCAATGTAATAATAATAATATCAGTAATTCATGTGAGATTATTATTGAGATTCTGGAGGGACATATCTTAATAGTTTGTACAGAATCATGTACACCAGGAGTCTCAAACTCAACTGACCTGGGGGCCGCTGGAAGTAGAGTCTGGGTGAGGCTGGGCCGCATCAAGTATTCCACCACCGCGGTGGTGGTGGGCCGCTCATCCCGTGGTCGGCCCGGGCGCCGCCGGCGCTTTGAAGGCCGCAGGGCCCCTCCCCCGTGCCCCGCCCGTCCCGGCAATTGGCCCATGGGCCGCGAGTTTGAGACCCCTGATGTACACAGTGTTACTACACCAGAAAGAATTGTTATCCGTGTAGCATAGCTTGCAGTTCACTGGTAGACTATGATAAATGTATGTCCACCGCACCCCAATAGTAACAGGAAGGAAGGAAGGAAGGACTTTTCAAACTTCTAAGGGGGATAAAGGAGTCTTTTATGCACCACCATTATTGCCAGAGTCTTTTTTTTCCCTTTTACTTCAAGCATATCCCTTCTTATGTTCAGCTTTATTGTCATTTATTAGGAGGTTTTTTCTGCCTTGCAAGAAGGGTGGCCTAGATAACTAACTTGTTGGCCATAAAATTTGCTAGTTATTGGACTGTGAAACTGACTACATGTTAAGATCAGACTTCTTCAAAACTTTTGAGTTTTCACCTTTCCCTTCTGAGTGGCACATTTTCAAATTGTTGAATTACTGGGAATTGTAGTGAGGTAGAAAACAGCTGTAGGTGCTTTGGATACAGAGGGGAAGAGTGGGAGGCTTCCAGTTTGCAGAAAGAGAAAGATTATAAAATGGTTGAAAGGCTCAAGTTCCTTGACAAATGTGCCATTTGCGTTGTTTTTGTTTTTTTTTTTTAAGCAGAGTGATGGAGAAATACAAATACATTTTCTCAAGTCAGTGTATACTTTTGTAATGTTCTTTCCACACTCCGGCAGTAATGTCCATACCAGGGGTGGTCAAAATTGCTCAGTGGAAGAGCCATATACCTTCAATATCAAATGTTTGAGAGCCGCAAGCAGATGCCCATGTGTGGTGGGAGTGGGTGGCCAGCAGCCCATGGGACAGCAGGTAACAAGGGGCAAAATAAACTAAAAAGGCACATGTGGCTCTCGAGCCTCAGTTTGGCCAAGCCTGATCTATACAAATAGCTTCAGCAATGCAAAGGTAAAAGGTATAGAGAAGGTTAAGAATGAATGAATGAATGAATGAATGAATGAATGAATGAATGAGAAAGGAACAAAGGAATTGCTAGCAATTCTGAGAGATCAGCAATTCTTCTCTCTTGTGGGTTATCTGCAATTTGACAAAGGAAATGGATCAAACTGACTGTGACTGTACACTTGCAAAACAAAGCACCCATCTACTGTGCTTCACTATAAGAAAACAGGAGATACTTGAGTGGCCTTGAGTCAAAGAATATGCGTCAAGACTGAAAGAGTGCATTTCTGAACTTAGTGAGCTGTACACAGTGACTAATGTAATTTTCCTGAGACACATCTGAGAGGGATATTATATGTGATAAAAATAACATGAGTTGTATGTCTGTTTCTTTAAGTTTTCTGAAAATCGAGATACTCAGTCTTTAAAGGCCAAGAGCTGACACATAGCAGCAATTAACACTAAGAGCATAGCTAGAAGCAATATGCTCAAAGGTAAAACAACCCTTAAGTCAATCAGTTTTTGTATTAATGCTACTAGATTGTCTATACAGATGATCACTTACCTATTAGACTGTTTTAAAATGGCCTTGCAGGTGTGATTCCTTCCCCACTTCTTTTCATGCTGATTCTTGGCAGAAATTGACTAGTGATCTATGCTTCCATGCTGCTAGGAGCTTGGTGATTAACCATTAAATAAAATGATCTATCCCTAGGCCCATCAGTTGGTTGGTTGCCAAACAGTAATCCAGTGCAATTGACTATCAAAGATTTGCACACTCCTTTATTCCAGGTGGCTTTAGTCAGATCTCTTGGACAAGCAGAGCTCAAGGGACCACAATTGATCAACACATTAATTTTGATTTTGGTGTGCTCAGACTAGTTTGAATTTATGAGCATATAATACCCATGGCTTCCAAAATAGCTGTTAAAGTCTTATTTTCAGCTTTATTTTGCACTCACAGGAGGAAGAAACAGTTTGTGATCATTTTCATTTTCTGTAGAAAATGTCCACTGATGAACTCTAGGTCTCTGTACAATATCATGAATATCCACATTTTAGAGTGGGCTTACATTACATGGCTGCAACTGTGATTTTGCCACCATGTGTACATGCAGCCATAATATTCTTCAGCTCTCCTGTTCCTGGAAATTTCAGTGCCAGCATGAAGCCTGGGTATTTCTTACAGTTCTGTTGTGGTCTGGAGGGATAGTATTTTGTCTCATATTGTATGCTAGTATGAATTAATATTTATTTATTTATTTATTTAGAAAATTTCTATGCCGCCCCATTTGCCGAAGCCTCGGGGCAGCTCACAACATAAATCAATTAAAATAATATAATTAACAATATAAAATAAGTTAACAATATAAAATAAGTCGCCCTGGCCAAAGAATAAAATAATATAATAATTATGCCACATGAGCCAAGTTACATATTTAAGCAATTTTGAAATATTTTCAGTGTACTGTAGAACCCATCAAAATATTTAAAACTAAAAACAAAAGTAGGAATCATATACAGTTTGCCAGTTTTTTTCGACTTTGTAATTTTGTATGGTGCTAATGAAACCTCATATTATACATCCCTTTCCAGATTCCAGTCATATGACAATATGTTCTAAAAAGAAATAATTGGTATCGGGCATTAAAAAGCAACTGCAAAACCACTGCAGAATCTGACTACTTCTCTAGCTTCTAATATTTCTTTCACAACAATGGCATGATAAACCTGTAGAGAACAAAGAAACAACATAGTCTTTGCCTAGTTTTACATATTTTAGATTACATATCCCATTAGCCTCAGACAATAATGAGTAATTGGCATGGAGTATAAGAGTCGTTTGAAATATCTGAAGGGCACCTGGTTGCCTGTCCTTGGAGGATACAGAATTAAAATAACAAATGTAATGTTTGAGAAATATATTCATAATAAAAAAGGCAAGATGCTCTATTTCTCATTGTCATGGTGAGGGACATTTGTGTAAAATCCTCAACAATCTGGGAAAAGATGGCCCATGTGGAAAGCTATTCAGTGAGGCAATGTGTTGTTGGTGGGTGATGGTATTACTATGGTATTACTATGGACATTAAGTTGTTTTTGACTTATGGTGACCCTATGAATAAATTCCATTCAAATAGACCTGCTATTGGCAGTCCTTGACAGTCTTGCTCAGCTCTTTGGCTGTCTCTCATATTTGCCCTTTTCCTTGTTTTTCTGCTTAGGACTTTCGCTAATGTGATTTTCCTCTCCAGTGAGTCTTGCTTTCTCATGATGGTCCAGATGTACAACAGCTTCAGTTTTGTCATTTTTGCTTCCAGAGAAAGTTTGGGCTCAATTTGATCTAGGATTTATTTCTTTCTGTCAGACCTGGGTATTTGCAAAGCTCTCCTCCAGCACTATGTTTCAAATGCATCAGTTTGCTTTACTAGCTAGACATACATATAATTTTGAAAGCTAGACATACATATAATTGAGAATGCAGTAGTGTAGATGATCTGTTGGTCTTCAGTGAAACATTCTTACAGTTGATGACTTTCTCTAGTTCCTGCCCTTCCAACTCTCAATCTTCTTCAAATTTCTTGGCCACGTGCTCCCTTTGAATTGATGCTTGAGCCAACATATGCAAAATCTTTCACAGTTACAGTTTCTTCATTGTTTACTTAAAGTTGTGCGAGTTCTGTAGCCATGATTTTTGTTTTCTTAATATTCAGCTGCTGCTCTGGCTTTGCACTTTTTTGTTCATTTTCTAATAAATCATTTCAATGTATGGCTACTTTCAGCCTGTAATATGCTATCATATGGTTATCTTAAAATTATTGATATATCTTCTGCCAGTCTTTAATCCTCCTTCCCCTGATCCTGATCCATACAGATGGAACAGAGAGGAAGATGAAATGCACCCTTGTCTGATACCTTTGCCTATAGGAAACCATTCTGCTTTTCCGTATTCGGTCCTAACAGTAGCTTTTTGTCCATACTACAGGTAATCAAATCAGTCACGTGCTGAGGTACACCCATTTCTTTCAGAATCATCCACAGCTTCTCATAATCCAATTTATGTTTGGCAATATACCCAGCATTTCTTCTTGAACTATCCAAGATACAGAACACAGACAGGAATAAATTGTCCTATATTAGGATATAGATAAATGTGAGAACTGACACAGCTACTTTCATTGGTATGTTTTTTTTTCTTTTAAAGCAAACAGAACATGGTAATATTCCCTGAAAGTTTAAGTTGTTGGATCTGAGAAGTTTCTGAAACAATCACCTAGTTTACACAACACAGCTTACCATAGGTAAACTATACATGATGTGTTATTGTGTCATTTGATCAGGGAATGATTTCTGCAGATTTGTAGCTTGTTATATGGTTGTTCTTGCCCAAATGAATTGTTGTTATCTAAACACAACAAAGTTACTTAATTGTGGTTTGTCATGAATGACTATCGAGCATCTTGGTGAGAGTGGCAAAAACCCCTATTGTGCACTTCTACAAACGTGCCAGTGATTGCCCTTCTACACATGCTGAAACAGCACTTTGGGAGGACTATCACTTGCTCTTCAGCGTTTATTTTTTGGTCCCTCAAGAAATAGTTAATTAGGATCATAATGCATTCTTATGGTTACTATCAGGTATTGGCATGCCTGCTCAATTTCTCCGTGTGTTCTAGATGTCAAAAGGAAGCAGCAAGGCACACTAAGAACAAATTGATAGGGCCAGACTACATATAGGGTAATTTGTGCACACAGTCTAGCTGTCAATTGAAAAGTGAAAAAGAAAAAAAAGCAGATAATTAAAAAGCAGAAAAAGAAAGGGGAAAATACTTTTGCCTTGGTAAGGCAATCCTCTCAGTGTTGAACTGACAGTTCTCAGTATCCTCTACTTCTTCAGCATTTCCCCAAATCTCCAGCTACTACAGAAATGGGAAATACTGAGTTCCCTGCCCCCTTTCATGGTTTCTTTTCAGAACATTTATTGCTGCAGTTGCAGTCTTTCCCTGACAGGTTTAAACAAGGCTTCACAACAATCTATGCAAATTTAATAGCTGGGAGGTAAACAGATGTGAAATTTGCACCAGTTTATGTATTGGTGATTACTTTGAGGGCAAATTTGTATAACTTTTTGGGACCAAATAGTAGGGGAAATATGTTGCTCTTGCTAACCTTCTACCTTTAAAAATCCCTTTTGACTAGACTTGTTGTAGTATGAAACCTCTATGATTACACTCCATGGCGTATAGCAATACAAAAACAGCTCTTTCTGTAATTCTCCTCTAAAAATACAGTAAGATGTATAAGTTTACATTTGAGCATTTAAGTTTGCTTCAATGAGTGGATGAGGCCACAAACCATCTTAGAAAGCTGGAGGTCTAGCAAAGGGCAAGCAGAGTAATTAGGGATTGGAATACTATGAGAAAAGGCTAAAGTGTTCAGGACTTTTCAGTTTAGACTACGGATGGACAATGCTATGGACAATGTAGATAAAAATCACCCTTCACACAATACAGAATTTATTTATTCAATTTGCTGTCACAAAACGTTGTGATGGTCAATAGTTGAAAACAGTACTGCACACAGCATCCTTTAAACCTTTAAAAATGTTCACAAAAGTATTACCAGGGGTTTGGGAGACAGAGGTGATCAAAATTAACAGTATTTAATCACATACAGTGCCAGACAGAATGATAAGAAGCAACCTTTTTTCAGGTTAGACTGTTTTGTCCATCTAGTCCAGTATTTTCTGTTCTGACAGTGGGTTTTAGGCATGTCTTTTGATCCTGTTAATTGGAAACACCATTTAAATCTGAAAGATTCTACATGTAAAGCATCTCCCAGGATCACACATTTTTCCTCGGGTGCAGGTACAAGCAGGAGTTTAAAGCTTTCATTTGCTTTTCAGATTAAATGCAATTTACGGTCTTAGGCAAACCTAGAGAGACTGATTAACCTATTTATGATTAGTGGAATCAAGCCATCTTCAAACCATAGGTTATGCAGTTGGTTCATATTTTCACTAAACATAGTTAAAGGTTACTTCAAAACTAGAACTTTTTGAAGCTTCTAGTTTCTTTCTGATGTATAGTGGAGTCCGCAAACACCAACCATGACTTGATAGGAAGTCTGAACACAGTGTAAGTTACCATCAAGTGGACTTTATGTGGAATATGAAGATGAAACTCTAGAAACAGTGTTCTTCTCTCTCTGTGTGTGTGTGTGTTACTGTCCAAGATTTTAAAATCTCTGTATATTAATATTCACTAAATTTCTGTGTGTTTTATCCAGTCTTAGTTATATTTACAGTAGACCAATTAAAATCAATGGAACTTCAGTTAGTCTGACCTAATGTCTCACTGATTTCAATGGATCTACCCTGGCAGATGTGTGTTTGTAGGAATTTTTAAATTTGAGAAATAGTTGTACACTGCTTTAAATAGGATCATCATATAATGTGTGTGTTAAGGGATAAGGGTTCCAAAATTTCCACATCTTGTTATGGTTTCCCCTGATGCTGTCAAGTTAATAATCATTTTAGCCTACTTCTGCCATTTTATGTGACGTATCATAACTGAATGAGATAAATTAGGAAGAATGAAACTGATTAATAGTAGTCACACTAACCTTGCTGTCCCAGGACAGCCACTTGAAGTGTTGAACAGCTCAAAATGGCATGGTCAGGCCCATAAATTAGAAAAAAATTCAGAAGTTCAGGTTTCCAGGAAAGACAAATTACTAATATTTTTATTGAAAACAAATCTACAGAATACATAGTTTCGCCAAGGCCATTTGCAGTTTTCTAGGAATTTGGAAGGAGTTTGTTATTAAGTAATTGTTCATTTTTAAAGAACAAAGTGTTTGTAGAATGATATATATTATTCTTTCTCAGAGTAATACTGGTTATACACTTAATATCTCATTTTCTGTACTGCTGAACAGAATTTCTAAACAGTAAGTACATTAAAATAAGATTTATTAATAGAAAAAAGTATAATCAAAGGTAGTAGGGCAGGCAGGCCTGAAATGTTAGAAATCCATTTTGGGCAATTTTATTCTCCCTTAGTTTTGAAGAGGCTTTTCTAGGGCACCTAACTAAACCCTGCTGAAATGACTCAGATGTTGCTCAACAATGATACAAAGTCAATTGTGTACTCTCTCTTCTGAACTGGTATTTCACAATCCAGCAGGCTGTAGTGGTGCATGATTCCTGAAATACAAACCTTGAAGCATTATTTAGGAAACTGAGAAAATAGTTCACTGTAGCAGTTCGTTATTTTCAGATACCACTGCAAAATGTTTATAACTTGTGTTAGACTATTGTTATGGTATAGAGAATGGTAAACAGAATGGCATTCCTTGAAGATTATGCACAGGTACAGGCAGTCCCTGGGTTACAAAAAACAGGAATTAATCTTTAAGTCAAATTTTGTATGCAAGTCAGATCATATATAGTCCCCGGGTCATGAACATCCAAGTTATGAACAATCTGTATTTACAAATGCACTGCCATAAAGCCTATTAATTTAAAAATTCAAACTATTTTATTTTATTTTATTAAAACATTTTTATGCCGCCCCATTCGCCGAAGCCTCGGGGCGGCTTACAAATTAAAGGCCTTCTACAGGAAATCATCATCACCATAAAGAGAGAAGTGGAAGGAGAGAGAAGGAAGGCCTCCATAGAAAGGAAGGAGGTAAAAAGGTAGAGAAGGAGGCCTCCAAAGCATGTCTTTCTACCCTGCCGATTTGGAGAGGGAAATTTCTCCTGCATTTCCTTGCTGCAAAGAGGAGGCTCTGGGGTATTGGGGGGGGGGGGGATTTTTTATCCAGTTTCATTGGGGTCTTGCTTCCCTAACCCCCATAAATGTGGAGGGCCAACTATATGTGAAATGACTGTGTACAAATTTGACTTAAAGACATATTTCCTTTTTCTCAGAAACAGAATTCATTCAGAACTCAGGGACTGCCTTTAGCAGCCTTTCTTCATCCATCTGTCTTTGATTTGTACCCCATCTTTTTACCAAGAAAACATGGCACTTGAGATGTGTTAAAACCACAATAAAACCTGAACAAAAGAATAATTGAAAATACATTGAAACACAATTAAAAACAACACTAACAGACTAAAAACAGCATCCAGCCCACCAGACCCTCATATGTAGTAAAGGGACACTTAAACAAAAAGTATTTGCCAGCCACAGCAGAATGGAAGCAAAGCAAGCCACTCTCTGTGAGGAGTTCCACAGTCAGGGAACAGCCACCAAAAAGATCCTCTTTCACATTGCCACTAAGGACTCCTCCCTATGATTACGTCCCAGAGGACAGTATTTCAAGTAGCTTGTTCTCAGGCTGCATGGGGTTTTGTAGGTTCTAACCAGCATTTTGCATTTTGTCTGGAAACAGACATGTAGACAGTGAAGTTGTTGTAACAAGGTAATTATGTATTCTTTGTAACCCAAGGGTTCCTGGCTTTTTTGGACTTCTGAGCACATTTGGAGATTTGAGAAGTGCTCTGGCCACCATCACAAAATGGCTTTTGTTGAGAGTGTGGCTAGTCATATAATGGCTTCCACTGCTACTTAGTGAGTCAAATTGTGGGGAAGAGATATAGTACAGTAGTGGCTGGGAAACAAAGTGAAATGGTAAGAGTTCCTTCCTGGCCTACAGACCTTTATCACAGAACCAAGGTGGATGGGACTGGGAATGTGAATCTCTCCCAACCTTGTCTACCTGGGTTCTTTGTCTTACAGTAGAAAAAGAGACAGAATCACAGTGGTCTGTTGTGATTCCTTCCCCTTCTCCAGCCGTTCTGTCCCTTATTCTTACAGTCTGAGTTTGTATCTTTGAAGGTGGGTGATTTTAGCACAATAGGAATTCTATTGGTATAATGCCTGTGCCACCACTCAACAATTTTCTTTCATAAATTAGCTGAGATAATTTCAGGGTTGGTGTTTATGTTGAGGTCTTTTACATACATGTTGAGGCCACATTGTTGGGATTACTCCGGAATTCATGGTCTCCGTGGCAGCCATGTGTCTGTTGCAGCTAGTATCTGACCCTGCTCATTCAACAAGGCACACCCTGGATTGTGAGTGTGTGTGTGAGGTGTCCATGTATAGTGGCGATTTGAGTAAAAGAACTTTCTGTAGTTCTTTTGTCACAGACAGAGTGCTACCTGGAAGAGTTTAGACTTGCTGGGAGTCAGGGACGTGAAGCCTCTAGAGAAGTAGAGGCTAATTAAGATGGCCTGTCTCTGAGGACTGATGGATTCAAATGGCTTTCTGATTGTTTTGGGGGATCTTCCTGTCACTTCAGCAGGGCCATTTTATCAAATCTGATATTTATTTATCAAATTTGATTTGGTATTTATCAAATCTGGTATCAAATCTGGTATGGTCTATGGAAAGGAGAAATAGCCAAAGTGATTGACATGATTGTTCCTGAGTGTCTTCTCGCACAGAATGGAGCCATATGAGCTCCTTGTTTTCTAGCGCATTTCAGGTAATATAACATGTGAAATATTAACTAGAGCAACATTGGAAAACTCAGAACAAGTCTATCAAACATGAACTAGATCTTCTTTGAAAGCCTCCATTGTGGCATTGGTAGTGATAAAGAAAATGTACTGCTCTAGAATCATTGCATCTGCTCAAAGTTATGCAGAAGATCTCTTTCAGGTGGCCAGATGTCTGTTGTGATCTGGGTCACAAGAAGAAGAAGAATGTACCTGATAGCCTACTATAACCAATTTGAGACCTACTGTGACTAATTTATGTGACATTTTTCAGATAAGATCAATTGTGTTCATGGCAAATTGGATGCCATAACTGATAGTTCTGGTGAATGAAACTTTGATTTCTACTTGTTTAGTTACAGTGGATACTGTTCAATTTGTACAGTCTGAGAATGTGAATTAGATTTTTGGAAAAGTAAGACCTAGTTCTTGTGTGCAGGATCCTTCCTTGCTTTTAAGAGGGACTTGTTCTGTAGGTAAGGATAGTGGTGTACATCTCTTTCTGGCAAGGCATGGTTCTGTCTGGTCTAAAGGGAGTGGTAGTAAACAAGCTAGGGAATCAGATGGATTCCCACCTCCAAAATGGATTCCTCAAACATCCTAGCCCCACCTGTTAGTTCTGCTGGACCTTCCAATAGCTTTTGATACTGTCAGTTTTGGTATCCTTCTGAGGCATCTGTTGGTGGAGAGGGACACTCTTATATGGTACCCCTGGCCCTTTTTCTAGAATGGTCTCAGAAGGCTTTGCTGGAAGATTCCTGTTCAATGCTATAACAATTGTCCTGTGAAGTCTCTCCATGCTGATTAACATAAACATGTAACCACTGGGACATATTATCCAGTACTAGGAGATTTGGTGTCACAGGTATGTTGATGGCACTCCATTCTATAAACCTTTTCCATCTAAAGGAAGCTATTTTAGTTCTAAGACAATGCCTGATGTTAGCAATGGACTGAATCAGGGCAAACAACAAATTGGATCTTACGGGTGCTTTTGGTCGGTTGAATGGCAGATCAGGGAATAGAGATTCAACTTGCACTGGATGTGGATATCCCCTTCCCACAGGCACAAGCACATTTTGGGTGTACTCCTGTACTAAGCCCTAAATGTGGATGCCTAAGTCTTGACAGTGGTCAGATGTAGTGCACCAAATTTGCCACTTCCTAGAGAAGTCTGATCTGGCCACAGTCACAAATAGGTACAGCCCATTTAGAACACTGTAAAATGCTCTACATGGGTCTTTGGAAACTGTTCAGAAACTTCAGCTCCAGGCACCTAGACTATTGACTGAGATTAGTTACACAGAGCATGTGACTCCTGTGTCACAGAATCTTTACTGCTACTGGTTTGTTTTCAGGCAAAATTCAAAATAGTGGTTATGACCTGTACAGGCCTATTTAGCTTAAGACCTATCTATCTGAAATGCTATCTACTCCCATATGAGCCTGTTCAGTTTTTCTTTTAAGACCATCACCTTCAGGGACATGTTTACAGATAGCCAGAGAAGAGAATCTCTTTGATGACTTGCTCTGAGGCTGTGGAGGTCCCTCCCATGGAAGATTACGTTTGCTCCCTTTCTACTTACTTCCTTTTTCCGGAAAAAAAACTGCTTTAGTCAAGAATGCCTTTAGGATGTTACTACAATTGTTGGGTTAAGGGTATTATAACTATTATTTTATAATTGTTATGTTTTATTGTATTTTAATACATAATTTCTTGTTTCAATCAATTTTAATTGCACCTGTAAGGTGCCTTGTGTGCCAGTTTTTTGGTAGGAAGGCAGAGTATAAATCAAATAAATAAATAGATTTCAATTCATTAAAATTAATTAATGCAAAAAAAAAAAAAAACCAACTCTGCAGCATACCGCACAGAACCCTGCTGCAGTTTAGACTTGCATGACTAGTCTTCTCTGCAGGGATTTGGACTGAATAAGATTCATAAAAGTCCTTAGAGAATTCACTGTTGGCATGACTTGCACTCCTGCTTGAAATCCTACATTCTCCATGTGTTACCAGGATTTTTTAGGTACTAGATGGCATTGTTCTTAAGCATCCTCTTTCACAATGCAGAACCCACTTCAGCCTCTTGGTCTTTCAGGGAGCCATGAGCAATGAAGCTGAAAGAGATAGTCAGAAATCAGGTTGTCAGAGACTCTTAGTGAATGCAAACACCCTTAAATATAAATTCATTGTTAAGAATCCTATTGCAATGATAATGTCTCGCAGAGTTTTTCTGAGTGATTTCAAGCATATTACAACCTTGCCCACAGAATAAAATGAAGGGAGCTTTTGAAGCCTACTATGTGACACGTTTGCTAAGCAAGGTTAAGATAGTTCATATTCAACTTAATCTAGATGGCACAGAATCTGCACTTCGTTCAAGCTGTATTCCCAGAGAACCAACTTGGCTTGTGGAATGTTTCAGTTATGACAGTCCAGTGTGCTCAGAGGCATTCCATAGGCCTCTTTGCACCATGCCATGTAATAGCTTAACATCTGAAGAGAAGGTGTGACCAGCTATATCTGTGGTGTGATAAATGCTGTGTTACGTGTAAATTGCAATTAGTTCAACATTCAACTTTTAGGCAACTTACTGGCCTGATTCTTGGGAACACATCTCATTGGCTTCCGATCCATCTTGATCATACTTTAGAGTATTTGAAACCATGGCTTGGGACCTAGTTACCTGAAGGAGCAACTGCCATCACATCAACCTGACTATATACTGTATTGATCTTTAGAAGACCTCCTCTACAGTGCTTTGCAGAAGTATTCATTCCCCTGTTTACATTTCCACATTTTGCTGTGTTATAAGCAAGAACTGGACTGAACTGAATTCACATTGTTACCATAAAAAGCTTGATGCAGGGAAAAGCAAAATATTTTTATTCTGGCATAAATGTTAAGTAAACAAAAACAAAATGCACTTGCTGCTTGCAGAAGCATTCGCTGCCTTTGACATGTCTAAATAAGCTCTGGTACAATCCAGTGCCTCCAGAAGTAAAATGCTGTATGTAGTTGGAGTCCACTTGCATGCAGTTCCAGTGCCACATGATCACAAATTAAAGATTCTGGTTTCTGGAAACCCCTGGGGTTTGTTGAAGAGCATATATAAAAGAGCAGCATCATGAAAGAAGCTATGAAAACAAACCTGAGGATTCATTGTGCAGAAGCACCAACAAATATTGAATATATGTGCACATGTGTGTGCGTGCACATATATAATCTCAAACTATCGAGATCACCTGGAGCACCATTAAATTCATTATGAAAAAATGAAAGCATATGGCTCAAACACACATATGTCTAGAAAAGGCTGACCACCAAAACTCAGTGACCAGGTGACAAACACACTTATCAGAGACTAACCAGGAAGACAATAGTAACCCTAAAGGAGCTGGAGAGACCTTGACCTAAGATGGGACAGCTATCACCTGGATGCTCCACAAAGTATCAAGCTCACCATTGTCACAGTCAAGCATGGTGGTGACAGCATCATGTTGTGGGGATTCCTTTCTTTGGCAAGTCCTGGGAAACAGATCACATGAATGGATCCAAATACAGGTCAGTTCTAGAGGAAAACCTGTTTCAGTCTGCAAGGAACTTGGGACTTGGATTTAGGTTTGCCTTCTGGAGGGACAATATGACCCTAAATATACAGCCAAAGTAACATTGGAATGTTTTAAAAATAAGTACTTGAATATTTTATGATGTGGTCAAAGCCTAGATCTCAATCTGACTGAAAATATGTGGCAAGACTTGAATGTTGCTGTTTACCAGTAGTCCCCATCCAATCTGACAAAGTTGGGAGGGGGTGTTTCCAAGAAGAATGGCCAAGCATTGCAGATCCAGATGTGCCAAGCTGATAGCAATTTACCCAAGAAGTCTCAGTGCTATAATTCATACCAAAGGTTTGCCATCTACCTAATATTGGCTCAGAAGGTAAACAAATGCCAGTTTCTGTTGACTTTTGAGCCACAACAGCTTTCTAGTTTTACGTATTTTTTGTATTCAAGTAGTAACGATGCCAATTAAATCTATTTCAATTCCAGATTGTACTACAACAAAATGTGGAAAAGTGAAAGGAATTGAATATTTCTGTAAGGCTCTGTATATAACCTAGACATCTAAGGTGTTATGTTGGGTGCCCATTAGGCACAACAGGAATAGAGCTAATTTTCAGTTAATAGAAAGGGATGCACATGTAGCATCTATGCTAACATATTTTCCAAGCTGTCATACTTGATAAAATATATTTACAATACAGAATTTCACTCTAGTGGAGGTGAATTAATATTTAATCATTGTTTATTTTTCCTCAATGAATTGCCTTAAAATATGTATTAATCAAATAAAAATTCATAAACTATGAAATAAATATACATTTTGGCAAAAATATCTACTTTTTCTGATGTATGAAATGGAAAGAACTCATCCCTTTAAAAGCAATAAATACCAGATTTTTAAATGTGTTTTTGAGTGTTAATTACTTCACTTATCTTTCAGTTCAATTGGCAAGACTTAAAATGAAAGAAGTAAAAATTAGTGATCTATACATCAAATATGGCCTCTTAATGATCTGCAGGCACATAACAGCCCTCAAGAAGAAGCATACAGTATATACACCTACCATGTATTTATAATACTTAGTACCTTCTATGAGTAAATCCCTGTTTTCCATTGATAAACCTATTAGTTAACTTTCTATTATTCTCTGTAGAAAGTCCTGAGTAACTGAAAACTTTGTGTATTTCTATTTTATATTTATTGTATGAAGACTAGTGGACAATTGGTTTCATATCTGTTGATGATACTACAAATGCATATTTTGGATGTGCAAATGAATCCATCTTTCAGAGGAAATTTGATGTTTATAAGATCAAACTGCTAGGACATGATAACAACTTCTAAATTTATTTGAGTAAATCCTCTGCTTTCAATTATTGTTCATTCATTGTGCACGCAGTTTGTGTTCAAAGAGCATATTACTTTAAGTGTAAAATGATAGCCATAGGAAACTGACAAGCTGCTTTGGAAATAAAACATTTATTGCAAATAATCCTGCCAATGGATACAAATGGTTAACTATACAGCTACAGGAAAAGGTGATATAGTGAAGTTGTGAACCATAGAGCTAGAATTCAAAGATCATCTATGATTATGCTAAATGAAATCATTATTAATACTGACCCCCACATCCGTACTGAAGATTCTAAACTGATGATTACCCATAAGATTGAGGGAAGTAATTGATACATTGCTTAATCAAGTCTTGCTTGGAAGTGAATAAAGACTCCAGGGTAGAAAGAAAATGCAGGCTTTAAGGAATACAACAAGTCAGTGGATTTTTTTTCCCCAAAAAGAAACAAAGATAGCAGTAATTAATGACCCTGACTCTGTGCCAAAAAGCTTTCTTCTGACAACTCTAACTTAATTAAAACTTAAGACGTTTCAGTGGCCTTAAAAAGCCCCTGATGGGGTGAACTCTTGCAAACTCGTGAGAAAATTTTGTAAATTAAAGGAAAAGATGTGTGCTACCACTGGTGCCATGACTCTAATCCCTGACAGTCAAAGAATCTATTTAGCCAAAGCCTTTTCTTTTAACTGGCTCACACCTGCAGGCTTCCTGGCATTTCCTCTGTACCAGAAAAGGCATTTTTTGTGTTTTATGGAAGATCAGATAATAGGAGCCCTGCTGTTTCTTTTGTTTTTGTGCATTGTTCATTAGCCTGTGAGTAGAGGCAAACTTGATATGCTTGGCTTACTTAGGGATAGAGCATTGGCAGAAAGCTTTAAGAGACGCAATATTAGTGAAGATGGAAAAAATAGTTCAAATGAAAACTCACAGTTGAAGGACAGGCAGAATAGTAGAGACCTGCTGTTCTTCACACATCCAGGTTAAGAGAAACAGTATGCTGCTTTGGACAGTAGTTTTTTGTTAAAGGGGGAATCTATTCAGATTATACTTTTTCCTTCTAATTAATGCGACATCTATTCAGTTTGAGTAAGCCTGTGCGTTTTTCAACAGGTATATGAACAGAAATGTCCTGTTTGCTTTGGCAATGGAACATCCTGTGGGATGATAGATTTAATTGTTGACTGAATACTACAAATAATATCAGTGGTATATAAAGTAATATAAATGGCCCAATAATGTATATAAAAAGAAGAAAGATAGTTTTATCTTTCTGTATAGAAAATAGTACTTTTTATGCTATATGTCAAAAATATTGTCTCACAACCCTCCTAGAGTAGATTTGTTGCTTCTGTGGATGCTCAAATAGCATGCCTTAGTAAGATAGACATTCAGTAGATGGACATTTTCTACTTTGTTTTATCATATATTCCATAGTAATTATATGGCATGTGAGCTTAGATTCTGGGTTCCTCTGGCATAGGGTATAAATACATTGAGTTGTGTCTAATCTGTTGCAATGATGCTACACTAACAGAAACCAAGTTCCAGATTGTCTGTAAAGGGACAGTCTAACTAAAGTTCCACTTCTATAACTGCTGGTAATTCTTAGGATTATGAAGTGTTCTTCTAGGGTTTGCACAACCACATGCACGATAGGAAAAGGCAGCAGAGCTCTGCTAGTCCAGCAATTTCTGATGTTAACGGTACATTGAATTTAGGCCTATAAATCTGTAATACACCTGGGAACAAGATAGAATCATTAAGTCACAGATATTTGACATTTACAGTACGTGTTAAAAAAAACCCCTTGGATTCCAATGTATTTGTTTTTCATGGGTGATGATTCCTTGGTTTACAATTATGTTACAGGGCTTTGTTTTGATGGGGCTCATGCATACAAAAAATAACTTTCGATAATACGTTGCAGCAAACTCTGCAACGAGTAGATTAAAGGTGTTTACAAAAATGCTGTATGGCTCATTTCTTTTCAGTAACCAGAAAGCCTGTGTCAGTAAATTTATGTAACTTTTAAAAAGACAATGGTGGAAATCAGAATATTTCTCATTGAGAAATCACAGTTTCAGATAATGATTCCTAAAATGGAATGCATTGCTATATAATGAGGACTGCCTGCTACCTGATAATAGGTACCTTACAGGTTTACTATACACATATTTTTGTCCTTGGGTACATTATTATTCTTATTTTTAGACTATATTTTGATGTGCCTTTGGAATATATTTTCTCTGCCTTAATATAATGGGAGGGCTTTTTTAAAGCAACTACTGTAACAGAATATGTTTGGAAGTTGTGAAGCTTTTCCATTAAAAAAAAATAG
>NW_025335438.1:8480663-8575663 GCF_004798865.1 Varanus komodoensis | reverse complement strand
AGTTTGAGAGGCATTTGGGACTAAAGGTTGTAAAGGCATTGTAGTGATTTTTCAGAGATATGTATGTAGATTATTATTTTTAGCATGTGTGTATATTTTTAGTCTGATTACAATTAAATAGAAATTGTGCTTATAAAAAAAGAATGACAGGGCTCAAAAATAGAAGGTTATTTTCTGGAGAAAATAGAAATGCAATGTGTTGTGATATAGTGAGGGCTTCCTGCTGGTACACTGCAGTATACTTAGGGGTAGAACTAAATCATAACTATGATGGCCTTTCATTTTCTGTTATTTTGGTTTTTATTGCTCAGCATTGTTTTAGTAAATATTTCATTGCTCTAATGCCATACCTGTGATGGGTGATAATATGAATCGGCACTAGCAAATTAAGCTTTCACTTATATATGTACTTAACCTGGAGTGTGTGGCCTTACTCCTGATTTCACATGCACGGGATTGTGCTGCAAGGCAAGGCAAATTTGAGGTTATGGAAGTGTTCAGCAATAAAATATGATCAGTTTGGTTTCTTTAACTGTGCTTTTCATGTAAGCATTGCCTTCTTTCATCTGTAAGATATTTCTCTGCTTCTGTCAAGAGGACTTGCTGAGATGTTGCTTTAACCTTAGGCAGAGGAGTTTCAAGAACAGCCCAAATACTTCCTGAGGGTAGAATTAGTGATTACACCCAACACAGACAAAAATGGCAGCCTTCTGACAACTACTCCAATATTGAGCCATGTAACACTGAGCCATGCTGTTATACCTTCACATGATCCATTTTGTTGGCCCATACACCACAAAAATGGCTTAGAGATTGGAGAAAAAGCATGCCTAAATACTGTGGAAAGGAAGCAAAGAGTTCAAACTAGAGCTACCAGAAGTTGCCATTTTCATGAGCATTAAGTATAATGATAGGTCAACCCTGAGTACCATGAATTTATGGAAATCATTAATCATTTGGAGATAGCTAGGAGAATATGTATGAGCTCCTCTGTTTCTGAGATAGAAATTTCTTCATGCCGGATGCCACTGAAAGCAATGTTTGTTATGAAATAGAACATATGTAGCAAGTAATTGTGATACTTATCAAATAATTTTAAACATCCAAATAAAACTGCTTTCCAAGACAAGTATTATTTTATTTTTCATTGGCTTTACTTTAATAGAGGGAGGTTTTTTTTAATATTGTGTTGTCATTTTTCAGTCACTATACATGTCTAGAAATTATACCTTTTCCTATTGGTATTATCTTATAAGCAAATTTCCAGTGGTAATTTTAATATATGGCTATAAAATAGTTCTTCTGGCACTTTCAGTTTAGTTAACAGCTGCTACATCAGTCTCCAAATATCTATTAAATAAAGGAAGACATTTTGTAATATACATTAATAGTGAATGAGGAGAAAAGTAGGTACAGAATTTTCTTGGATTTCTTAATCGGAGAAGTGTATAAAGTGGCAGGATTTCATATAATTTAATATGTTGAGATTAGCTTACTTTTTGGCATTGCCAACACCAGTCAGGTAGAAAACAATCCCATTTAAAAAGAATTTCTATTTTCCTAGCTGCTGTTTCAAAGAAGTGTATGGTAGCCAAAGCTGGATGTGATCACTTCAGTTAAGACTTTTTCTGCTCATTGTTTCTTCTAGCTTCTTCTTGCCAAATCTTCTGGAGCGCTTGTAATTTCCTCTGTACAGAGCCTAACAGGCTCATCAGCAGCAGAAGGTAAACATAATAGATGTGAGGAATTTCTGGAGATTTATGAGGTTTACCTTTGGAAACATACACTGTGTCTAGTGACCTAAGTATGTAGCCACATGTGGATGCTACAGATTGGAAATATAAATGGGCCATAATTTAGTTCTGCTTAAAAGTATGCTTTAAGAACAAAAGATCTTTTCTGCAATAATCATTTAAGAGGGTATCTGCTCTATAAAACACTATCCTGAGGAAAAAAACAAGCACCATCAGCAAGATTGTTTATAAAAACAATTCCAAAATTTGACAAACATACTCAATTTTCCCATTACTTAACAGATAATAGCCCAGTCTTATACTTTGTGTTACTCTCAGGTAAGTTGATATAGGACTGCACTTTCAACTTTATTTCATACAATAATACAAATCTAACACCAAGGCAAAGGGCATTATGTTGCATCTAGAAAAAATGAAACTCCTCTGATCTGAGGAGACTGATCTAAGAATACTAGGGTTTGGGAGCAAAATACTATAATTTTAGGAATATATTCTGTGGAATGCAAAAAAATGCAGTGCTGTTATGAGGCTGGTTCCTTTAAACATGTGCTTCAATATCTGTTTACACACATGTATAGTACTACCGGATGAATAACAGTGTTGCCTTACAACCATTATTTGTTTATTTTTCCATTTGTTTAAAATCTGTCACTTAAAAAATTGTGATCCACAGGCAAACTGTTGTGCCTCTGTTTAGTAACTTTGTTGGTGTAAACAAGCAAGCAACAGAGCAATAGTTCCTGCACCAAGCATTTCCTCTATCTGTCTAATTTATTTTTATAAAATAGGCCAGGAGAATCTGAGCAGAGACTCATACCTCCCATGCTTATCCTTTGTTTTCCTGGAATTTAGTCTGAAGCTTGAGTCATCCTCCCACCTCCATCCTACACTGGCCTATTTCATCACCATTGACAAGGACTTGCATAAATTGCAAGAATGAAGCTTAGGACATAATTATTGCTCAGAACAACCCTTTACCCAGCATCATCCGCTCCAGTACACGGCAGAAAATGAGTAGCCTTTTGTCAACGATAGGCTTAAACAAAAGCTCCTCTGCCCTCTGAAATGAACAACAGTGATGCTTGATGCATCTTAAAGGAATCAAACTCTTAGCTGCATTCGGCCATGCTGTAATTCTTAAAATTGAAATGACCCCCCTTCCCACACACACACACACACACACACACACTGCTTTAAGCAAATGAAAAAAAATCCAGAAACCCATGGAAAGTATCTGGGGTGCCACAGTGTCCTCCTCTGCTGCTCTAGATGGAGTTACAAGCATGGATGTATCCACAAAATGGCAACAGAAATTCAAAAGGAAACGTGGGGACCTACTGGTGGAGAGTCCCATCTAACTTTTGTATTTTAAATCGAGAAACAGGCAAAACCAGCTCTGCCTTCCTCTTGTCCTGCCTGGATTTTGCTAGCAGAATATAGGGTAGGTGGAGTGCTTCAGACCCAAAGGCATCTATCAGAATTACAATCCATAGAACTGTGCTCTGGCAAAAACTTGTCAGCCGAAATGTTTTAAATATTTATTTTTCTGCATTTTCCCACTTTCAATGATACTATGACTATGGACTTACAGTTATTTCCCTTAGTCTTTCAGCCTCGTTATGTATGTGCATAATGAGGCTAGTTGGTGCCCTCCAAAAGTGAAAAATACTGCACATTCTCCCATCCTGCTTAGCTAATCCTATCACATCTTCTGTTGGCTGCATCAGGAAGAGGCATTTAGTATATAATCAGTGGTTCAGTGGTGCATTTTGAAGTGCATACACTCATTATGGCAATCCCCATGTCCCTGACTCCAAAGAGAGTTCAAAAATGCAAGGAACTGTATTAATCTACATCAACAAATCAGTTCTAACAGTTTTATTTCTTTATTTCTATTTCCATTTATATGTTACCCACTACCCAAAGTTCTCAAGGCAGCTTACAATAAAAAGTATAAATTCATACAATAATAAATAAGCAATAAAATAAATCATAATCAAAATTTAAAACCTTACGGTAATAACAACACAACAATGAACAGGAAAGCAAGATCAATAATTTAAGAAGTTATTAAAAAGGAGTGTTTTTGCCTGGCACTGAAACAATAATAGAGATGGCACCAGGCGGGTGTCCCTAAGGAGAATATTCCAAAGGCCGGGAGCAACCACCAAGTAGGCCCTTATTCTATTTGCCATCCCTCTCACATCTTTGAAGGATGGCACTTGCAGAAAGGTCTTAAGGAAGAAACTTAAGGAATGGGCAGGCTCACATGGGAGGATGCAGTCCTGCAGACAGCCATGTCCTAAGCCATTTAGGACTTTATATGTCATAACAAGAACATTGAATTGGGCCCGGGCAGCAACTGGTAGCCCGTGCAAATCTTTCAGCACTAGAGTGATGTGTGCCCTAAAAGACGTGCCTGTTACCATTCTTACTCCTTGATTTTGTACCAGTTGCAATTTCAAGACCATCTTCAAGGGCAGCCCCACATAAAGCATGTTTCAGTAATCTGTCCGGGATGTTACCAGGGCATGAGTGATTGTTTTCAGGCTCTTTCCATCCAGATAGGGGTGCGGCTGGTAAATCTGATGTTGTTGTAAGAAGGCACCTCTGGACACCGAGTCCACCTGTGCTTCCAAGGACAGACCCAGGTCTGGAACACTCCCAAACTACAAACCTTGTCCCTGAGGTGGAGTGTAACTCCACCAAGGATAGAGGAAAGCCCCTCTATCCTGTCAGGCAGACCTCCTACTAACAGCACCTACATTTGGATTAAGTTGCAGTTTATTGACCATCACCCAGTCCATTATTGAGTCCAGACATTGGTTTAGGACAGAGACAGTCTCACCAGAATTAGAGGTAAACAAGAGGTAGAGCTGGGTATCGTCAGCATATTGCTAACACCTCAGCCCAAACCTCCTGATATCCTCCCCCAGTGGTTCCATGTATAAGGCAAAAAACATGGAGGGCAGCACAGAGCCCTGCAGAACCCCATGGAGCAAAGGCCATGGGAGAGAGCTGCTGTCCCTCAGCACCACCCTCTGGACACAGTCAGCCAGGTAAGAGCAGAACCAGTGCAAAGCAGTGCCTCTGACTCCCATCCCAGCCAACTTGTCCAGAAGGACACCATGGTTGATGGTGTCGAAAGCTGCCAAGAGGTCAAGGAAAATGAACAGATTTGTTTTCTTGTCCTTTGGGTCCTTCTTGTCTTTGGTAAAACTATTATTTATTCCCTGTTCAAGATGAAGCTACTTCAGAATTCTTGGTGTTAGAACAGGGAATACTATATTGTTCTGGAAAGATTCATTTTCCTCCACCTTCTGTAAAGGTTACAGCTAAACTTTTTTTCTCTTCTCCAACAATTGCAAACTGAATAAAATCTAGGTATTGTGTCTGAGTATCACATACCAAACTCAATTGTTGTCTCCAAATCTGCTTCTATAAGAAAACATCCATTTTACAATAGCAGACCATTGTGATAGAAGTAAAATACAGAAGGCTTTAGAGTGCAAGACAGAGGTCTGATTTCTCTGTCCTGTTGAATTTTAGACTTTTCTTCTCCGCAAAAGTATGTGCCTATAGTCAGGTATACTTAGGATCAGTGAAGGTGGCAAAGAAGCAACATCTCACTTCTTCTATTGAGACTTCTCTCTCCAGTCTAGTGGAGCTTTTCTGGCTCATCTGAGGCCTATTATATGTGGCTCCAAAGACACCTTAGACCTGTCTGAGGCCCATTGTAATATATTTGCCAGGCATTTCCTTGATAAAATCCCAAGACTTAGATTCTAACTTTATAGCTGTTGCATCTGATGAGTTCCTTGGAGCACAGCCTGGTGACATTTTATTGGATAAATTTTAATCAGATCAACTCAGGAATGTTGACAAGCACTTAGGTTGGTGAAATCACATCTGCACTGGATCTTTGTTCCTCCAATGAGAGCTAGCAGGTGAGGAAACAATTGGCTGAGCAGGGAAATAATCAGTGCCTCTATGTGAGGGAGTGGCTCCATGCTGCTTTAAAGAGATGGTCTTAAGGTCACTTCTGGACTCAGATGATCCTAATAACTTTATGCTAGTGGCAACTGTTCCTTTCTTGTGCAAGTTCTTGTAGTGGGCAGTAGCCGATGAGCTCCAGGTTCTCTTGGATGGGACCAATTACAGAGTCCATTATTCTTTTGTTGCATTGTCTTTGGTCACTCTGTATAGTTTTGGTCACCAGGATAGAGACAAGGCAATGTGGCTTTGTTGATACTCCCTGACTTCTCAGCAGCTTTCAGTAACCATCAACTGTGATATTCTGCTGGGGCAGCTGTCTGAGGCTGAGGTGGGAATTGTGGAGAGGGGGAATACTGCTTTGCAGAAGTACACTTGCTTGGATGGTCAGATCCGGGAGATGGTGCTTGGTGAATAACGCTCGGCTCCATAAATCCTTCAATATGGGGTTTCCTCAAGGGTTGGTCTTGCCCCTCATGCTGTTGATCATGTACATGAAACCACTGAGTGGAATCATCCAGAGTTTTGGAGTGCGTTGCCATCAGTATGCTGATGACACGCAGCTCTATTTCTCCTTTTCATCTTCTGCAGGTGAGGCTGTGGATGTGCTAAATCGGTGCCTGACTGCGACAGTGGCCTGGATGAGGGCTAATAAACTGAAGCTCAATCCAGACAAGCCTGAGATGCTGTTGGTGGGTGGTTCCTCTGACTGGATGGAGGGTGCTCAGCCTGTTCTCGACAGGGTTGCACTCCCCTTGAAGGAGCAGGTTTGTAGCTTGGGGATGCTCCTTGATCCATCTTTGTCACTCAAGGCCCAGGTGGCCATTGTAGTGTGGAATGCTTTCCATCAGCTTTGGCTGGTGGGTCACGTATGCCCCTCTCTGTACATGAGAAGCCTGGTTTCAGTAATATACTTTCTAGTAAACTCTAGATTATTAGATTGAATTAGATTATTGAAATATATTCTATATGGGCCTGCCCTTGAAGAGTGTTTAGAAGCTGCAGCATGTGCAGTAGCTAGACTGATAACCAGAAAGTTCAATTACATAATGGCCATTTGGCCTGCTTGCACCATCTGCCTATACACTTTCGGGCCCGATTCACTATCCTTTCAGTGATAGGCAAAGGCTGCCCTTTATGCTGAGGAACTGAACAGCTCTAATTAGCAGGGGGTGGATGGGTGAATAATTCCAGAATTGTATGTTATCTTAGCTGTTTAAGTTAAAAAAAATGGTTTTAAATTTCTAGTGAAATGTTATAATGTTTTTATTGTTATTTATATTTATATTGTATTTTAGTGTATTTTATCAGTAACCTGCCTAGAGAAATTTGACCATTGGATGGTACAGAGATTAATAATAATAATAATAATACTAACAACAAAAACAATAATAATTGATGATTTGAGAGTTCCAACTATCTGATGTCTACTTTCCACTGAAAAAATCATCCCCATTTTCCATTCTTGTAAATGAGGCAACCAAGGCCAGTCTCTTTCTTTCCTTCTCTCTCTCTCTCTCTCTCACTCTCTCTCTCTCTCTCTCTCTCTCTCTCTCTCTTCCCCCCATTAATTTCCTACAGAGCTCATTCTTGTATTAATACCATCTCTAACCATTTGTTTCCCATCTTAATGATGCATTAAAACAAAAATGCTTTAATTATCAGAGAGTGGGAAGTTGGCCAATCACCAGCCATCCAATTGCCAGTGCAACAGGAGCCGCATTAGGTACCAAAAGGGTTCAGGGCTCAAGCACCTGGGACAAAAAATGCACAAATTTGCATATACTATTTTACATATGATCTGTATTCTGTGTGCATCTTTAAAAGATTCTTTCTCTAAGGACACTTCTATCTGTATAAAGGAAGAGTGTACAATGAGAGTAGGGCATTTGGTTACAGAAAAACACTTAAGGCAGAAAAATTCATGAAACTGGGGCAGCAGGAGGTGACGCACATGTGGACAAAAGGCCAGTTAATCCAGGGGACCAGATGCAACAGAGATCCTTAAGGTCCCTTTGCTTTTATTTCTGCAAGTCCCCATTGACAGCAGGGTGCCTTGGCAGATGACCCAGAGATTTAGGCTCCAGTCAAGATGGACTTTCCACTGATGTTGCCACTGCTGCTCTGGGATTCAGTCCATGCTATAAAATGTAGGCACCCACATTAGCTTCCAAGTCTTATCTCTAGACACAAACAATAAACAAATTTAACAAACCTCACTTACAGACTTATAAAGATGCCAGAGTCTTAGGTTCCAGTTACCCCAAAATAAATAAAGTACATATATTTATTTATATCCACTCTGATGTGTGGGATGGGTATCCTTACAATTGCAGTTCAATATAGTGAGTGTATAGCATAGAAGAATGTGTCACTGGTGGTAAACATTTCAGAAATATTAATAGTGGGACCCCCTGCTCTGCCTTTGCCTTCAGGTCCTTTGCCACAGCCCACATCATTCGGCATGGTTCTCTGACCCTCAAAAGAGACTTTTTGGCAGACTTTTTGGCAGGTGGAAATGGTCAGTAGGAGAGCGACCATGCAGAATGTCCATGCAGAAAGTTAATCGCCCATATCTCCAATTTGTACTAGGCAAGAATCCTGCCTGAAAATTTGGAGAGGTGTTGCCTCCCCTGTGTCAACAATACTGGGCTGGATGGACCAATGCATATTCAAACATAAAGTAGCATTCTGTATTCCTGTGAGAAGTGGATGGGGAGCAACTTTTGCCAACTATCTTACGTTCACATTTGTTTGGATTCAACCCATGCTCGAGTCTCAGCGATTCATTGTGAAAATTATACTTTAGATCCTAAGATTTTATTTTGTGAACAAAAGACATGTACTGGGGCTACAGCTTTGTCTGCTCTTATTTTCAGATCTTACTACCAAAAAAAATAATGTAGAATCTCTGTCCCAAGCAAGAAAATAACACTTTGGTTAATATTAGTATCTCAGCTTATTAAACAAAATCTTTCCTTAGGCAAGATGAAGTACTTGCCCAGGAAATACAGTAGGTTCCAGGGAGTGGCAGAAAGAACCACTATTTCCCTTCATCCTCCTGAGGCTGCTACTTTGCTTCCCAGATGCAAAGAGCTCTCACAAAGTTTTGAAAGATTCCAATTGGATCTTGTGAGATTTTGCTCATGTCCATAAGATTTTGTGCAAGCTACTCACAGCTTGGAAAGAAAAGTGTCAAAGGACAGGTCACAGTAGGTTGCTTCTGCTGAAAAGTTCCCAAGCTTAGGTAAGATGCATTAGTGTTGTCCTTGTGTATGTCGCAACTTTGCTTCTCCTTTTGCTGAAGCTGCAAATAAATTTGGAAATTTCATCCAAACCAGGATATTGTGGTGGCTAGCTTTGAAGCAAATTATGTTCTTAAATCAGCTTTAACCATGTTTAAAGATAATAACTTGTTCTCTAGCTTGCAACCATAGTTCCCAATTTAGATGAAAAAAATTGTAATTAGTAATATTTTAGATTATTGCTTCATGCTACAAAGGTAGGAGCAAAGGAGCTCTGCACCAAGACAGAAAGCTTGTGCCTATCCCAGCTCAATAAGCCAAGTTACTATTGTCTGATCACAGTTTTTGTTTCATTTTAAGAAATACAGGTAACCTTTTTAAATGGTTAGAAGAATAAGGAGATGGATGGATATTCATTTTTACAGAGGATAATTTTATTTTTAGAGATTCTAATGAATGCAGAACTATTATGCAGCAAGTGTGTAGAGGCAAAATAATAAAAATATGATGATCTAGCTTTTTATTGTACCTAGCATTGTAGGTTTTATTTCCTTATAAGCCCTCTTTATCTGTTGGAGTTCTTGTTTGTCAAATGCAAGTGGTCATCAGTTGGTTGAGAACTGATAATTTAAAAGTCCTCATTTAAGGTCAGCAATAAAAGAATACTGCGTGCTAGTTTTCCGACTCAGTGTGCATGCGCCCATGCTTCTGCACAACCACTCCTTTTTGTTAGCTAAGTTTTACCAGGTTGAGGCTAGTTATTGACTCAGTAAATGTAAAAAATGTTGACATGCTGTCAATATTAATGTAGATGTCATTCCAGCACTAGTGCCTAATATATGTAAGAGCAAGTATTTTTTACCTTGATACAGAAAAGCAGTCATGTGTGAGATTTAATATACATTCTAATCTATCTTGTCATTGCACTGGCCATGGGTGATGTGCTAATATATAGGCAACAATTTTTTTTCTCCTCACACAATGGCGTAGATACACATGAATGACAGCCAAATCAGCACTCTGCAATTATTTGCAGGACAATCAACTATGTACAGCAGAAACATGGCTGATTTCCCCCATAGATTGAACCTAAAAAAGCCTTTTTTAAATTCATATAAAGTATAGTTTAGGAAGAAAATGTATATGTTTCCAGAGCAAAGACTTCTTAAAATAACAATATTGGATGGTTAAAATCTTTTTCAGGTATATTTGGAGTGCAGGTGTGTAGAGGCTTACTTCCACTGAATACAGTGGAACTTATTCCCAAGTAAACACCCAGTATTACATATTTATGCAACACTTCTAATTATACAATTTGCTATTTTTCATGAATTAGGTACCACAATACGATATGAACTATTTACCATCAGTATTACTGATCTGGCTATTTCCTTTAATGAGATGTGATCTCTTCCTTTTCTTTCATTTTGTGCTTGCTTGAAAAATAATAGACAGATCCCCACGCCCAAATTGTGGAAAATGAACAGACATGCAAGTGAACAGAACAAGGGAAAATATACAATGCCTCTATCAAACCAAATGTTTAGAAAAACAGACTAGAAAACAGAAGCCTGCCTTTTAACGTAAAAGAAGATTCTGATGACACTGCATTTTTTCTAAATGAGAGTTCGAAGTTACATATTTCTCTGTGCAGCCTGATTTGAAAAAAGGTTTAACTTGTATTAATTTAGAATGCACAGTATTATTGTGCCTTCATTCTAAAGGAATTTATTTTAGAAAAATACAATCCTCACTTTATTGAAAATAGTTAAAATTTAATAATAGACTACCATAGACTGCAGTTGCAGAAGAGTAGTATGCTAATAAGGCAAATGTTATAACTTTGTGCACCTCAATTTACTCAGATGTATGTCCTATTGTGACCAGGGATGCTTACTTCCTACTCAATGTGTTTAGAATGGTAACCATAGCCTTATACACTTATATAAGACATTACAAGGGTATTCCTTTTTACCCACTTAAATGAAGCTGTTCATCACAATGAAATACGGGTATGCTGCTACAACCTCAAAAGGTTAGTAGAACGGCCAGTACTATCATCACGAAATATCTAAATTACAAGAATTCAATGTTCTTGCATACATATGTATAAATTCTGTCCTATTTTAGGCATTTAGGTAGGTTTTCACCAGTGTTACTATAATTTACTAAAATGTTAATCATGATTAGGTACTTTACCATAGATTACTGCAGTTATTTTTTATTCTAAATAAAAAAAATATTTTGAGTAGACCAAAAATATATAGTGACAATATTCTCAGCTTACAGTTATAAAAGGAACTCTGTGTGTTTTGTGAAACCAGGGAACATATGTATGACTGAAGAAAGTAGATAAGCATATCCATTAAAAGGAAAAAGGGTGGGATATAAATGCAATGTAATAATAATAAACATTAATAAATATTAATAGTTAACATTCTGCCCTTACTGTTGTGATTTTACATATCACCATTTTTTCCCTGGGGCCCTCAGTATGAACAATCAGCTTAAGAAAATAAGTCAGCATTTTCCTCCCATGTCTGCTCTTTTGTAGTAGACATATTCCCTTTCCTCTTCCCAACACAGCATCTTGAAACAGGGACTTATTCAGCAAGGAATCTGAAAATGCTGCTGGTTTATGTTATCATACTTGTAATATTGTGTTTGCGTGCAACTCAAAGAAGAATGTTATTGGGAAGCATATATGTAAACTATGATTAAATTAATATCTCTGAACAGCATAAATGTATCATCCATTATTATCACCAATCAGGAAGTTCTGATTTCCTCAATTATAGTTTGCAGTGGTATCAATTTAAAATAACTTTATTTCTGTTTGTTTGTTTGTTTTACATGATTCATGAAATGTAGAACATTCAAGACACAGGTTCTTGCCTAATAGTGGACTAGACAAGTTTAAATAGCTTATCAATTTATTAGTCTTTAGCTTAAAATTATATCTGTACCATGCTCTTGAAAAGAATTTGCAAAACTTCTTTATTAGTCATACAGAGTTTGATAGACCCCATTGGTATGACCCAATAATCACAGGTACTCATTAGAATTTTTATATTCTGTATGACATCCAGTGTTGGATCAATAGACAGTGTATTCATTTTGGGTTTGACTGCATGATTTTATAGATACAGGGTGAATTACTTCCTATTGAGCTTGATATTGCTTTCAAGAGTCTGCATGGTTCTTCCATGGTTACCCTACAGCCAACAATATGTTCCTTCATAGGCTGTGGAAAGTAATGTTCCAACCCAGGAGGTACCTGCCGGTTAATGCATGGTTTGATGTTGGGTTAACATGTAAGTTGTTTAGCTCCTAAGCAATCCAGTGTATGAAATGGTTTTTTAAAAGAAAAATAAAGAATTGTTTAAACTATAAAAGAAGCTTGCTGGGTTGATATTAATTCACATATAGCTCCATGTCAGTGTATTTCCAATTTTCTTGATTCTCCCATGAATTAATCTGTTATATTGAAACATGTGGAGGACCTTACTATATATAAAACTAAGCCACAGTGAAACAAAGTTCAGTTAGCCAATGGAACCAAAAGAATTTCTACGTAGATTAATTTCATTTGATTTTAAGTGTACATTAGCCACACTATTAAACAGTTAAAGTTGCTTTTAAAGGTTTTCAGTAGTAGTTCTAAAAATTAGCATATCGGCCTGTGTTTTAAGGTGGAGGATATGTTAAAAGTTGGTTTTACAGCCAAGTCCTATGTATGTCTACTCAGAAGTAATTTTCGCAGTATTCAGTGGTACATTCTGTTAGGAAAGTATGTGTACAATTTCAGCCTTTTTTTTTTTTTTAACCTTTGGGGGGCTCTGGCCTGATGTGCTTGAATTAATTAGAAATAGGGAGAACAACTATTTAATGTAGCTGTCATGTTAATACATAAATGCATATGTATATGGATGTAGTAAACCAATGTAGTCACATGCATTATTTACACGTGATGAAAGCTTCTTAAACATTATTGCATTCTATGGTAGAGTGTGTAGAGGGAAGTGTTTGCTCATTTGTTCATGTTTGATTCAGTGGGCAAATACAGGTTATAAGTTCTGGATTACCATTTAAAAAATTTCATAATTAATTTTAGTCTGATAACATTAACATATACTGTCTTGTTAGCAATCTTTTACCAGAATTAATAATGCACAAATTTCATCAAAAATCCAGCCAATAGGACTCGTTCAGCTATGCTGAGATGTTCACTGCCTGTCTTTGATTGCATGAAATCTAATGAACAAGGGTGGGCAGGGAGCACTTGAAGGATAGTAAGCTAGCACTGCCACTGATCAAGAAAACTTGCTAAGAAGAAACACATGCTTCAGGAAACACCTTAATCTTGATGTTTTATTTTCATTGTTTACATGAGCACAAAATTGCCATCCATAGTCACCTTGGGTACCAGTTTTGGTAAAAAGATGTACAGATCAAGTCAAATACAAATTAAGTCAAGTAAATGAATAAAAAGAAAGCTTTGCAAAATAAAAAGAAAGGTTTGCATTTTTCTCTACAAGACCATGGGAAGAACAACATTGCGGTTTCCTTTCTTTAGCATATATCATGAAACATTAGGACACTTTCATAGAAGCAGATTTGCACAATTTGTATGTATAAAGCTAGGAAATTTTCCTCCAATGTGTACCACTTTGCACTTATTGAATGCCTTGGAATGCTTTCATATATGTTTTATGTTATGAAGCAAAGAATTAAAAAGCAATTTAAGTCCTCTTATAACTATTTACTTTACAATATGAATAATACCTACACTTTTATTATTTTCACATTTTAAATTAAATGTTTACGAATTAAGAAAATATGGTTCAAGTTTCATCCTAGAGAAGGAGTGTACAAGTTGTGGCCTTCCAGATGTATGCTTTAGCCTATAACTTTTGTCATCCCTTAACATTGGTGATGCTGTCTAAAGCTGATCGAAGACCACAAGTTGCACACCTTGGCCTAGAGACAATCTCAGCACATATGTGTGAATATCTGTGCATTTAAATATATAAAATTGGGAAGAGAGAGGTAGATCTAACTATGCCATGCCACATGATACTTGAGATAATTCCTGAGATAATACAATATGAAGTTTGTCCTTGGGGATCGATAAAAAGGGTGAATAGAAAGGGCTTGTGCCAGGGTTCTGTATACCTTTGGAATAAAGAGCAAACCTTTCTGTTTTCTATTATGATTAACAGACAATAAGCCTTGGTGGTTTGTTTTAAATAATGCCTTTATTTTTCCAAGTCTTATAGCTAAAAAGTGAGACTTTGCTATAAGATCAATTACCACATGGCTAACTCTTAAATGAGATAAAAAAAGTGAAGCAGTATTTAAGTAAATTTGTGTTTTATTTGCCAGTTTCCAGCACATTTGCAAAGAATTGATGGTAGCAGAGGTTGTTTGGGTGCAGTAGTAGGAGACATTTTACTTTTCTTACTGCATTATAAATAACAGCAATAGACAATCTTTCTTGGTCCAAAGCAATTATTTATATAGTGTGGATAATGTCATTTCCATGGCCAGATAGTTCTTGAAGTACAAAAGTGGTAGAGCCTTGCAACACTGCTCAAGCATGTTTAGTAACCTCTATTTTTAAATAGAATAACTAATTGTAGGAAGAATTTTTAACCATAAAGCTATGTTTTTTCCAGCCTCTCCATCTGCTCTTTTTGACACCCCTGTCATTAACTGTCATTTTCCTTTAAATATACAGTGGAGCTGAAAGGCCAGCTCTACACCACATCATTTCAGATTAGGGGCACTTCGTTTGAGCTGAGCACTGTTTAGGTGTCAGAAAGAAGTCTCTGACCTCTCTCGCACCACACTGCCGCAGGCCCTTAATTAGTACTGACTCCAGCCATTACTGCAGAAAGGACAAAGGCGACCACATCATTTTTCTACTTAGGAAGTTAGCGTCTGACCTAATAACTTGTCCAGACTCGTACGACACTGTAATGACCACACAATGACAGTGGGATTATTTGTCAGATTCTTTCCTGCCTTAAACCTAGAATAATCAGGAAAGTTAAGAGTTGTATCTTTCACACCTTCGAGGGCTATTTTAGAATCTTTCAGCTTATCTCACAATAATGAACAATGGACTGAAAGGCACAAGACCAGACAAGGAAGCAACAAAGTATATGCCGTTAGTGCTGTCCATAGATAAAACAGGAATGAAGAGACATTCTGTTTATAACACTTGATCCTTTGCAATTTAATTAAATGGGAATTTACCTAATACCTTGGTAGGCACTGTTTCAAATTATTTGTATCATCTCTCTGCACTATATCCTTTATTGATGGAACTAGATTTGCCTCAGAATTGTAAATACTTTACTCTTCAATATTAACTGAATATTGTTATTTTTGAGTTTGTAATACTGTGCTGATTCAAAACTATAGAGAAGAAGAAACACTAAAAATAAGCTGCATTTCAGCATAATTTTGAGTAGAAAAACACTGTTCTCTTCCCTAGCTGCTGCTTCTTATTATTGATTGGTACAAAAATGGTAATCAAAGAATACAGCTACAGAAATTACTTAAACTGTTTTTTTCCTGAAGTTGAACACATTAACTTCAAACAAATTTAGAGGATCATGTTTTCTTGGATTTTTAAAAATGTAGCATGCTTTTTGAGAGGCTAAAGATTTTTTAAAATCTTTTTCTTAAGGATAAGGTGGTATTCTACCATTTTACTTAGTTTGCTTCAGTCTGATATGAGCTCAACAACTAAGGGAAAATCAGCAGTCACATGTGCTCTGAGTTAATACCAGTGAACTTATACAATGGATTTAAATCCATGGGGCTGTACCACTGATATGAGAAAAAGCCCATGGGCCTGAGAAAGGAAGAAGCTGAGCCAAAGTATCACAAATTAATTTGAGGTAAAAAGAGATGCTGAGGACAAAAATTGTTTATCCCAGAACATACTTTCCATCTATCATTAGGTCAGGCTTAACTTATCTAAGATCTGGAAAATAAGAACATAAGCTACCAGGTTTTCACAGCTGGAGATATTTCAAGATCTATTTTATATGTAGAATATTTTATGCTATGGTTTACAGTGGTTTCTCAATGTGTTAAATATTGAGAATATGAAGTGTTGCTTTATGATAGCAATACCTATGACATCAAAGCATAATACCTAGCCTAAAAAAAAAGAATTGGATCTTTTACTCAATAACTATATGATTTGTGCACAGTAGAACATTTTATGCGAACAGATATTGGGTTTGACAGTTATGTATTTACTTATGCCCATTCTTTGTGTTTTTTAGAATATGAATTCTGCTGTGGGTTCTAGCATTTTCCTCCAGATGTTGTTGAATTGTACCTGCCTCAGCCAGAAGGGCCTTTGCTAAAGGATAATCAGAGTTGTAGTTCAACAGCATTGGTTCAGGAACAGTTCCTTATCTAATCCATTTTTGGTAGACATACAGTTTATTTATTTAAAGCATTTGTATCCCACCAAATTGTGCCACAGCACATGTGCGTATACACACACACACAAATATAAATATAAATAAAAGGAAGGGCTCTGCCTGGAACCAAAAAGAATATAAGGAAGGCACCTGGTGAATCTCTTGGGGAGAGCATTCCAAATATGGGAAGTAGCTGTAGGAAAGGCCCTCTTCCTAGCAGCCATCTCTGTCACCTCCCTAAGGGATGGCCCCCTGTATAGATCTCAAAGGCCAAGCCGATTAGGACTTCATATGTCAACACAAGCACTTTCAATTGGGCCCAGGCCACAATTGGTAACCCATGGAGTTCTTTAAATATAGGTGTTATATGGGCTGCATATCCTCTAAAATACACACAAAAAAAGAAAAATAAAGTGGTCCTTGAGTCCTCGATGTTGATTAGTATGGATGCTACATGGATTATCTAGAAAACAATCAAAATTAACTATGTGAAAAAAAAATTACAAATTTGTTGGGGCTTCCAAGAAGTTCCTGCCTTGTGCTCCTAATAACTTTCTCCTACAGAAAGTGGAGAAAGGAACTGGCAGATCAGCTGTTCTTGACATGATTCTAACCAAGAGATGACCTATTGGATGAAGTGGTGGTTAAAATAATTGTGCTAGAAACTGACTTTGCCATACTTCAATTCTTGATTCCAAAGGAAGCAAAAACCAAGCATAGCCAAACATGTACCTGGATTTTATTAAAGCTACCTTTAATAAACTCAGAGCAATGATAAGTAAGGTCCAATGGCAAGAAAAGGAGTCCAAGAGGTGTGGGCATTTTTTAAGAAAAGAAATTCTAAAGACACAATTACAAACAATTCCAATAAGGAAATAAAATGAGGCCCACAGAAGAATCCAATGAAGCTCCTCAAATAGCTTAGAAGATGAAAAGGACACATCTAGAAAGTGGAAGGAAGGTCAGACTACAAAGGAAGAGTACAGGCAGGTAGCACAAATTGTGGGAATGGCATCAGGAAGAATAAAGCTGAAAATGAGCTGAGGTAGGCAAAGGATGCTTAAAGGAACAGCAGTAGCAAAATAAGAAAAGCTTCAGGTATGTGTATAGTAAAAAACAGTGGAAGGAAATGGTGATTGAGCTACTCAAAGGAGATGGCAAAATGATGACAGATGACAAAAGGCAGAAGTGCTCAGTTCCTACTTTTGTTCAATCTTCTCCCAAAAGAAGGTCTATGACCTCCTTGGCAGATGTTTAGTACAAGCAGAAGGGACAAAATTGTACTTTGAGATTGAGAGACAAATGGACAAGAAATACTTTATTACTCTGAGCAAGTTCAAATATCCAAGGCCCAATGAACATCATCCTAGAGTAATAAAAAAATTGGCAAAAGAACTCTTAGAACTGTCTATTATCTTTGAGAGATTACAGAGGATGGGTAAAATTCCAGACTATTGGAGGAGAGCTAATGTTGTCCCTATCTTCCAAAAAAGGAGAAAAGGTGTGCCTTGGTAACTGAAGACAAGTCAATCTGACATCAGTTGTTATTATGATTATGTACGGTCAAGTCATCTCCTATGAATAAAAGAGGGTCATCATAATTTGGAGACAACTTGATGTCACATAACTGCAAATGAATGAAATCCTTCCAAAATGTTCTATCTATGACAACCCTCCACAGCTCTTGTAAATTAAAAGCTGAAGCTTCCTTTCTTATCAATCCATTTCATACTTGGCCTTCCTTCTTCTTCTCCCTTAGACTCTCCCTAGTATTATTGTATTTTCCAGGGAGTTTTGCCTTTTCATGATGTGCCCAAAGTATGGCAACCTCAGTTTTGTTTTTTGTTTTTGTTTTTTTAGGGAAAGGTATGACTTGATTTGACTACTTGTCCATTTTTCTCTTAGTCCAGGGTATTCAAAAAGCTCTCCTCCAGCACCATGTTTTGAATGTATCAATTTTTACCTTCTTCACTTTCCAGCTTTTACAGCCATACATAGTGATTGGGGATACAATAGTGCAGATGAGCTGGACCTTGGACTCCAGTGATGTGTCCTCACTCTTGATTATCTTTTCTAGTTCCTTCATTACTACTCTTCTCTTTTCTTGGCTACAGTCACCATTTGAACTGATGAGTAAGCCAAGATGCATAAAATCTTACACAATTTCAGTTTCTTCATTGTTAACAGTAAACTTCTGTAATTCTTCTGTGGACATGATTTTTGTTGATGTTCAGCTGCAGTCCTGCTTTTGTACCTTTTCTTTAACTTTCATCAAGATCCAATTCAATTCATTGCTGCTTTCTGTCACTAAGATGTTATCATTAGCATATCTTAAATTATTGATATGTCTTCCATCAACTTTCACTCCTTCCTCTGATTCTAATCCAGCTTTTCTTATGTTCTGTGTACAGACTGAAGGGGTAGGTAGATAAAATACACCTTTGTCTGATGCCTTTCTCTTTTGGAAACCTTTCTGTTTCTCCCTCTTCCATCCTAACTGTACCTTATTTTTATTTATTTATTTATTTATTTATTTATTTATTTATTAAAACATTTCTATGCCGCCCCTTGTTTCTTGTCCATGATGTAGGTCACCAGTACAGTTCATCAGGACAGACAAATGCTGAGGCATACCCATTTCTTTCAAGATCACCCATAGTTCGGTTTGATCTACATAGTCAAGGCTTTGTTGTAGTCTATAAAGCATAGGCTGATCTTCAGAAATTCTTTGGTGCAGTCCAGTATCCAATAAATACTTGCAATATGATCTCTAGTGCTTCTTCCTTTTCTGATTCCAGATTGAAAGTCAGGCATGTCTTGCTCCATGTCAGGTAGCATTCTTTGTTGAACACCTTGAAAATCACTTTGGTTGCATGGGAAATTAGTGCAACAATTCTTTCTTGATGACTGTTATGAAAGTTGAACATTTCCAGTCTGTGTTCTGTTTTCTATATTTGTTGGCATATTCTTGTTAGGATTTGAACTGATTTAATCACTGAAATTTGGAATAGTTCTATTTGTGTGTTAATTACTTAGCATGCAAAGTATGCTAAGCAAGCATTCTTACAATGCTTTGTTCCTTCCAAGTACCTTTAGAGCAGCTTTCATTTCACTTTCTAATGTTGCAGATAGGGTTCCTCTTGGAAGGAGTCTGTCATCTTTTCCACTCTTCTGTATAGTTCTTTTATACATCCTTTCCAACTAACCTTATATCCTTTCCCTACCGAAACTCTAACCCAACCCTAACCGTTTTTGTTTATCCTGGCCAGATAGTATGTTTACTGCTTGCTCTTTCAGCACTCCTAATCTAGGTTTGAATTTCCCTTTGATTTCCTGGATCATCTGGAGGAGGTATCTTTGTTCTGCTTGTTTGTTAATTTTGTCTATTTCTTTTCACTAGTTATTGTAATAGTTCTTTTTGTTTCTATGTGACAGTCAATGAAAAGTTGCATTCAGGATCCTGATCCTATTTTTGTGACCTTTTTGTTTTGCCTCTTGCCTGTCCTTAGCAACTACTAATGATTCTTCTGGCATCCATCTGGACTATTTTTCTCTTTTTGCTACAGAATTTTTTTTATATCCTTCTGTAATAATTTCTGTGGTTTCATCCCATAGTCCTTCTGGCTCATGGTCCATTAAATTGTGTAATGCAATCCTGTTCTTTATGTGGACTTTGAATTTCTCAGGAAAGTTAAGTTGTGTTGTGGCTCGGTGTTTCTATTATTGATCTTTTTTTCTTGACTCTGATTTTTTATATTACGAGTTCATGGACAATGAACAATCTGTTCCCAGTCTTGTTTTGGCAGCAAGAACACATATTCTCCATCTCCTGCTTACATTTATATAGTCTGATTTCTGGATTGACCATCTGTTGATGTCCATGTGTACAGTGGTCTGGGCAGTTGCTTGACATATGTATTGTGATAAACACATGATTGGTTTCACAGAATTCTATGCTCCTGCTTCATTTCTTACCCCAGGCCAAATTTTTCTTCAACATTTGATTCTGCTTTGTTTCCTACTTTTGTGTTAGTCCCCTAGAATTATCAGCATGTCTTATCAGCAATTATCAGTTTGCCTTGATTCTTACTTCATACTTCGCAAGTGAAACTCTTCTTTCACTTCTGTGCATCTTGGTCACTAGACTTCCTTTTGGCTTTGATATAGTTGCATCAATAGTGGTAATGCTATTCATACTTGAACTTTGCTATTCTCCAGTAGCAGGATGAGTGCCTTCCAACCTGGGAATCTCATCCTCTAGCACCAACTCTTGTTTCATTTTGGATTGTTTCATCATGAGGTTTTTAAGTTAAGCAGATTCAGAAGAGATTTACCATTGCTTTCTTCTGTACAGCACTACCCAGACTTAGCTTGAATGTTACTGCCATTGTTTGCAAAAGATCTTCCACTAGTATCGCCTTCAACTACTGCTGCTCCTCAGTAGCTGCCCTTCAGAAGTTTTTTCCCTCTGCTGCCTTTAGAGATAATCTATTCTCTTCTGTTGATGTGACCATCATTCCTGAAAAGAGTGGATACATTTGGTGTCTGCACTTAAACCATTCTATCTTGAGTGACCCTGCTGGGAGACCAGCCTAGTGAGACAGCTTGGCCTCCTGGCAGCATTGTTCTCATCTTCTTTGACATTCTTAAATCCCTCACCATGTTAAGCTGTGCTTTCAAGAGGCAGCTGACATCAATACCTGAGAAAAATTCTAAAACAGAACATAAAGCAGTTGATCGCAAACACCTTGAAATAATGCAGTGATCACCACACACCAGGATGGATTTGTAAAAAAATAAAAAATAAAAAATTTAAAAATCCTGCCAGACTAAACTGATCCCATTTTCACTGAGCAGATCCTTGGTGGACTGTGTAAATGCTCTGAATATAATGTATCCTCACTTCAGCAAAGCTTTTAACAAAGTGCCCATGATAGCCTGAATAGCAAACTAGCTAAAAGAAAGTCAGATGCAACATGCATCAGATGGATCCACAGTTTACAACAAAATCATACTCAAAAGAGTGCTTATAAGTCATACCTTTTCTGACTAGACAGAGGCAATGCATGGGGTACATCAGAGTTTCAACCTGGGAATGGTATTCTGTAAGTGTTTCACTAATTATTTAGATGAGGAAGTACAAGGAATGCAGACAACACAGAATTGGGAAGGATACCTAATACTCCTGAAGACAGAAAGAAAAGATGATCAGGAGACTGGAAGCAAAGCCTTGTAAGGAGAGATTGAAAAAGCTGGGCATATTTAGCCCTGGGAAGAGAAGATTAAGGGGGGATATGATACCACTTTTCAAATGCTTGAAAGACTGTCACACAGAAGAGGTCAGGATCTCTTCTCACTCATCCCACAATGTAGGGCATGAAGTAATGGGCTTAAGTTACAGGAAGCCAGATTTTGGCTAGATATCAGGAAAAATTTCCTGACTGTTAGAGTAGCAAAGTAATGGAACCAATTACCTAGGCAGGTTGTGGGCTCTCCCACAGTGGAAGAATTCAAAAGGCAATTGAACAGCAGTCTGTCAGGGATGCTTTAACTTGAGGTCCTGCATTGAGGAAGGAGTTGGACTTTATGGCCTTACTATTCCATGATTCTATGAAAAATTAAAGCAGTCTTGATAGAACTACTCTGAAAAGAACTGAATGAAATTTAATAAGGACAAACACAATGTTCTACACCAGGAAAACAAACATGAGGGGGAGTACTTGGCTCAACAATACTACATCCCGGAATTGTTGTAAGTCACAGGCTGAATATGAGTCAAGAGTGTGGTATCACTGCAAAAAAAAGAAAATGCCATTTTGGGCTGCATTAATGGAAGTATCACTTCAAAATCACATGAAGTACTAGTTCCCCTCTACTCAGCACTGGTTAGATCTTCTCTTAAATACTACATCCATTCCTGGGCACCACAGTTTGGAAAAGATGCAGACAAACTGGAGAAGATTCAGACCAGGGTAACAAAGACAATCAGGGGACTGGAAACATGGGGAGAGACTGAAGCAACTGGGCATGTTTACCCTTGAGAAGTGAAGGCAGAGGGGGGATTAAACAGCAGTCTTCAAGTACTTGAAAGTTTGTCACATAGACAAGAGCTAGGATCATTTCTTGATCATCTCAGCATGAACACTGAATAATGGGCAAGTTCCATTAGAACGTAGAAGCCATATTCTAGCTGAACATCAGGAAAAATTTCCTGACTGTTAAAGTAAGACAACAAGGTGATTTCTAAGTTAGATTACTGGAAAGCACTCTACATGGGACTGACCCTGAAAACAGTACAGAAGCTGCAGCTGGTACAGAATGTAGCAGATGGATTAATAACCAGGTCCTGTAGGGCTGAACATAGAAAACCAGTTCTTGCCTGCTTGCATTGGTTACCTATATGCTTCCAGTCTGAATTCAAGGTGCTAGTTTAACCTATAAAACCTTCCATGGCTTAGGATCTCAAAATTTGTCAGGACACCTCTTCCAACCACAATTACTTAAACACTCACTCAACATGTAGGGCTTTCCTATGAGTGCCAACTCTAAGGGAAGCATGGAGAGTGGCACTAAGGGGGAGGACTTTCTCTGTAATGGCCCCCTATCTATGCATCAACCTCCCCCTGTGGTCCAGCTAGCACTAAATTTGTCATATTTTCAGACCAGGTTAAGACGACCCTTTATGCCAAGGCCTTTCTTTGGTACCTTGTGGCTTGAGGGGGATTATCCATCCCAGATGATTTACAGAGTTGTTATTTATTATTGTTTGTTTTAGCTTTTTAATTTTATGATATTTTTATTGCATTTAATTGTCTGTTTAATGAATCGTTGTAAACTGCCTAGAGAGCTTGGGCTGTGCGGTAGAATAGAGATTAAATAAATAACAGCAGCAACAGAACCAATTACCTATGAAGTGTGTGGGCTCTTCCACCATGGAGAATTTCAAGATGCAGCTGGACAGCAATCTGTTAGGAGTTCTTTAACTTAGAATCCTGAATTTAGCAAGGGATTGGACCCAGTGGCCTTATGGGCCTCTTCCAACTATAGTAGTCTATGCCTTTTTGATTCTAAGTTCAGTTGGCAGTCTAGACATCTTCTGCATAGATCTGTGGGAGTAGGGAGGCACCATATTGTTCTTTGCCTCAGGCAGCAAATTCTCTTTGGCTGGCTCTGAACAGAAGCCTCACCCTACAATGGCTGTGCAATCCCCAGTTCAGTTCCACATGTAGAGAGGAATGGATTCCATGGAAACAAACTAGTATCTCTATAAAAGGCTGGTACCTATGTAGATGCTGTTCTCAGTTCTACTAAATGATGGTTTAGCATTTCATGAACAATATTCAGGTTCATGAACTCTTCTTCCAACATTATTGTAAAGAGAAGACTGAAAAACTGTGTTTCCACTGTAAGCTAATCGTAGTTATATTTGAACATAAATCAGCTGCATTTAATCTTAACTATAGCTTAAGGAAACAAGGTCTTTTCAAACCATGTTTATGATCCTGGCTTGTTCTTTAAACCCTAGTTAGAATTGACCACAATTAACTAGCAATTGACCATTGTTACTTTGCTCTGGTTTCAGATTTAATAAAACCTGGTTAATTATGGCGTTGGGGGTTGAACGTGTCGGCATAGAAGAAGGAGGGACAGATGGATGACACCTGTTCCCCTTTCTGGTTATTCCCCCAACTGGAAGGTTCTGGGTATGCTTATCAACCGCCCCTCGGGCCTGACAGTGCTGTTGCTTAATGCCAGGTCGGTCCATAACAAAACATCCCTCATCCATGACTTAATTGTGGATGAGGGGGCCGACCTGGCTTGCATTACAGAGACCTGGGCGGGAGAGGGGGATGTGTCCCTCTCTCAACTGTGCCCGCCCGGGTATCTGGTCCAGCACTAGCCACACCCGGAGAGGAGGGGAGGGAGGTCACTTTAATCTAGTGAGCTTCAATTTCCCTTGCAGGGCTTCCTGTTCTCTCGAGACCGGGTCTAGAGTGCCTTTATCTGGCGATGGGCGACCGAGACAGATTGGGGATTCTGCTGGTGTACCGTGCACCCTTCTGCCCATCAGACTCCCTGCCTGAGCTGATGGAGATCGTTTCAGACCTGGTGTTGAAGACCCCCAGGATGTTGATCCTGAGGGACTTCAATCTCCATGCCGAGACTGTTCTGACCGGGGTGGCTCAGGACTTCATGGCCTCCATGACGGCCACGGGGCTGTCTCAACATTTCATATGCCCGACCCATGAACGTGGACACACGCTGGACCTGGTTTTCTCGACAGGGCAGGAAGAGGGTGATCTGAGGGTGAGCAATTTGTGTCTGACTCCCTTGTCATGGTCAGATCACTTCCTTGTGAGGTTTGAGCTCGGAGCTGGCCTTTTCCTCTGTAAGGGTGCGGACCCTATTGTGTTGGTCCACCCTTGGAGCCAGATGGATTCCTGAAGGCTCTGGGGGAAGTTCCAGTTGATAAAGCTGGTGCTCCTGTTGATGCTTTGTTTGAACTGTGGAATGGGGAAATGGCCAGAGCTATTGACACGATCGCTCCTAAGTGTCCTCTCCCATCTGGCAGAGCCCGTTCATCCCCATGGTATACACCTGAACTACGGGCGATGAAGTGGGTTGGGAGACGTCTAGAGCGTAGGTGGAGGAAATCACAAGATGAATCTGACCAAGCACACTTACAAACTCATTATCGAGCCTATGCTATGGTGGTGAGGGCGAAGAAGAAGAAATTCTTCTCCACTTCCATTGCCTCCTCACAGTGCCGTCCAGTGGAGCTCTTTGGAGTGGTACATGGGCTGGTACATTCTGGCCCTAAGAAAGATCCTGTACCACCCTTGATGGCCTGCTGTGACGACTTTGCCCAGTATTTTAAGGAGAAAATCGCTCAGATTCATCACTGGACTCCACAAGTGATTCAGATCCTCTAGGGGAGGTGTCAATGACTCCATCCAGTCAGATATTATTGGATTAATTTCAGTTATTGCAGCCTGATGATGTGGACAAGGTGCTTGGACAAGTACGTCCCACCACCTGTTTACTTGACTCTCCGTGAAAAGGAACCCTCCATGAAAGACATTAGGAGGCAAAGTACCCAGAGGAGGGCTTTCTCTGTGGTGGCGCCCCACCTATGGAATGCGCTCCCCAGAGAGCCTGGCACCGTTGTTATTTGCTTTTCAGTGCCATGCTAAGACCTTTTTATTTCAACAATATTTTAATAACTTTTAACATTAGCTATATAGGTCTTAATCTGCAGCCAGGGTGGATCTGGATTGTATTTGTATTATGTTTTATTTTATTCTTATTTATGTAAGCTGTCCTGAGGCTATGCGAAAGGATGGCATACAAATACTCTAAATACATACATACATACATACATACATACATACAGGATGGAACTGAACATTTGTCACCTACTGATTCTGGCTGCACTGGAGGAAGAAAGTGAGGGCTTAAGCTAAAATATCATTCACATAATAATAAGCCATAGTTTAGCATTACTTCTGAATCAGCTAAATATATCGGTGAATTATTTGCATTGGTACATTGCTCACAAGAGAGTTAGAAACTTCACTGTTAGTCCCTAGAATCAGCATCTGGTATGTGTGCTACATAATATCACTTTTATGTGCTGTAAGACTAGGAACCACAATTTTTGTATATGTTTACTTGGGCAGAAGGATCATGGTTTGTTTATCCCCTCTCATTCATAATGGGAGCAAATCAGGTATGCGACACAAACCATATTGTTATCTCTGAACCAAACAATTATATATACATACAGTGCTTTTTTTGTAAAAAAAAAAAAAAAAAAGGTACCTGAACTCACGTCTTGGGGTCACACTTTTACACAATGGTCGCTGCCAGCAGTGAGCGTTCAGCACATGACCACACGACCAACCCCAAGCCGAGCAGCGCCCTCACAATTAGTGCCGACAATCAGTGCTGACACACAAGCAGCCCGCAGGCACTATGTTAATGATTTTTGCCGCGGACCTGCTACACTCAACAGGGTGATTCACAATCACTTGGAAAAATCCGGCAAGAAAAGGTGCCGGAACGGTGTTCCGGTGCATTCTATGACAAAAAAAGCCCTGTATACATATAGATAGATGTGTGTGAGAGTCTGTATGTGTTATACATCTATGGAATGCGCTCCCCGAGAGGTCCGCCTGGCGCCGTCGTTATTTGTTTTTCAGCGCCAGGCTAAGACCTTTTTATTTAAAAATTATTTTAATTGCTAAATTATTAGATTAATTAGGATTTTAAAATTAGCCAAGAATGCACCGGGGGGTTTTAAATGTTTTTTTTCTTTTAAATTGTTATATTACTATTATTTGTGTATGTTTTTATGTATTCTTTGTGAGCCGCCCCATGGCTTTGTTGCGATGGGGGCGGCATAGAAATGTTTTAAATAAATAAATAAATAAATAAATAAATAAATAAATAAATACATGAGGAGGAATGAGTGCTGTTTTCAAATCTCAATTGTATTGTTACTGTATTTGCTAGAATGAATATGATGGGTTCCTTTCCAATATACTTTGTTCATTTTGGTTAATAAGGAGGCCTTTTCCAATCCTTTATACTACTATATTAAAATCAATTAAAAGCTATTAAGAAGAAATTCACATACAATACTTACAAAGAATAGTAAGGTTGTGCTATGAATAGCCTGGAAATCACAGTTATGGCTGACATACTCTTCTTCATTTGTCCTTTTTGTTTCCACCCATTCCCCCATATTAGACTGAAAGAAGAAGTGTTGATCTCAACTAAACATTCTTCTCATTTTGAGGGGATTCGTTATTTTAATTTATAAAGATTGGTATTGTCTGTGACAAATATGATGGAGAGTTTAGGAAAGTTTTAAAACATATTTTATTCTATTTTTATTTAGTTTAATCAAACTGTTCTTCTGAACAAGGTATGGAATTGATAGCCATTATTGATTGCTTGTAGCATTACCTAATCTTCACTAAATGTAGGAAGCTTTTCAGATTTAGAAAGGTGGCAGAAAATGTCTAGTAATGATGCTGCTGGGAATTCAGGCTCAATATTGTGGTCAGTATAAAAGGAATGTAGCTTTAAGTATTTTATTATAAGCCTGTTGACTTTACTAAATGTTCAGACTCCTATAATAATATTTTGGTAATGATGTTGTATTTACCAGATGTTTCTAAATGTCAGTTTTTCAAACATGCCAATAACAGTCTGGGTTACATGCTAATTGTTTTTCAAGTATTAGGATAACTAGTACTGCTACTGTGGAAAATAATATCATTAGCAAAGCATAGATGTGAATGATATTATGGATACAACAGAGATGTTACAAGAACAAATATAATATAAACACAACCAATATAAACACAACTTTGACTGTGTTCCAGTAATCCTAGTCCAGATGATGGCATTTTTATCATGATTTTCTGCCCCTTTTGTTTCCATTGTTGTCTGGTTACTTCATTGTTGAATAATTGCTAAAGGGAACCTATTATGCAAGGCGAGCATTCCATCTGCAAGAGAACTTGCTTGTAGCTATTGCCACATTTGAACCTCACTAATGTATGCAAATTAAAAACTATGGGATTCAGATTTCTCCTGTTTGAAATCAAAACAGAATCTGATCATTACAATCTGCAAGCCAGGTATTATCACTGGACTACTGAGCTGCTGATGATAAATTATACTGAATAGCTTATGGATAGATTATTTTATCTCAGTTCTCTATCACATAGCACTGCATAAAATAAGAATGATTCGTCAAGCATAAGAAATGGTGGTTTATGAAATTCATTGCTCACGGCAAGTGTATTTCTTAAAAAATTCAGAAGACTAAGCAACTCACAAGGGTTATTTAGTAATCAGTGTGAATTACTTCTAGGTATAAACCTCACTGGAAAAAAATTAAAAATACATTTGTTGTATGGGAAGCTTCAGTGCTGTGGGTGCTATATTTTAATTGCCTATCATCAGATAGCTTTTTAGACTACTTTTCTTTTTTGGAATCTTAGTTCTGAGAGTAAAACTGCATAATCATATTTAACAGTATTATTATATTGAAGAAGCCTCTGCTATCCTCTTAGGAGATATGTCATCCAGGACTTGTTTACCTTAGCCTGAAGAGGGTTTGTTATTTATAGAGACGGACATGTAAAAAGGAAGAGAATAAAACCATCTCTCTCCCCATTTCAGATTTACAATAATAATGTTTCATTTATACTTGTGTATTGATGTCCCAAGGCAATGTTTCAAATGAAAAGATAATAACATATGAAAAAGTGTCAAAAACTAATTATGTTTTCTAACTTGTTTTTCCTTCGCATAAAGTATATTTTTCACAACATTGTCCAGTCACATGCTGGGATTCTTGCTAACATTATCACATGCCAGTCACACCAAGTCTCAGTGGTGCCTCTCCTTCTGTCATTATTTTCAGCATCAATTAATTTTCTCCTGACCTCAGCTTTCGAAAATGTAGCAAAGAATTATCAGTGCATGCGTTGCAGAGTCTGTTTTGAAAGCATTAGGCCACTATGTTTTTTTCTAAGATGGAGTAGGCCAAACATTATATTTTCTCACCTGCAGGGTTGCCTAGTAACATGAATTAAGGATTTTCACCAAGCCTTCAAGAGAAATAAAAGACTATAATGCAGGTTGACCCGGGATGGGGGTGGGGACTAGAGTCAGCCCCACTGATGCTGATCAGAATTTTGAATAAGGAAATATGAAACAAAAGCCTCATTAACATTCACTGTGCAAGCAATTCCATATCTAAAACAAGCTTGTTTGCTAGGACAAACTGAGAATACTACAGAGCATCATTCTTCATAAACATTAAATTTCTGTTATGAGTGGTGCATTTCTGTGCTGTTTTGATTATTATTTCGAACTGACAATAGAGAATATTTACTGGGTATTGAAGATATTTAAACGGCATCTTCTGAATAGGTAAATATACCTTGGAGAGAATACATGCGTACTGCATATGTTAGATAGTGGTTCACATAGATTGATCCAGCTTTTATTTAATCACTTCAAGGGATGAAATTCCTTGTTTAATGCATTGCCATTGAAAATGAAAGATTAGTGTACTTTAGAGGTGCGGGGTCATTCTTTGTAACACTATTAAAGCTTTGTCCTTGACATGTGAGATTCCGGGGGGGGGGGGGGCAGATAGTAGGAAGAGGGGCATGCAGTAGAAATTTCTGCTTCAAAGTAGTAGCACAATTAGGAAGTCAGCACCTAGTGACAGTCCTCAGCAAATGATGGTGTCAGACACTAAGGGGCTGAGGGTGGCAGGAGTGACATTCACCCCAGCAAGATGGAAATAAATGCCCAGTTTGATAAAAGAAAACAGACAATTTATGTATACCCTGAAGAGTTAACAGCTAGTGAGCCATTTCTATGGGTCAAGTGCTACATTTGCATTTTGATGGGATGTTATCAAGTAATTAATGCACCAGTCAGGATTTATTACCTCAGGAGTGAACTGAAAGGTTCATTACAAAATCGGTTTCACTTGAAGATAGGCATTTCCTCAGAGTTAGCTTTTGACATGTTGTTCCTAGCACCCTCTGCCTGTGGCAGCAGTGGTAGAAGGCCAGTGAGGTGAAATTCATTGCTTAATAAGGGCATTCACTTTGGGTATTCTTGTGATAATAAATGTATACATCAAGGCCGCACTGCCTTGTCAGTTTAATTGCTTCTTGTGGTCCTTAACAAGCCAATCTTAATCAGTCTGGACCATGTTATGAATAATTTAGGGATCAGCAGACTTCACGCTTAATAAGATGTACTAGATTATAAAATTTAAGAGCAGTGTTTATAGAAAGCATGCAAAACACTTTATTAGCAGCAAAGCAGGCAAAATATGCAGTTATTCCAGTGAGTTATTCCAGTGTTTGCAGTTTGTGAGCAACAGCTGTGTGTCTTGATGCTGTAACAGCCCTGCAACCCCCCCTCTTCCACTTTTGTTGAAGGCCATAGTTTGGCCTTTCTATCCATATAAGCCTCAGTGAGACATAATGGGAAATCTGAGTCGGCTATGAGATTAAAGCTAGGACTTGATGGCCAGCCAGCAATAGTCATTTTTTTTAAAAAGTCTTATCTTTTTAAATGCAAAGCAGATAGTTATTGCTTTTAAAAACATTTTAGATGGGCAAAATTACCTTTGTGTGTGCATGTATGTCTGACAACTCATATGAATTTTAATATAATTGTTTAGTAGGGACACTGAGCTGTCGACTTTTGATCAATCATAGGAATTTTAAATGGTTTCCTCTTTGTTTAATAATACAATTGGAATGTAGGATAGACTGTATGCATATGATTCTTGAATGTAATATAATGTGTTCAAATAAAATACTCTTTATTTTTAAAGGTAAATCAGGAATGCATTTTAAAAATTAAAGTGAAATAGCCTCAAATCACTCTGAGTCTATTAGGTATTCTGCATTTAATAAAATATGGCTTGATTTAAAAGAACATTTAACCATATTCTTTCAAAAGAACTCTTTGTCCTCCATTTTACCTCAACATTCGTAGCCTATAAGTAGTCCACAGAGTAATGCATCATTCAGTTTATGACATCTAATAAAGGCCTACTGCATACATTAAAACCAGGTGCTTCAACAATTTTCTTTCTTCCCCCTTCCCCCCCTTTTTGCTGTATTGTTCTCATGCAACATAAACAGAAAGAACTCCCATATCTTTGTATACCTTTAGTTAAAGTATAACTCATCCTATGAGTGATCTCTCATCATCAGATGCTTATGTAAATAGCATGTGCATATACATTTTAAAAAGTGTGCCTGAATCTGCCTACATCATGTGTATGTGCATACATTAAGGTTAACAATTCTGCATTGTCAATCATTTCCTAATGCGTTAAAATGGCATTATTGTTAAGCCGCATTTATGAATCAGAAAGATGGCTACCAGTAAATGAAAAACAACTTCAAACCTATTTCCAAACCTATAGCTGGACCATCATATTCCTTTGTTCTTGTGCAGGTTAATAGAGATTGAGGAGATGGGCAGAGGAAAAGCAGTGCAATTTTCTGCTATTTAAGCTTGGCGAAATGGCACTCTTCAGGAAGCAGCAGAAAGTATGAAAGCGTAATAGGCATTTTAAAAGTAGAAGTCCATATAGCTGCTTGAGGGATCCTCAGATTTAGGCATGCATAGAATCACGAATGAGATAATCAGCATTGTGAAATTGAAACCTGTCTGCTGCCTGCTGCTGTTCTTCCCTCTTTCAGTGGAGTGATTTGTAACACTCATCTTCTTCAGGCAAGGCAGCCTTCAAGATTATCCAGAACTGTCAATAGTAATTGCCAAAGTATTTTATTACCTACAGAAAATCAAAGGAATTTTATAACCAACAGTTATCAAGTTTCAATACACGGTATAAAGAGAGCAATTTTAGGTGGAATGCAATCGTGTTTGGCTTGCTTTAATGTTCTTGAGACAATTCCTGTGCAACCAACTACAACATTTACTGTATTTAAGCTAGAGGCAAGAATACACATATGAACTTTCTGAAAAGATAAAAAACATCTGCAAGAGAATGGTTTTTAATTGCCGTAAAACAATGCCCTTGTTAATTACTTCTAAAAGAAGGATGTTGTTATAAAATACAAGATGACATTTTATGATTCTGGCCAAAAAATGTGTTTAAGTGAGGAATTCTGTGTTATCAAGTACATAAGGTGCTATGGAAATTAGTAAAATAGGATATTCATATATTTGGAAAATTTTAAATTGGAAAGAATGTATTGCTGGTTGAGCTTTTCAGAAAGTCTTGTTGAACTAACCATGTTAACAGTTAACAATGCAGCACAATTCCTTCAGATTAAAGGCTAGTTCTCATTGCATTGGAAAATCAGTATCTGACTGTATCAGTTCAATCATTCCTTTCAGTTGTTCCACATGGAGAATTAAATGGTAGGGATAAAAGCTAACTGGAAGGGGCACAGTCCAGAGACAAATGTACTGCATCCAATCTAGGCCATGATTGGACGCCAGAAATTCTACATTCCCTTCAGCATTTGTGAAACCCATTTTTGCATGGCTCACCCCTGCCAACAACCATGCATTCAGTTAATGAATTTACATCCTTCTTGTTAGATAATCTGAGATTTCTTGTATAAAGAATTGTATAACAGTAATAGTAATGGGACTACATTAATTCATGGTAAATAAGAGACAGAAACTGATGATAGAGACTGCTTTTTCTTCCCTCTTCATTCCCAGTTTGCTTTGTTAATGGATCTGTTTCACCTCAAATACAATAGAAGCAGCCCTTTCTGCCATCCCGCTCCATAAAACCAGCTGGTGGTATAACTCATGGCTATCTGAAAAATCCCAACATGCAGTTGCATTATAGCTGTTGATCATGCCATTGGTGTCACTTGTCATCAGAGATCCAGAGTAGTCTTGTAGCACGTACTGGTTTTTCTTTCTACTTATTTCAGCATAAAAAATAAAATAAACAAAAACGCTTCACTACACTGTTTCTGTGAATCCACTTGTCCCCTGGAAGTAAACTGCGCAGGATAGCATTGTGGCAATGTCAGTAGCATCCTGAATATTCAGCTGGAGGTAAACATAAGACTCAAGGGGCAGTCCATTCATTTATCCAGCCTAATGTTCCCAAAATTTGTCTTGATACCTTTGGCTGGTGGGAGGGCCTGAGCAGCTTGAGTCTATTCTGTATGTTCTTACAGAACCCTGAAACTCATATAATGCAGGAAGAACTAGATGGGCAAAGTGGTGCATACTTCACAGCCATGGTAAAGCAGAAGGGTATGCTGAATATGGAAGCCCCATTGCTTGTCACTGAAATCCATGTTCAGACTAGAAAAGAAACAAGGGTCTGTTTGGAAACTTTATCTTTGGATATTGTGATTGAGTGAAAGTGAAATATTTTTGTCATTTGATGGGAACAAGAAGAAATTCTATATATATTTTAATGCCTAGAATATGGTTGCGAAGAAGAGAACTGTTGATTATGGCAATAAATGAACCATGTTTCATTTTCTTGAATTAAAGTAAAGGAGTATTTTAAAAAGCTCTTAACATGCCACCTAACGTAAAAATGAGGCTGTGGTAGTGGGGTAGTATTTTTGACTCAGCACAAGTTATTACTTAGCCTTTATGCTTTCTACCTCTAGATTTAGGCATTTTTTCTACATTGACACACTGACTGAATTTGGAGGCCACCAAATTAAAAATGCAACACTCACTTAAAGACTGTAGTGTCATATAAACCTAACAAGAATGGATTATTTGAGGATTAAACAACACAAGCATGACTATAAAACACAGGGTTGTTAAACCTCATATAACAACATTCTTTAGGCTTGTATGGAACAAGAATCCCTTAGTGGGAGTTATATATTCAAAATGGTGGATACATGCAGGCTCACAAGGGGTTAAATAACCCACAGTAGACTGTTGTGTCATGTGAATAGCCACAATTACTCTTAAGTACCCTTAGCTAGAGGGTAGAAGAAAATTTGGGCCAAATCAACCTGAACACAGCTTAGTGGTGGTTGCAGTGATGATATATATAAATCATTCTCTGCTACCATTAATATCGTGGATGACATCCAGATGTATTGAATGGCTGTGGAACTTATACAGCATGACCTGATGGAAGATGAGGGTGGTGGCAAATCTCCTGTGACTTATTTAATAGGCATTTAGTAGACTAAAGGGTTTGCATCTGATCTAAGTTATACCAGGATAGATTTTATTTCCTTTTGCTGCAGTCAGTTTCAGTCTGTTCCATAGACAAGGCACTTTGAATGTGTTGGTCTTCAACTTCAACACAATTCTTTTTAAAGGAAAATGATCTACTGAAACCTTGACTACAGCTGTGTCAGTTTCTAAAGATTCCTGTTAGATCACCTCATTTCTGAGTCACTAATTTTAGTTGAAGATGTTTGAGGTCATGCCATTTCACTTTTAGTTTAGATTTGTCCCAGTTTTATTTTGTTTTAAAGATATGTGTTCTGCCTACATATTATTTTTCAGAAAAGGAATAAACAAGTTTTTGAAATAAATAAAAATGTTATTTAAAAAGTTAAGCTTTCATTAATTACATTTTCAGAGACTGATACCTTCTGCTTCACAGCCCAGATTGTTAGCTGTATCTTATAGCACAGCTGCATCCATTCTGATTCTTCAACCTTCTAAAATATAAATCCCATACAAGTATTACAGCATTTTTTCTTCCACATTTATTTGAGCACTCCTTTAACTTGTATTTTCTAGTTTTTTCTTGTGTAAAGGGGAAAATCCTATTTGTTAACTGCCATTACAATGTTTTCTGTTGAGAAACATTAAAAGATTCATGCTTCACATCTTATGTTGCAGGCGAAAAGATAAATATCCTGTAGGTATAAGTTAATGAATCCTGACTTAGTGAAGTAGGATAGACTATCTGGATCCTGTATATTACTAACATCCCTATTCGATTAGCTCACATCAATCAGCTAGCAGAATGCCACAAGCAAAAAGTAGAAGTGAGCAGAGCAACATTCTGTAAGTGCATGTAGGGCAAAGAATAAATTCAGTAAAGCACACCCACTTACCCTCAAGCTGTACTTGTTTTCGCACTGTGTGTGTCAGTAACCAGGGCATGCTAGCTTTATATCAAATATTAAAGAATATTCTCCACCTACTTGTTTAACTCAACAGTCCTTTTCTTAATAGTATAAGACATTCTAGCCTATGATTAGCCAGATACTCTACAGTTCTGAATTCTAAACACAATAGGAAAGGAACTTATCTTCCATATATAGCATCTTCCTCGGAAAGGTAAATATGAAAATGCCTCCTGACCTTTTCTGGCACTAGTTTGACCAAGTTTTCAGAACTTTCAGAGGGTACCATGCAATGAATATTTCAATTCTGGTAACAAATGTGTAGCAGCAGTATTCACTTTAGCACATATGGAAGCCCATTTATCGCCTCTGAATTCACATTTACACATTTGAAGAAATTGCAGTCGGATCCTTCATTAGTTTGGTTTTATAGCCAAAGATTTATGGTTGGTTTCAGCATTTAAAAACAACAAACAAACAAACCTGGGACATAAAGCTAGCATACAATAATACATCGGATGATGTGTGCAATTTTGTTTCTTGCAAGCTAGTTGCCAATCACTGAAGGGAAGGATATAAAGGTGTTCCTGCAATAACTTACAATATAAAATGCTTAGGGGTACAGGAACTTTAGCAACTGATACACTACTTGGTCATTACAATTATTTTAACTCAGAAACATTACTTGATCTAAAGTTAATCTTTGTTATCATTTGTTTCAGTTGGCCCTTCATTTGGCATCTTTTCAACTGATACTTAGTTCATTGTCCACTGTTTCCAAAAATATATTTTGAACTGAATTAGAAGCTTATAAGAAGGCATGAATGAGCATTGTTTAAAAAAAGAAATAGTAGAACATTAGGGAACCATAGGAATGAATTCCTGCTCCTTAGAGGTGCACCTGTTCATGATAGAGACCCCATCTCCTTACAGTGATTTGTAAGTGTATCAGCCAGAAAGCACAGAAGTTAAGATCTTGTGTTCATCAAGGAGGAATGCAAGAAATCCACATGCTGCCTTTTCTGAGACTTCTTCATGAAGAGGATTAGGAAATGCCAAAGATACTGGAACTGAATGAAAAAGAAGCAAAATCCTGTTCACCTGGCCTTAAAATGTTTGCAGAGTGCAAAGAGAGAGCAGTTATTCTGCAATGCCCCAGAGCTCTCCGGATCAGAACCCTGATATGTGAAAATATGTGTCCTATAAGCTAACAGAATATGTGTCTAACTTCACTAAGGGATTTGTAGGTCTCCATGAGTGGTGAGCCCCAAACCAGAACTTTATTAGAAGGACAGAACCTTCTTGATATTATCTCTCATTTTAGACTGGAAGAGAGCCACAAACCAAACTTTTCACCTAGAGTGACAGATGCCCCATCTGTGACTGAAACAGCTGTATTGCTGAAGTCATGTTCAACTGTATCCAGTACTCCTTCTGCACTGTAATAGCACAGTTTACTAACAAATAGAAGTGCTGCATTTCAAATCCAGACTGTAATGGCTTTCACTAGTGGATGCATTTTATCACTTTTGGGTCAGTGCACTGTGCCATCACACCTCAGGCTCAGTGCCAATGTATTTCCAGTCATTATGCTTCTGTCATTCTTTACAAAGCATTGCATAAATTCTTTGTGGACATTTTAATAATATTGAAGGTCTGTCTCAGTGCTGTGCACCAATTCTGTTATATGAAAAAGATGTTAATTTGCTCACAGCTGCTATTGCAGAAAGTGAGTATAGACTCAGGGTCAGTTTCTTTTCATCTCCATAACTTTGCAGGATATTGTTTTTCTCATAGGGAAAAGCTGCATTGGTTTCCATGGGTGTCATAACTGACAGTTGGAAGGTTTAAATGATTTCACTTTGATAGAATTGTAACAAGATGCATGGTCTAATTACTGTAAATACTTCTAAGTTTATTATTATTAAATAATAATAATAATAATAATAATAAGTTGTCTTGCAATGGGGGGCATTGAGTACTCTATGAAAACAACTTTCTTTAACTGGAAAGTTGAAACATGCTGCACACCTAAGATCATTCATTTTGATGATAATGTTCAAAGGTGTTGTCTTTTAGACTGCTTGATTAATTTAGTAAATGGTTTCATGAAGAGCTGATATTCCTTCAGATTTAGTAGTCTTAGACATAGTGCTTTCAGCATCTCCAGCAGTATTGTGAGCTTCCACAGCTTCTGCGTGATTGTTGGCAGATATGGGAGCATTGAAGAGAATTGCTGGTGCTGCAACAGTCATTGTATTATATCATCAAGCACTAGAGGCTCGTCAGGTTCTGATGGGAGCTCAACTGTAAATTATGTCCTCAGGTGCTATATGAGGTATGTCAGCTAGCAAAGCTACTATAGCTAGGTGGGGATACATTGTTACTCATATATGTTACAAACCAGTGCTGTAGAGCTTGGGTTTGCAGCAGCAGTCTTGCACAGACATTTTTTTCATTCCAGGAAAATATTTACCGAAATGAATTTTTAGTTAGGAAAGATATACAGGGGATTAACCACTGATTGACCAAATGACTTAAAAGAATGCCGAATAACTGCTGTTCTCTCCTGTCTAGATGTATTCCTACAGAAACAGACCTTGTGTTTGTTGTAGGCAGCAAGAAATTCTTTCCAAAGACAAAATGATCCAATGATCCCATACTCCAATTACTGTCTCCAGCATCTATAGTTCTTAGCAGCCTTCAAACTGACTTTTTTTATCACTTCTTACGCAAAATGTAGCCTGGGTAATAGATTTCTCTTTCATCCCAGTCAGCAGACAGCTGAACACAGGCCTGGCCGATTCTTTGAGCAAGCTACTTTTCCCCTTCCTCAAACACTTTCAGTTCTATCATCCCTAAGTTACAACAGCAACTACATTTTTATATTGTGTCATACTCCAAACCCCAGTCCTTAAGGTTCTTGCTCCTCTTTGTAAGCATTAGTCCTTCCAAAGAACTGCAGAATCCTTGAAGAAGTTTCAGTTCAGCACAGGCAATTCAGGAGGAAACACATCAAAGAATTCCCAGAGTAAGACCTCAGCTCAGCACAGCAGATTATCAGTCTGAGAGTAAGCAAAAAGCACAAGACAAGGCATCCAAGACATTATCAAGTTCATTATATATACTATATTGATGTATGTTTTATGCATTTCTAGATAGCTTTATCAGGAAGATACAAGATTCTTGTTGAACTGAGGGAGGTGTCTGTATTTTATTCCCCTCAGTTATACATACAGTATTGTTGGGAGGGAGTCTCAGTCCTCAACTATAGTATAGGCAAGGGAGGTCTGTTCAAAGCATTTTCCTTCTCTTGTTTTCCTGTTATTCCTGCCTCCCTCTTAATTTCTCTAATTATTTGTACTCTTTCATACATTTTTCCATTTGAAATATTTGAGAAGGTGTTCACACATTGAGGATAAAGGATTTATTTATGAGCTGCACCATCTTCTTCTGCACTTGGCGGTGGGGTGGACATGCTTAGAATAACTGATGGGCTGGCTGACAGCCTAAACATGTGCATTTCATAGTTATGCAATGGGATAATGTCTCTGGAAGAGTCGGAAAGGGAAATTGTGTGTTTGCTCAATCCTTATTCCTGAAATGTCTGCAAAATAACAAAGGGAGATTGATTGATTGATCCATCGGTAGAGGGAATGCATCCCTCCTACTCTTTCCTTGCCTACTGCAAGATGCTTACCAACAATGCCTAGAGTTTAAATGTGATTATAAAGATTTGAAGAGATTTCGAAAAGGTAAGGTTGTTCCAAATGGATATATAAGGTGTTCCAACTATACTTCATTCAATATTTATTTATTTATTTATTTATCTTTTGTATGCCGTCCTATTATACATGATCTCAGGATGGCTTACAATATTTAAAAAGATAATTAAAAAACAATTTCAATAAACAATAAAATAGAACAAAATAAGAAATCACAAAACAAATAGAGCGGCTAAACTTAAAAACTATTAAAGTTTAAAATACTGTTTAAATAAAAAGGTTTTGGCCTGGTGCCAAAAATAGTATAAACTGGCACCAGGCATACATCTCTGGGGAGTACATTCCAGAGTCTGGGTACCACAGCAGAGAAGGCCCTACTCAGAGTTGATGACCTTTTTACCTCTCTTAGAGAGGGTTCCTGGAGTAGGGCTTCTCCCATAGATCTTAAGGGGCATGAGGGCATATAAGGGAGATGTTTATTTAGGTAAGTTGAACTGTATGATGAACTTCATACCCGTGGTCTTGTGTCACAATCATCACACCACACATATACAATTTATTTATTTATTTATTTATTTATTTGGAAGAATGCCATTCAAGTCAGTGTAAGTGTGACAAACAGTTTATATTCCCCACTTAGCCTTGAAGTCCACTGGGTGGTGTTGGGCCAGTGATGGACTCTTAGTCCAACCCAGGTGACAGGACTGTATTTGTGAGGATAAAACAGAGTGGATAAAAACTAGGTTAGCCTTCCTGGTTTCCTTGCATGAGGAAAATATGGGGATATAAATGCAATGTAATCATAATAATAATAAACACTCTGGCTTTTCAAGTGAACATTCAGAGTCTCCAAATTATAATTGTGTGCCCTGGACAGATCCATCACATCATGGGATGAATTCTCATCCTCCTATGGTATCAGAAATAAGAACACACCCATCCTCACCATTCAGTTCCACATGTGTGTGCTATCTACAGAATCAATCATTAAAACATTCTAGATAGATAGATAGATAAAAAGAATAAATGCATAAGCAATACACTAGATAATATATTACCTAGTTTAATTCAGATTTCAAAAGTTTCTGGTCTTGGAAAATGCTCATTCTTTAATTATGTGTGGAACTGTATCCACGTCACTCAGTAGACAGCTTTGCAGACTCTTTCATATGGATGCAGCTATTGACCCTCACATCAATAGCTTCCTCTGTCAGTACACTGTCAGAAGCAGCTCTATACAGTTGTCCAAGCTCCTGTGTATACAGAGAGGCTGAGTGTGTGCAGAAAGATGCATATGTCAAATGAACCTGAATTGTGCATGTAATTTCTGTATATAAGTGTGGACAATTTAATCTTGTTACCACTGATTCCATTTGCACACATTCATTATGGATGATTTAGACTAGTGTAACTAGGAGGGAAATCATATATTTAATGCTTCCAGATACTTACGTAGCTTTACATGTACACTATTGAGATAGGCTTAAATGAGCTTCATTACTGTAGGGAAAAAAAAGAAATCTAAACAATTATAATTCATAGTAACTGTGTACGTGTTTGTTTATTTAAACAAATGACTATTGGATTAGGAAAGGGGAGATTCTGCTGAGAAATATCAGATAACACAGTTGTATTTGCACAAAGCTGTACCTGATAGCAACCTCCTGTAGTGTGAGCAGTGGTAAGTGAACTATTTCTGTGTTGTTCACTCACTCTGTCAGATCGAAACTCAGCTCAATAGCATTAAACTAGCTCCCATTTGAAAGATTTGTCTTACAAAACCCTGAAAACTGCTCTGAACATGCATACATTGATTTTGTTGCTGGAATCTCCTGAGCTTTGAGGAAAAGGCAAGCTCCAGACACAGGTGGGAGAGGTTTACCTCATCATTATTTTAACAAGTATGACAAAATTAAGATTTTCTGTACAGCTAAGAGCAATTCACTCAGTGGTGTGAAAGATTATGAATGATGTTATTGCAGTAATATTTTCCGTAGTCATATACCATGTGAGGCTGTGATCTAGGTATATATGCTAGGAATTATATATCAAATCTTTATGTCAGCTGGCATGTGCAAATATGCTCACCCTAAATTATGGGACTAATTTTTCCCCACTGTGTCTATGAATGAAGAAATCCATATTGTGATTTTATTTCTAAATATTCATATTGCTTTCTGCAAAAGAAAGCTTAAATGAATGCTCGTTTAAAAAGTACTGAAGTAGTACCCACTGATTCAACGTGTGAGGCAGTTGTGATTTGAAAGTGTAATTCTGTTCTGTTCCATGTATGTATTTATTTATTTATTAGTTTTATATCCTGTATTTTTTCTTTTAAAGAACTTAAAGCAGCTTACATCATTCTCCTCCTCCTGCTCTCACTCTTATCCCCACCACAACCCTGTAAGGTAGGTTGGGCTGAGAGTCTATGACTGGCCCAAAGTTACCCAGTTGCATCCATGGCTGAGCAAGGACTAGAATCCAGATGACCTCAGTCCCAGTGCCACACTCTTAACCACTACACTACACTGGCTCTCTAATTTAATCTAAAGTATCAACATAATACCAGAGTGGCAGATTATCATAAACTTTTACATATTTTCCCTTTTCAAAAACAAAGGGTTTGTGAATTTGTCAGCTGAAGGTAATTTGTTTGTTTTTGTTATGGTTTGTTTTTGTTTTGTTCTTGATGCAGGCATCTGTTACAAGAAAAATGTGCTACATTAGAATGAATGCAAAAATTTTATGTACTGTTGTGTGTCAAGATTTTAGCATACTTGGATAGTTTGCAAACATCATCTTTCAGCACAGAGCAAGAGATTGGAGTATAGTGCTTCAAATATAGAAACACTTTTATACCCTGTAGCAATTATAGCTCTTGCAATTATTCATGTGTGTTTTTCACAATTTGGATAAAGTGATGTGAAGATTCTATGAAATCATCATGTAGGAAAGCCCTAGGCAGAACACAGCAAAAGTTTAAATGGACTACCTACACCATAAGATATCACAGAATGTTACACATGTATCTAAAATTGAGTCTTATCAGCAATGACTTTGGTCTTTAGTGAAAAATACAATAAAAATGCTGGAACAAAACTCCACAGAGACAGATTACGCTTGATAAGAGAATTTCAGGAATTAGATAACATGTATTTCAATCATTTGTAAAGAATCACTTGCTTTTCCTCTTAGGCACACATTAGGTATGTTCCCATTGTTATCCAAGTTCACCCTCAAACCAAATCTGTTTTCCTGTTGTGATTAAGTTATGAGGTAACTTATGTTCTGGAAACATAAAGTGTGAAAATCCAGGAAATTGATGAACCAGATCTAGAATACAATGTATAACATTAAAAGTATAGCAGCCATACTGAGAACAGAGAGAGATTGTTGGGTTCCTTTCCCACAATCCTCCTTCATTATGAATATAGTTGTATGAAAAGCATGTGAAAAACACAAACCATAGATAAGGTTTTGAGCTTCCAAGATTAGTTTACATCAAGGTTGAGATATAATTTCTGAACCCTGCAGGGAAACTAATAGATAAATTTTTAGGATTGTCTTAAACATACATGCAAATTCTTAACAGCAGTTAAAATAGTTTAGTTGATGATTCCATATTAACTATTTCAGAGTGTAATAAAACATCTATTGCAAGTGGCTTTTAATTGACTTCAGTATATTTCAACATATTTTATAACATCATTTTAGGAACCATTTCCTATTGTAGTTCTAATATACCCTCAGAAACTTTGGCTGGTGCGATGACAAAATATGCTAATAGAATTCTTTTATTTTATTGTCAGCCAATAAAAATGTGTTTATTTTTTATATTAGTTCTCTTCATAAAGTTGATCCACAGATGGACTGAATGTCTGGAAGGGAAGCAAAATTTCACTTATTGCAGCTGAGCATTGAGTTGTGCATAAACTAGCTTCCATGTGAATAGGAATATCAATCTTGTGGAAGGGTGCATACATGAAGCCCTTACTTGTACCCTTTTGGGGTAATCACAATAAAATAAACAGAAAATCAGTTCACCTAAGAATGTGTGATGAAACTAAGTGGCAAAAATAAACTATAAATGGATTTAATCCATTTCCTGGTATAATGATACATGTATTATATACTTAGGACTAACTCACACTTGATTGCAATGGCATGACTTTATTGTGGCTGTTTTTCACAGTATATTGATAACATATGACTGAAGGAACCATGTGAGTGGAGTGGAATCATATGGGAAGAATTGTGTTTACATGGATTGAAGGCAGAGTACAAACATGGCTAGCTTTATGTAATCCTTCTCTGAACATGTAATCTTTTCATTTGCTCCATTGACTGGAATTACCTTACTGTCATACTTTCATTCCAAAGATAATATCCCTGATTTAGTCAGCAGTTGCTGCCCTGCTGGTTGTAGATGGTTCCCCATAGAACGTAGCAGATAGCTGGTCCCTCGTTCTTTCCACTGCAGTGTTCCTTGATGTAATGTGGTGGAAGGGGCCATTTAACTGAAACTATAAGAAGTGTGGTCAGGATAGCTATTAACCATAAAGCCTGGTACACAGAGAGCCTGTGTACATTCAGTGTTGGCGATAAGAGAAGAAATGAAGGTGCCACTATGATGTCTGGGGATTAGTCTCAGTTCTGAAGATACAAACAGTCCAACTGGGCTGCATTCAGTGCCATGCAAACATGCTTCTGGACTTCCCTTTTCTCCCCTCCTCCTTGCATCAATCCATACAGGTACTAAACTCTTGAGGTACCTCACACCCTGCAAAGGCCTGCACTGGTGTGTGTGTGTTGTGGGGGAGAACAAATCCATTCTGCCAGCTGTGTCTGTCCCTCTAGCAGATGAACACCATTAGTTTTAAATAAGCATATTTTAGTCTATGCACTCAGTTTTAGAAAATATATGTACAAATAGGGCATTTGATTCAAACAGTCTCTTCTTTTGGAGGTTTAAATAATTATCATAAAGACTGATTCAGCCTAAGAATTTATGGCTAAACATTTAATAAAATTTAAGTTGCAACGACAATGAAAAGAACACAAGATGCTAGCCTGCAAAAATTAGGTGCATTTAAATCCCATTGAAATTTAATGGTATTTATGTATATAACTTATGTTAAAGTTTTGTTAAATTTGATTGGTTTAATGTGTATTTTCCTGGATTTCTTCCCAGACTAGCATTGTGTAAATATAGGTGCTATAAAATAAGACCAGTTTTTGTTTTGTTTTACTTCATGAAATTTAAAGAAATAGAATATGGTCATTGACAAATCTGACCATAATTTCTTCAAACTGTATAATTTACCAGTTACAAAACTGAACTTCGAATGTTCAGATATTTTAATAAGAACATGTTATTCCAAACTGAATGTAAAAGGAAATATCCAACAAAATTTCTGTTGCTGTCCTTTCTTGTTCTATATTACAAAGTGCTTAGTACTTTTGCTTTAATGTGTTCCACTGAAAATGTTGTAGATGAATGGCTATTCAGTAGGTCTCTGTAATAAGACCCACTGCCTTAGACTGCAGTCCTATGCACACTTACTTGAAATTATGCAATCCATTACATCTCTGATCTCAGGTAAACCATACTTTGTAGGGCTTTTTCAAAGGTAACTATGGATAAGATTGCAGCCTAAGCTACATCTGTCATGACTGCATTTATTGCCAGGTAACATAGGTATGATTGTGTTCCAGAACTCTAAGTATTTGCATACACATAAGTATGTCACAACATATGCTGTACCTATTTGACTTCTGCCAATTCACAGACATATTAGTATATATGGACACTCTAAAACACAGTTCTAATACCATCTCTAAAATATTTGCATAAAAATATGTCAAAAGGCCATTTGTTGATACAATTCATTAAAGACAAGAAATGGTGGAGTTAATTAACAATTTGAAAAACCTTGCTGTACATAAAAATGCTATTCAAGTTACAATCTTGTTATGCACATGCAAACATGCATTTTTTCACTTTGATAAATACAGCTTTCTTGAGGGAGGTTTCTAAAAGAAATCAATGTACCTTTTTTAAAAAAGAAAATTAAAAATTATAAAGATTACCTTCTAGTATATCTTTAAATTCTCTTGGTTTCCTGCATTTCCCATGTATCGTCCATTCCTTCATTTTGCTGTATTATACTCGGGGAAAAACTAGTAAGCCAGTTAAAGCCTGATGACGCTAACGAATCCCAGCACAAATGACTGAATCAATAGAAAACCAGCCACTGCTGTTTAAGTGTATCGATAAATGTACCTTTATTTTCTCTTGAATGGATAAGTGTCGCAGTTAAGAGTCCTATAGATCTCTTAATTGAAAGTTAATTTTAAATCAATAAAGAGAGTCATTTAAATATTGATCAACCCTTCCTACACGAATTGTTAGCTGATTTTTTTCTGCAACAACTTTGTTTAAATGCAATCAATAGCCCACAATCAGTGCATTCCATAAAAAAATTGACAGATGTTCCCAAAATGCCTGCTAGGCATAAAGTTATCTGTTTCCATATGCAGCATAGATGTTTCAGCCTCTTTCAGAGATACAGAAAGGAATATCCCTAGAGAAAAATGGGTTCTTAATCTCAGTACTATTTAGATGCATTTTCCTTTTTAAAAGAAGTTTGCCATACACTAAAAGTTACATTTTCATTAGCTAGGATCAGTAAGGAACTTCGCAACTAGTTCCTTGTATCCAAGGATCTGTGAGCTTGCCTTGAACACCAAGCTTACATGCCACATGACAAACAGCTTTTGAAATTGAAAGGCCCTTCAAAAGCAGTTCATGATATGGCATAAGGTCCCAAAGAAACTAAGCCCTCAGGCATGCCTAAAATAAGCCCTTCAATCCTAGTAGGTGTAGAAAACTAAAACAAGCATTTATGGTACATTTATGATACATGGTATTTTTTTGGATTTGGCATTTGCATCTTAATATGTTGTGAAGCAAAATGTTTGTATATACTTACTATAAACAAATAGTTAACCAAAGACAATTTTATCATTGCAAGCACAGTTGAGACTTTCATCCATATATGCTGATGTTCACTACTCTGGCATGGGGCAGAAGTCTTGTAGTTCGGAAGACGAATTTCCTGCCGTGCTGTACAGTCTTAGAATGCTTCTAGCCTGAAGCAAGAACATATCATATATAGCAATGAGGACAGATTCTGAAAAGAGGAGAAGGGGTGTACCTAAGGAGTATGCAGACACCACTTCCTCACTGTTAGGTGGACCAGTATTACTTCTACCTAACCACCTGAGTTCATTGTTAGAAGGAATAAACCTCCAACAAAATGTTGCAGTGTAGATTGCTCCTGTTGAGGGCAGCAGCCAGCTGTGCCCTTGTCCAGGATACTCCTGTTTTTGAGAAGGTTCCTTAATAGATTTCACTTTTCTTTTTGGTCCTTCTGCAAACTTTTCACATACTTGGTACGTAGAAAGTGCTGTATGAGCTACATAAGCACTTAATGATTAAGTGCTTGTGTAGATCATAATCAGTGATTAATTCATTGATCAGATAATGAATTAAATATTAGTATATAAAAGCAAGACTTGCTACAAAATATTGCAATGTGAAATATTCCCATTCAGAATGCTCTGTCCCCCCAGTTTTCTCAGTCAACAGCCAGACTATGTTCAGTGGCCACTGAGTATGCTCAGTCTTCATTGAGCCATTTTTCAGGGCGCTGGTTCTGAGGGTTCATTTTTACAAAATATTTTGGATTAATTTTTGCAAAACTTAGCTTCACCTCTACCATCCCACTGATACATGCTAATACCTTTTTTATACCTGGGTCATGCTGGTTTGGTTACATAATAAGAGCTGGTCATAAAATGCTGGAGCCTTAGCACAAGCTCAGGGAGACAACTCCTTTCCTTGCTTTTGCACTGTAAGCCAACCCTATGTTTTGCAATCACTGGCTGGGTTCAAGCAACACATTAACTCCCCTGGGGATTTTAACCATCTACAATGGTCAAAATTCATCTGAGACAGACAGATGATCAGGCAAAGCAGGAGTTCTGTGCCTTCCCTTTTCTCCCTTTTTACCTCAGTCCTCCTCCTGTATCCCAGGAAGCACTGCAGGAAAACAGAGATGACTCTGAGCTACTGTAAGCCATTTAACACTGGTTGTGGGTTGACTTCTTACAAAGTGCATTACACACACTTCCAAAAGTGAGGACAGCCCAGGGCTATAGAGATACCCCACTGAAAAAAACAACCCATGATTCTGCTGCAAAGATTCACTCTGCCATCCTGCCCCACCCCCATACAATTTTTTAACTGTATCTTCATGAACACAGTATACATCCAAATTGCAACTTTACAGCCTATTGCAAACTATTTTTGACTATTGCTTGGAAAATGATTGTGTGTGGAAAGCAGCCTTTGCAGCAAAGTCCCTAGAGTGTAACCTAGGGCTGCCTTGATTTTCCTAAGTGTGTATAACCCAGTGGAACAATGGTTCCCTTAAAAATACCCCAGCAACTTGTAAAGAATGTTTTGGAGGGCACCTTCTTAATATTTGTCCCCTTCAAGAAGGATCCCCATGTGATTTGGGCAATGCTAAGAAGCCCTTGGTTGTGCAGTTTTCACTGACCACCTTGGGAACTGGCACAACCTAAGGGAAGCCCCAGTGGGAGCAATATGAGCCTTGTGTGGTGCTGATTATGAAATTTATTTCCATACTACCCAATGTTCTCCAGCTGCTATAAATCAGTTGATAGCATGCAATACAAAATATAAATAAAAGGACAAGCCTGCCTCACCACTTGGTGGTCGCCCCAAGTTTTAAAGTACTCATTCTCCTGCTAGCTGAGAGGAGGGAAGCTTTGCCATCAAGCCTCGAGTATGCCTGCCTCTTGGGGCTGCCAGGGAAAGGTATTCATTCACTAGGCCTTGGCTAGAGTGGACATGCACATGGTGGGCATGTCGTGAGCAGAGCCGGCTGGAGCCAAGTGTCAGACTAGATGGCCCAGGAGGCCCCTTCTGACTCGCTCTGTTTCTATGTTTCTATGTAACCCATTAAATGCCTGGGAATGAAGGGCAGTTTTACTCTGATGCTGAAAAGATGGCAGTGTTAGTGTGGTACCAGGTGGGCTTCAGTGGGAAGGTAATTCTATAATAGGGGACACACAGAGGTGGACTTCCTCTCTATTGCTTCTTTCTGGACCTCCTTTGGAGTTGGTAATTAGAGGAATAATAGGTTGGTGTGAAGTGCCAAACAGCACAGTGTGTCCACATACAATCAAGCTCACCCTGGTTGCTTCCTTCTCTCCTCACTCCTTCTTCTTCTTTATTCCTTCAGGAGGAATCCCAGGAGGCATAGCAGGAAGGAGTAAAGTTCCTTTCTTTGACAGCTGTGATTGTAAAACATGTTCAGCTTGCTGTAATGGACTCGCACCAGTTTGGGCATAATAGAAATACTGGGGGAATTGATCAGGATCCCTCACCTCTCACTCCACAGGACATCTCTGGAGCAGGCAAATGTTTGATCCACTTTAAGGCATAGTGGAGGGCAATCCGTTTGACAGTGCTGCAGAAAGGAGCAGTACTAATCAGCTTATTTCCCCTTCCTGCCTGGGAGTCTTTTCTCTTGAGCAGGAGCAGGGAAGGGAGAATCTATGCTAGGAAAGGTTGCTCCCTTTTAGTGTGCCCCTGACTAGTCACTTCTGCTGGAAAGAAAGCCACTCAAGCAGGAAAAGGGATGGAGGAGCTTAGGACAGGTGGGGATGTGCTGAGAATGGAATATCCAAACCCAGCCCAGGTTCTCCAGCAGAAGCAAAGAAAAGGGCAAGTCCAACTTACCTCACACAGCACATGTCAGAACACCTTTCTCTCAAGTAGGAGTAAAGGGTTCGTTAACCATGACAAGTTGTTCTGGCTGGGTTCAGACAACACAATAGGCTATCCCTGGTTTATAAGTCTCTGTGGCTTATTGTGCTGTGTGAAACTAGCCATCATAATTGCTGAGGCAGTATTTAGTCAAAGCTCCTGAACAATTTGGCCCTTTCCAGGGCTAAGCAGAAGGTTCCACAATTGCAACTTGAATCTCCAGAGAATAAGTTAGAACTAAACAGGTTCTTGCCAGCTGAAAAAAGGACTAGTCAGGGATTTTGAAGACTTTTCAGAGACAAGTATGCATATATCTGCTCTGCTTGTCTTGTATCTAGAATTACTTTAGTTGAAGTCCTTGACTCTAGTCTCTGCTGTCTAAAATGCCTTCATGTGTGGGGCTGTCAGAAATACTTGGAAGCATAGAAAAGAATCCAGAGATGGAAATACTGTGTACTTTCCATTGCAGAAAAACATTTGCTTCCATGTCAGTTCTTGGGTGGTTATGTGGCTTCTATCCTTGTATTGCTGAGGATCCAGACTCCGAGGTTATACAGGTTGTGCTATTAATACAAAACATGTTTAATGTTCTGTAAATCTGTTGCTGTTTAATCCTGTGTTACTGTCCTTCTAATGCAATATCTCTGATTCCATTTTCTATGTTAGTACAGCCACATTAAAAGAGAAGTTTAAAAGGGAATGGTGAGGTATCATTAGTTCATATGCATACAGCCAGAGCTTGTGAAGATGCTGTTTCTTGGTCTTAAGATGTGTGACTGATAGATCTTATTTGTCTGATAGAGTTGACCAGGTGAAATAGAGCTACAGCTGGTTACTTCATTAGGTCCTCTCATTGATTGAACCCTGCAGAAGTGATGCAGCAGGCTCCTGAGATAACTGCTGGTAATAGAACAAAATGAATTCTTATCACAGAGATTGGAAAGGCCATTAACCCTGGCCTCCAATGCTTTTCAGAGGTCACAGACAGGAAGCCAAGCAGTGACTGGGAAAACTGTTTTCTGTCTAAGTACAGGTCATGTTAGAGGGTGTGTGTGACTTTTTCCCCCCTTCAGCTTCTGTGATGATGAAACTGTGATGCTGGCCAATGTTAATAATAAGCTGTAAATGTTAGAAGAAAAATGAGAAAACATAGGAATTTGTTTTAATAAGTGACTAATAAAAGTTAATTGTACTAGGATAGCTATTGCTAGGATGGGTTTTAGTTTTACAGGATATAGTTTAAATATAAACTGAAAGGAGAACACATTAAACATTCTTTTTTAAAAAAAATTGGCATGGATTTATACGAAAGACCTTCCCTTCCTAGATGAAGGTTATAATTGCCTGCCTCCTTTCTTGCTTTTGCTAGCAAGTTCATCCGTGAATTAGTGTAGGACCTGCTTGCCTTTCACCTGGTTGAGAAGGGTATATATCTAAGTAACAGTCTTATAATTTACATTTAATGCAACCTTCCAATTGACCAGGAGCCCACAACCTAAGCCCCCGTCTCATAGCTGTGGACTTTCCCACATTTGTCAAGTCAATGCCATTCCGGGATAGGCTACCAGAAATCATTCATTTAAAGCCTGTACTGCAAATGACACTTTTTCTAACCTTGATGACACATTTTATTCAGTGGTTCTAGAAAGAGAATGTTGTTGAATATGTAGGAAGAAAAAATGTACTTCATATATGAGTGATTCAGATAATAAACAGAACATGCTCTATAAAATGCAAGGGATCATGTTCCTGATATAGAAATATATTAGAAAGTACATTATAGACTATACTTAAAAATAAGTCCTATACTGAAGCAACTCTCAGGTGAAAGGTGATAAATTCTTCAGACTAAATTTTGCACGCACTTCCTTATTTTGAATTGTTTTTATTTTGCTAAGTCATATGGAAGCATAGAAATTCACACATATACTCCAGCCCTACAAATCTCAATCAGTTCAGTCATCAACAAACAATTTGGTGAGGTATTGTCTGCATACATTCAATTTCAAGCTCTAATTTGGAACATGGACATTTGGACGTGGACTGTGGTGTTACTGAGTCAGAAAATAGGGTTCCATTCCAGTGTGTTACAATAAATGAAAATGTTGTAGAAATAGAACAGGTTGTGGATAGCATCCTTTGTGAAGCAGAATCACATCCTAATAGAAGATATGCCTGCCTTTTTCAGTTATAGGAATATTAAACATTTAACTTGGAAGCATTAGTAAATATAATTCTTTCAATACATTTCAGGATAGCCTTTTATCTCTTGTATAGATAATGTTATCTGATATCTGAGTCTCCATGACACAGGTAAGATAGCCATAAAACACACATAATGCACTAGGAACTTGAGGCAAAACCTCTGCATTCATGCTAGATTGTGTAATCAAGGGCTGGTTTCTGCTGTTTCCAGCAAGATGCCTTTAGAATGCTTGATAAGTTCCCTTTAACACTCAACCAAAGCAGGCTTAGCTTTAGTCAAGCTACATTAAAGAAGTACTGGATTTTCCTTTTAAGGTGAAGTTATCTGACCATGGTAGTTATAACTGTGAACCAAATAAATTTATCATGGCTGATTTCACAACCTTAAAATGTTCATCTTATTCTTTATTTCATTGAGCTGGTTTAAGTAACAGTAACCTGAGCAGTATATTCAGTTTTCATAAAGAATTCAGTGAAACAACATTATAGGTATAAGGTATCTGAGCTAATGTGTTTTTCTATCTGACATAATGCACTATTCAGGGAATATATGTTGTGGTAGTTTTTATTATTGGGTTGCATTTCATATAAACAGATTTCTTTGGGACCCTGTAAGTCTTCCTGGTATATTTCCTGACAGACCTATATTACTGGGATTTGTTTAAATAAAAAGGACCTCAAATAGTGTAAGGATAATTGAAACGTAGATGATACTTTAAGCAGAAGTCTCCAATCAGAAACATTTGCAGATGTATGGTGCTTGGATAGTTGATTATTGGATGTTTCTACTGGGAACAACCAGCAAACATTAACCTTATTGAAGTCCCATTAATTTCAGTAAGAGATGTAGGGCACAATCCCATGCACGTTTAGACAGAAAAAAAGTCCTACAACTACACAGTCACTTGCAGACTGAAACAGGTTTGCCCCTAGAATTAACTTGTATTTGGCTCCATCCTCAATCCTGACCAGTTCCCAGTCCCTGCTTATGAAAAACATTCCCACAACATGATGTCCCCACTGTCTCTGTTCCTCTCCCCTCTCTTCTACCAAGCAGATAGGGACAAATGTCTTTGTAACCAAAATGCTTATTATATTAAAGCTGGCCAGCCGGGCTGGCTTTGTGCAAAAAAAAGAGTATTGCAGAAGACATTAATCACTGGCATGAACAAAGTTAGAAGATTGGCTATTAGAGTAATGCAGCTTAATGATAAGAAGTTGATTGCAAATCAGATACCCCTTCATTGTGCCATACCAAAAAGAGCTAACTTAACTAGCTTATGGTTCACGTTGCTTATGAACCAGTTGCTAGGAATGTCTAATACTTTGTTGGTTTGTCCTTTTAACCAAATGGCATATGATGATGTTAAGTCAGCCCTAACCCATCTATGAATGTGCAGCCAGATTACCCACAGTACTTGAAAGGTTTACTTTTCAACAACTTCTTATTTCTGGGTCAGTTGGCCTTGGCATTTCAGCAAAGCATTCCAATCCTGCCTCTTCTTCCAGATTCACAAGTTGATCAACACCTTGTATTATAGGACAAGTAGTGCTTTACTATGGAGATGGTGTTCTCAGGGTAATAAGCAGAGTCTAAGCAATAAGCAGTTTGATCATACTTTCCCTTGTTTTTTCTCTTAAATTCAGCAGTTGTCCGGGCTTTTTGTGTTGATTACTACACCTTTTAAGTTACCATGTAACCAAAACAATTGCATATCCCAATCTCATCCCTATCCTTAGCTGACCTTTAACTTTGTATCTCTCCCTGTTCTCTGTGCCCAGATAGGAGAACAGAGTGAACATGTCATAAAACAGGAAGACTGTCTGTAACTAAGTCAGGAAATTTGTAAATGTTTCTGTGAATAGCCACTGATCTGGCTTTGCTATCCACAATAACAACATGCTTCTGAATAAGAAGGGAGAGTAAAATCAAATACCTTGATATGGTATGTGATATGGTCACATGACTCCAGTTCTCCGTCAGCTTCACTGGCTTCCCATTGAAGTCCGGGCCCAATTCAAGGTGTTGGTGATTACCTATAAAGCCCTAAACGGCTTGGGTCCTGGTTACCTGAAGGAGCGCTTACGTCCATATATGCCCAGCCGCCCCCTGAGATCAGCAGGAGGGGCCCTTCTCCGGGAACCCTCCGTGAAAGAAATTAGGAGGGTGGGTACTCGGAGGAGGGCTCTCTCTGCGGTGGCACCTAAGTTATGGAATGCGCTCCCCAGAGAGGTCCACCTGGCGCCGTCGTTATTTGTTTTTCGGCGCCAGGCGAAGACCTTTTTATTTAAGCGGCATTTTAACTGTTAGTATTATTTGATCTTATCTGGCCAGGGCGGCTTATTTTATATTGTATTTTTGGATTTTTAACGTTTATATTTATTGTAATTTATATTATAATTACTTTTATTTATTGTTGTAAGCCGCCCCGAGGCTTCGGCGAATGGGGCGGCATAAAAATGCTTTAATAAATAAAAATAAATAAAATAGATGGACAGGCTGGAGGTCAGCTGCCGGAACATTCAGATGGATATTATCAAAGGACAGAGCTAAGTGTGAAGTATGAGCAAGGCAGAAAATTGAATTCCAAAGCAGCAAATCAAAAGCAATTTCAGGGTCCCGCCTCCCTTGGTCTCCACACCATGCCTGTGAAGTGGCATCTTGTCTGCACCAGCCTGGTTCCTGCCACAAACTGGGTCAGTCCAGATGAAGTAGGAAGGCAGCAGAGTTTGCAGTGGCAACAGCAGGAATGGCTTAGTGGGGCCAGCAGACAGGGTCTCACAACAACTGCAGGCAGATGGGGCAGCCAGGTGGAACATTGTCTCCTATCCGCAACTCAGCCAGCCTGTCAGAAGGACACCATGGTCAATGGTGTTGAAAGCCCCTGAGAGGTCCAGGAAAAGCAACAGAGTTGCATTCCTCCTGTCCCTCTCCTGGCAGAGGTCATCTCACCAAGCAGCCAATGCAATTTCAGTTCTAAAACCAGGCCTGAAACCCAATTGAAATGGATCTAGATAATCCATTTCATCCTGAAACCCAGTTGAAATGGATCTAGATAATCCATTTCATCCGGAAGTGCCTGGAGCTGTTCAGCCACCACACGCTCAAACACCTTGTCCAGGAACATGACATTGTGGTCTAATTAAAGAGACTGGGACCACTCATTCTTTCAAAGAGGGGTTTACAGGCCAGACCTGCTAAAACCAGGTACGCATCCTTCCTAACTTTGAGTAACACGTCATGAGGTACAAAGGTCAAACATACAGGTGATGGGTCAAACCAGACCAAGCACCTTGTCCACATCCTCAGGCCTCAACATCTGGAATCCTTCCAAAAAACTGGACCAGTCAATGTGGAGTCCAATTCATGGTGAACAAGGTCTGCAAGTGGTTTTCTTCTTCTGAAATATTTGGTTTTCATTTGTCTCTATTTTGCTCCCCCTGCCTCTATTGCCACTTTACTTGCCATACTGTACATTTGTGTTTGCTTTTCAAGAGTTTGTTTTTCCATTTTCTTCATTTGGGAAAGATCACTCCTTTGAAAAGGCATAGATAAGAGTTTTTCCAAACTAGCCACTCTTGCCATTAACAAAGGCAATCCTGGAATTCAGGAGAAATTTCAGAAATGGAATTAAATCAAGTATTGACACATACTGTATTGGGAATAATTTAGCATCCCATTAGTATTGGAACAACTTTTTCAAAATGGCTCAACATTGATACAACATACCCTAGGCCTTTCTTGTTTCCACAGCTAATATTACAAAGATACAGACTTTTATTGTGGCTAAGATGATGCTAGGAAGCATCCCATTAGGGCTAGAGCACTGAATCTTTTGGAGCACTGAATCTCTGGGAGGCCATCCACAGGCTGAAAAAAAGGTACAGGGACTTTGATGATTAGCTGTTTTTTTTCCCCTACATATGCTTCCCCTCCTGTTGTCCCTTGAATTTTTCTGCCTGAGGTTTTTTTCCCCCCTGAAATCAAATGTTCTCCTCTTCCCTGTCCATGCATCCTTTTTTATGGATAGGAATGTCCTCAGGAGACAGGGTTCTTTGACCACACACACCTGCTTCCAGATGTCATGAAAAACATCTGATTATTCATTATTTATTTTATAATTATTATTGTATTGTATTGTATTGTATGGTTGTTACATACAACTCCAGAATTGTGAATTGTTCATGGGTTTTTTCACTGGGCCACAGAGGCAGCAGGAAGCAGTAGTCAAGAATTTCAGCATCTTTACATGCCAGTATTCCAGTGCTGCAGAAGCAGTTGGAATACAGGAGGGAATGGCAAAGGGCGAGGGAAACAACTGGGAGTGTGAGAAAACAAAACATAGTTTTTTCACTCATCTGCCAGACAAACTGTGAGTAGAACAACAAATCATATTTAAATAAACCATGGGTTAGCATTTTGTGCAAACCAGGCCATTAATTACATAGATGCTCAAGTCCAACTGTAGGTTCAGTTTTTAAAAGCATTTACATGATACTATTTTAAAAGGTTTCCAATGGCAAAAATATAATTTAAAAAAAATAGCCAAAATGAACAGAGAAGTACCCATTTATAGTTCTGAATATTCTTCACTCACTCTCTTTTGTTACTTTGTTAGGTAAATCCTGTTGTGAACAGAATTGTACACTAAAAACCTGCCCAAAATTCTAAGTATGGCTTTTATATTTAAGTCACTTTTGATTCAGATACAAAATGGAAATATATCTTATATACCTTTAACTGTAGGAGGTAGACTAATTTTTAAGGAAATGATAGGGTAAATATATTTTCTAATCCATTTTGCACTACTTCTGGTTATCTACTTTTTCTTGGGTTGATTTAATGAAGATAAGCTCTAATTGGTTGATATTATGCTATAAGATATCATATTAGTGTCAAGGGTTTAAAAATAAGGCCAACCTGTTTAACACCAATCTCATGAATATGATGAAATCTTTTATTGCTATATTTTTAATGGAAGGAACTGTGGTGAGATGAATCTGTTAAATATGTTAATACAGAAAATATGTATATTAACTATCTTAAAGGGAGGGAAGGGGACAGTTTTGCTGAAGCTCTCTTCCTCAGTTAAATCCCAGAGGTGATGCTTGTTCAACTGTAGTCTAAATGAGAGCGGGGCGGGGGGGCGGGGGAATGGTATGGAAGGTCAAGGTATGAAGAAATTCCTTGATCCTCTGACAAGAATGCTTATGTCAAATAAAATGGAAAGAAACCTAGGAAATACAAGTGCCCCACCTTCTTCTCTTTGATAAAACTTTATGAAGGTAGAAAACCAAGCAACATCAAGTACACTGACTGTGAAGAAAAGAAATGTACTATAAAAAGAGTATCAACATAGGAAGAGCACCTGGCCTATGAAAAATTTTCTGATATAGTTCTGTTAGAAAAACCAGGTATCCCTGTTAAGAAAAATCTGGGCCTTTTTGCAGCAGGTACCAAAGTTAAGAAAAATTATACTATTCATACCAGAGGTCTTCAACCTTTTTGGACCCATGAACAAGAATAAGAATTTGAGAAATTGCTCTGGGCACCACCACAAAATACCTAATCAGTGGATTGCTACTTTGTTGTCTGCAAGTTGTATTTGTGGATCTTAGACTGTGTCTTATTCAGCAAAAACCTTGTGTTTTCTGTCTGTTAGAGACTACAACATCTATTTAATAAAGGAATGTCTAATTCAGCCAATTTTTGGCAGTGCAATATATCAAAACATATGTTTTGGCAATGTCCAATAGTTGCTTCTTTAGGGAGGAGGTGATTGCACAGATAAATTTTGTATTGGAACAGTCATTGATATTAACTGTTATACACAGTCTTTTATATTATGTATGCCTTTGTGGAAAATATCAAATGAAAGGTGAAATGGATTCACTGCACCCTTTGGACAGCTAAAAGTCTGATATTACAAAACTGGAAGGATAAACTCTCACCTGTTATGCAGTTGATTGAGGGCCTTACAGTGCTTTCCAATATATGAACGGATGGAATACATACATACATACATGAACAGATATTTGAATATTTGGGCTGCTTTTGTTAAAGCCAAATAAGTTTACTTGTTTACAACTTGTCAGTTATTATATATATTTCATACAAATCCATGTATATATATTGAAGAACTGCAACTCTTTAAGCCATAGTGAAGCATGGAAATCGTAAGAGGATCTCTGTGGTGTCAGAAAACTAATCCTATCATACATGAACTCCAGAACTGAGTCCAAAAAACACAACAGATCCACAATGGTAAAACAGTGCTCTTCCAAAAATTTTTTAGTGATTTGGATAAGGAACTACAGGGAACAATTATCAGATTTGCAGATGACACAAAACTGGGTAGGATAGCAAATTTCCCAGAGGACAGAAAGAAGATTAAATGAGATATTGATAGGTTAAAATGCTGGGCTGAAAGCAACAGAATGAAATGAGAAACAGAGAGAGTCAGAAGGGCCTCCCGGGCCATCCATACCCGCTGTGCTACTCTTTTTAAAGATTAGAACCACTGATGCCACCCTCAATGTTCTGAACTTCTGTTTCCCATGAGGCCTCAAAAATGTAAGCCAATGGACATGAGAGTATCCCTACCAATTCCCGAAGTACCCCCAGGTGTAGTCCATCAGGGCCTGGGCCTTTGTAACATTCGGGACCCTAAGGAGTTCCTTCACTTCTAGGGAGGTGACTTCAATATGTGCCCCTATAACTCCAACCTCATGTAGCCCCACAGGGAAAACATGGAAGCAAAATAATAATTTAATGTCTATCCCTGTTCCCTTACATCAGTTACCAGATCCTATCCCTCCCTTTTAAGTGGTCCCACTGCCTGTCTCACTTTCTTCTTCCTATTTACATGAAGGTAGAAGCCCTTTTTGTTGCTCTTGACATTCTTCACAAGTCTCAGTTCATAATCAGCCTTAGCCTTGTGAAGAATCCTTCTGCATCGTGCCACCTCTTCCTGGTAAACCCTATCCACTGGTCCACTTGCTCCAGTGACCATTTCCTGTGAAGGGCCTCTTCCTTCTAATCTTTACCACCTCTCTTTGCTTCCATGGTGGCACTATCCTACGCCTCCCCACTTTGCTAATCATTAGTATCATTAAGGCATGAGCCTGTCAAGACCTCCCTTTTTAGAGCCACCCACCCCTCCTGAATTCCCTAGCCTTCCATTCCTGTCTCCTATAAAACTTCTCCCAGCCTGGCCTTCAATCGACTGAAGCTGGCCCTCAAGAAGTCCCAACTCCTAGTACTTGACCTACCATTCATCCTTGTTCCCCTGATCTCAAGGCATAGGATGGAGTGGTCACTTGCATCCAGAGCTTTCCTAATCTGCACATCATCCATCAGACTATCCCTGTTGGTCAGAACCAAGTCTAGAATGTTTTCCCCCTTTCTTGTACACTCTGAGTGAAAAACCGTTCCTGCATCACTTCTAGGAAGCCACAGGTCCCAGCCACCCCCAAGTGCATCTCCCAACTAATATCAGGAAGGTTAATGTCTCTCATTATGATATGTCCCTGCCCTGGGATACCCTTCCTATCTGGTCTAGCAGAACATCGCCCATGGTTTCAGGTGGACTCGGTGGATGATAGCATACCTCCAATATCAGATTCTTGGCCACCTCTAGACCTGTCAGTCTTACCACGTACCTGATCCCCTTCTATTGCACTCCCTATCTCATTGCACATATAGCACTACACCCCCTCCCCTCTTTCCCTTCCTGTCATTCCTAAAAAGAGCATATCCTTCTATCCTTCTTTTCATCCCACCATGTTTCCATAATTCTCAGCAGGTCATACTCACCTACTCCCAGGAGAGTCTTGACAGATGGGGAATGCTTGGCTCAACAATACTGCAAATGAGAACAATCTCGAAATTGTCATAGATCACAAGTGAAATATGAGCAAACAATGCAAAGTAGCTGCAAAAAAGGCAAATGTATCACTTCCAAATTATGTGACGTACTTATTCCCTTATAGTCAGCACTACTCAATTCTCATCTTCAGTACTGGGTCCAGTTCTGGCCACCACAGAGTAAGAAAGATGCAGAAAAGCTGGAAAGGCTTCAGAGAGAGGGCAGCAGGGATGATCCAGGGACTGGAAACAAAGCTGTATGAGGAGAGATTGAGATAACTAGGCACGTTCAGCCTCATGAAGAGAAGACTGAGGGGGGGATATGATAGCACTCTACAAGTACTTGAAAGGCTATAACAATGAGGAAGGCCAGGATCTCTTCTCAATCATTCTAAAGTGCAGGACACAGAATAACAGACTTAAATTACAAGTAACCAGATTCCAACTAGATACCAGGAAAAAATTCTTGACTCTTAAAGCAGTACAACACTGGAACCAATTACTTAGGGAGGTTGTGGAAGTTGTGGGCTCTTCCACACTAGAGGCATTCAAAATGCAGCTGGATAGACATCTGAGTAGAATGCTTCTAGGCCCCTTCCAACTCTATTATTCTATGATTCAGTATTTATTATTTATTTCTTAAAAGCTTGTGTATGCTGTCCTAATATACAAAATCAGGATGGCTTACAATATTTAAAAGAACAATTAAAACAACAATGTCTAATAAATAAAAAAAAGAACAAACAATAAATCTCAAAGCAAACAGAGCGACTGAAGGTTAAAAGTTGTTAAATTTTAAAATACTGTTTAAATAAAAAGGTGTTGTGCAAACCCATGCAATCTTGGCCTAATCTTGTTGTTGATGGGATAAAATGGAGTGAAGGAGGACTATGTAAACCACCTTCGGTTTCTCACAAGAGGAAAAAAGGTGGAATATAAATATAAAGGAACAATTTTATTGCTAACAACAGCAAGAAGAGCAGTATAGCTGACTTGCCTCAGTTCAGGGTACTTCAAGATGCCCACCCCAAATAGCACTCTGGGCTGTCAAATCAATCTGTACCCCCATCTAAATCCAGAGTCAGCATCCCTGAAGAAAAGCCCCACCCAAAACATTCATGCCCCCATTCATCTACCTCTGTCACCTTGCCCTTTAACAAAAGGGTTGCTAGAATGAGTTAAAAAGGTAAGCAGCATGGACAGTCCCTGCTCTTTGGTTAACAATCTAGAAGAAATGATATACAAGAAAAATAGGATGGGAAAGAGGTGGTCTCTAAAGAATGCAAATCCTGTGTGGTAAACATTGAAACCATAATGGTCAAGTAAACATTTTGAGCTTTATTGCTGCATTTTAATGGTAGTTATTCCTAACTATGTGGCATTTAATATTGTATGTACTTTAGAATGGGTTTCAGAAAAGAAAATGCTAACAGTGGTTAAAGTTGGGTTTGACTTCAAAGGCATTTTAATACGTGGATAAAACAAACCAGGTGAGAATAAAAATACTGCTGCAGTGAGTGTCACATGTGTTATTAAAATGTGACTGAATTTCATGTTCCGTGTTCTTTTCAAAGCTTAAATGTGTAATTGTATATAGGTACAATTTCAGTAAATTGGAAACAAACACTTGCTTATATGTAAAGCACAATCATAGGTATTTAAACTATATCAGTATATTCACTTCAAGTTGTATTCACTTCTCCCAGATTTTTGTTGGTGGTGGTGATGATTTCAAAATGTGAAATTACTAGAAAACAGGGAAAATAAAGGTTGTTGCTTTCAAAAAGTTGAGTACAAGTTACTGAGTTCTGATTCCATAACATGTTTGTTTAATGTATGAAATGCATAAGAATAGGAATGTTATACTTATTATTTTATACATCACAACATGTTGTATGTGTGGTAATTAGTTTTTTTTTTCTGTATCTTACCAATAAATTTTGCAGCACATTGCTTCTTTTCTAAAGCAGTTCCATTATCATTTCAGTGTATGAAATAGGTTTCTGAAAGGAAAGCCAAACACATTTCTAAAATGAACACCAAATATTTTTTTCTGAATCTGTCTGCCATTGAAAAGCCAGTACTGCCAATTTAAATAGTGCATAATAATGATATTAATTTTTATGGTGTGTATAAGTTACATTTGATTAGTTTTTTGCATGATTAAAATTTGCAAAGCCTTTATGGCCCCCAGGAGCCAACCTGTAATAAACAGCTCTCACCTTCAAAACCATAAAACAGGCTTCCAATACTCGAACATTAGATCTAATTGCCTTGCTACATCAAAGGAAGTACCAGAGGACTGAGAAAAATCACAGAAGGGAGGAGGGGGTAGAGGGCAGTTTCACCTCCAAAGGTTATGTGTTTGTGGCTTGGTGGAGCCCTGTAAAGTTATGGCCTAAAAACTGCTGTTTGCGATTAAGTTGATGGGGAAAAGTCTACCCCGCAATCTCCCTGCTGCTGACACAGAGTCTTTGTTCACATTTAGATTTCTCAAACTGTTGCCAGGGTCAGGCTGAGGTCAGACACCATGATGATGTATAGGAGAACATGTCTGGGAATTTCTCTCATACTTAAAACACATACCAGAAAAAAGAGAGAGCCCTGCAAAAATTGTCTGATGAGACCCAGATGATGATACTGTGGCAGTTCTTTTAGTAACATCATGTCTTTCTCTTTGCCATACACACACGCATACAAACATAGTGATTTATTGATGTGTACTATGACAGCATTTACTGTTTTATGCCCCTTCAAGATAAGGACACTCAGTATCACTTCGACACTTCATTTTCCTGCCCAAAGTGAATGAGCTGGTAAATCTATGAAAAGAAGAAATTATGTCCACTGTAGAGTGTGGAAGTACCATGGGCTGAACAAACCATGGGTTTCAAATAGATACCCTCTCTCTCTTTCTCTCTGTGTATGTACATGCTTGAGTATTGACACATCCCAATCTAGTCAAGATCACAGGTTTTACAGCATCCCAAACTGTGCTCCTCATCATCCTCAACAAACACAACCTTGTTTCCAGCTGTGACTAAGGAGCCTTACAATGTTTGATTAGTAGTACCACTGTGAGAGGGAAAGAAGAAATAAGCATGCTAATGCTGTGAGAGTTGTTTGCTCCATTTTGTTGATGATTGCTGTGTCTAGATTTTAAAAAGAAGGGTTTTCACCCTTCCTAGTACAGCTGAATAAAATGGCTATTGATATCTAGGTTGCAGCAATGTATGCACAATGAAATTCTGACCCACTTTTAAAATCAAAAGTTATAAAGACCATTTTTTCATGAAATATTTTTGTAGTTTGACATTGTTGATTTCAGTTGTTTGCCCGTGCATACAGCTCTTCTGCAGAGTTGGCAAGTAAAGCACTAAGTAGCAATTTTTCTCTGCTCAGCTGCTCCATATGACAGAGGATATTTCATTCTGCTGTCAGAATGTTATTAATAAAACATGGGGTGCAGAAGGGGCCACGATTTCCCCTTTCAATCACTATAGCATTTACAATGAAAATTTTATGCAGTGTGTAATTTTCAGTTAATGCTTGACACTTAAAATGTCCGGAGCTGCATTTTGTATGGCTCCTGAAGGGTTAATTGTATCATGTTCCTTGCATAAAAGCTCTGCTTATCAAAAGTGAATAGAAGAGTGTATGCAAATGCATGTCTGTGACCTTTTGCCTTTCCAGGGTTAATTTATATGGTCATTAAAGATTTTATGAAATTGAGCGGCCTGGTGTTTTGAATCCCATTTTACCTTCCCCTCCTAATTTATATAATTCCTACCTGAACAGGGAAATATGACTTTCTTTTTTTGTTTGTATTGCAATGAAAACAGCATGCTGTGCTGTGGGGAGTTGCAAGTCTGGTTATCTGGCATTACTCAGATTGCTAAAATTCATTAAAATGTGACATCAGCACAGTCAGAGACAAATGATCACAAGATGAAAAGGAACAGTAGGCCTTTCACGGATTAGTGCTACATGGCCCCAGCATAGAAGCTAACTGCATAAACAGATTAATCTACTAGTAGCAGCATAGCTAAGATTTACAGAATAATTAAATTGAGTTGTGTTACTGTGAAGATTTTCATGTAATCTAGCTGGTGTGAACATGTAAGTGAGGTGTGGGTAATACCACTTCCTGAAAAGCAATATAGCAAGTTGTGTCATTTACCCTGTACAACTCCTCTGGTGATAAAAACAGAGTTCTCAAGGTTGAGATCCAGCACTGCACTTATGTACAGCAATTAGCAGGATTGGTGGACTCTAACTGGATTCATTTTGGAGTGGTTTGCTTAGTTTTCAAATAAATTGTTGTGTGCCATTTTTTTCCGATCTGAAGTTGTATACAATGTTACTGATGTAAATTACTTTTAGCCAATGAATAGCAAATGAAAAACATCTAATCTATCACATTGGTTATTACTGTATGTTCTGACAAAGAAATGTTTGCAATTTCTGGGTTGAATCTGAAAATTTTCAAACAATTAATAATTAATACCTGATCTCTTTAGTGTGCCATTCTTTTTAACTTATTTCTCTTTCTTCTTCTTTTTTAAAACTCTCATTAAAATTTAGTGGCTGATCTTATTAAAGATCATATTTACAACTGCTGTTGAATGGTCCCTAAGTTAGCGTCTTTTAATTTTTTTATGCTCATTCACAGAAGAACAAGTTGAAGATGCAGAAGGGTCTGCTAAAAGCTCATCAGTGTCTGTTGCTGATGATAAAGACACGTGTGAGAAAGAGAGAAATAATAGTGAAGGAAAAAAAACTAGTAAGGATTCTGGTAAGATGCTAGAATTTTGTCACTCTTTTAAAAATAGTCTTTCATTTAAAACTGTCTGGACATTCCTGTTATTATCTATTGCATGTGTATTTTGCATGTGATTTCTATCACTAGCCTCCCATTGACCTATTTTTAATCATAACCATCTGACAGGATAGATGCGGATAAGTTGAAGAATATTATAGGACGACTAGTGAGATTATTTTTTAATCAAATCAGTTTGTGTGCTTGTAATTTTTAAGCGCCTTTCATTAATCTTAGCTGTACTTGTGATTCCTCTGATGGCATATTAATTTTTCATAAGCGTAGGATTAGATACCACTTGAAATTTTTCCCCTGCCTTCAGATTTTGTCTTCTTGCAGCCGTAGGAATGGAGGAATGCTTCTCCTCTTTGATACATGATCACTTGCATTCAGGAATCTTCCCTTTTCCTGAGCATTTATTTGGTATTTAGGAGAAAAATGCAGAAAATCCAGTAAAAAAGTTTACAGATGATTCAGCCTAAGAAAAAGAAAATATCATTGAAAACGGATTAAGAGTGGGTAATATTGATCTCTGGGAATATATGAAGCCTGGTAATGAAAGCTACTGTATTTGAAAGCAAAACTTCTATGTCATGACATTTACTTGTACACAAACAAACCCAAGGCCAGCATCTGGCATGGATACACAAGGCTTTTTCTGTGTTTGATTTGGTAAATATATGACTATATCCATGCATTTTATGTATGAGATGGAAATCTATGGTCACAATGAATATTACATTGGTTACTTTTGCTGCATGCTATTTCTAGTTACATTATGGTAGATTCACTGAAGCAGAAGATGTGCTGAAACAGGTTGAAGCCTATTAGTTTCAGGTAGTCATATATCTTTTCCTTGTATCCCAGTGACAGCAGCATAGAAAGGAGCTTGTATTCACCATAAGACATTTAATTATACAGAGCAAATAATTTTGTGTGCAAATTTACTTAAATCTGAATCGGCCAGTAATCGTAAAGGCATAATATTGTTTAAAATGTATTAGAAATATAAGCACATTGATTTGTCTTTATTCCAAATTCATTCACATTTAAGGAATAAAACTCAGTTTATGTTTGGTTATTGATATGTTGAGGTCAGTACTTAAAAGCTGCAAAAAACATCTCAGCTACATTGGGGTTATTTTGTTTTTGACATCACAGTACTGAAGAAGAGCTCTTCATGACAAAGCTTGATCTATAGAGTTCCTTTGAAACACACTTGCCATTTCATTGGAAGGAGGTATCTGAAAGAGGTGCTGCTTACACTCATTACTGAGTGATTTTGGAAGTGAAATGGAAAAAGAGAGAAAACCAAGTGTTAAATATAATTCTCCTTCCAGGGTTTCATCAAGCAAATCTTGTAATACTTTTCAGGAATCTTTTTTACCAAGTTTATCTACTCTAAACATTGAAGAATGAGCAAACATGTTAATGAGACAATTGGCAAATAATGATAGCCTCTGCAGAAATAATACGGTGAAAATTTCAAGAGTTCATGAGGATTAAAGGCTTTGAAGGACCAAGTTTAATTAGGACTAACCTATGCTCAGATTGTACAGTGACAAACAAGGTGTAAGATGGGTTTAGCTGTGTTATATGATACCTTTAAAAATAGATGCTAAAAGCAAATGCTTCTCTGATGCTTTTACAACAAGCCTTGGATAATAGTTCATGTGCCTAATTCGCAAACTGACCTTTTGTATCTTTTGATAGAATTCTCTAAATTAATTCTGCATATGAGGCATTCATTTCATGGGCTTAATTCTCAACACAGCTGACAGTGATGCCTAATGACTGCATAAATGCTTGTGTATAATTGAATGTTAATTTGGGCTTTCTTCCCCTGAATTAAGTGTTGAAAGTCTTGCCAAAGAAGTCCCAGGAAAACTAGTAAGTTAATCACAGCCTTAACAAGCTAGACGGGAAGTGCTATCACCCCTCTTTTACACAAAATCTATTAGAAAAGGAAGGATTAACATGTTTAGTACACAAACATTGTATAAACTGTTGTTCTGGATTGCCTTTCTTATCTCAGAAAGAGGCTTTCAAAACCTGGCAGTAAGCAAACTATGTTGAATATTCATTCAGAAGACATGGAACTCCTAATGCTTCATTTATATTGTCATTTATGTCTAGTGCCACTTTAGATTAATTATAATCCAAATTACAGCTCAACGCAGTGTAGGAATTAATATGGAATTTATCCAGATTAATACATGTGCATGGAAAATGTAATATGTTTCTGACATGGCTAAGGGGAACACTTTTTAATAAAGTGGTAAACAGAAGGAGCAATGGAAATTCACCTTAGTTATTGCAATAAAAATTATTCTCTAATTCTCTTCTAATTAGAAAAAATACTGTACTAGCTTTTAAAACTTTAGAATTATTTCTAGTCTGAATAACACCATATGATATTTGAAAAGGCCTAAATTATACAATCCTTATAAAATTCATTGAGTCATAAATAAAGAAACAGTATATTGCTTATAGGTTTTTCAGTATTCTTTCATTAGATAGTTTATTGGATTTCTCTTATTGACGTACACCTATTTATTTTTTTTGCTTAGTCGCAAAGTCGTGTCTGACCCTTCATGACCCCATGGACAACATTCCTCCAGGCTCTCCTATCCTCCACCATCCCCTGAAGTCCACCCAAGACCACACCCTCTGCCCCAGTGACCCCATCTAGCCACCTCAACCTCTGTCATCCCCTTCTCCTTTTGCCTATTTATAACTACCTTTAAAACTTAAGATCTGCATATTATAAAGTAGGTTATTTTCCTTGTACACTACAATTCAAGTACACTTGAAATAAATGATGGTGCATTTTTAGGGCCATCCTGTACATAATTACTCAAAAGTCCTACTAGCATTAATGGAAATTATTAGTAAGCACACACAAGGTTGCAACCTTAAAGTCTTACTTATAATTAAAGTCCTGCTTTGAACTTCAGTAATTGAACTCTCTCATGTATGTTGTACATAAACAGAAAAGTTTTGATAATTAGTCAAATAATTAGACTGTGTGCTTAGAAAATGGATGCACAAACATTATGTTGCTAATAAAAAAGTTTTCAGATAATATGAAAGTTTCAGAATGAAGAGAGTTTTCAGCTTATTTCATTTAATACTCCACCATGTGGGTATCAACGCTTCAGTGGGGTATATTATTATGTTTCAGTTGATCAAATGCAGTTTTCACAAGCTAACATTGTGCAGTCTTGGCAGTAGTTGATGTTCGCATTACATATATCCCACACTGAACTTATTCACATCTTAAAACTAGTAAGGACATGATATCCTGTACATGGAACATGATTACATGAAGATATTTTCAGTCATTACAAATGTGAATGATCATATATAGAGCAGGTTTAAGTTGTGGATAGTGTCATTAATAATGGGCGTCTGTGGGAAATGGCTACCAAGGATTGTCTACCAACTGTCTGTAAGACAGGGGTCTCAAACTCGCGGCCCGCAGGCCAATTGCCGGGACGGGTGGGGCACAGGGGAGGGGCCCTGCGGCCTTCAAAGCACCGGCGGCGCCCGGGCCGACCGCAGGATGAGCGGCCCACCGCGGTGGTGGAATACTTGATGCGGCCCAGCCTCACCCAGACTCTACTTCCAGCGGCCCCCAGGTAAGTTGAGTTTGAGACCCCTGCTGTAAGACATGCATGTAATATGAATGGAATATGCTCTACAGAAAAGTCATGATCACACCTTTCCAAATCTCCCTATTAAATAATGCATAGTCAGTTCTATGAATAGTGCAGATGTCACATAAATCAGGCTATGGTCCTGTAAAGTTCTGCTATGTTGGCAACTGCTAATTGTGCAAAGGCTTAACTTTGGCTCATTTCATGCATGGGAAACTTGTTAAAAACTATGTTCCCCACAGAAGGAGCATGCTAAACCTAGTCTTCTTACTGCATTGGTCTTAATGGATAGATTACGACAGCAATGGAACTAAACTACTGACTCTATTTGTCCTTTGAGATATTCTCTCTCTCTCTCTCTCTCTCTCCATACACACACTTAGTTTTTGGATGTGAATTGTAGAAAACATTATGCACTTATCTTCTAATATTTACAGTGTAGTCCTGTATTCCTATTCTGAAGTAAGTTTCATTGAGCTCAATGGGATTTACTCAGAGGTAAGTATGTATAGGTCAGTGTGCTAATGTCTATATTTATATAGGACCTTTTTGTTGCTGTTGCTTTGCTTTTATAAATTCTAATCCTAATGAGGACTTAATGTCATCCAGGACTCACCTGGGTTTAGTTCTAGAAACTTAATTGCCTCTGAACATTTGGAGGAAGTAATAATTAAAATAAGAAGATGTCGTGGTAGTTAACAGCCATAACTAATTTGATCAGAAAAGAGGTTTCCATGGTAGAGTACCTATTTCCAAGGTACTCTATTTCCTGGTGCCTCTCATTTGAGAGTGCAGTATTGTTTGAGAGTAAAGTTATGTTGCTACTAAACTGCAAAAAGTGATTATCATTTCATTATCATTTTCTAAGGTGCTGAATTCTTGAAAGAACCCAAGCATGATCTACTTGTGCAACACTAGCACAGCTCTTTTTTTTCCTCTTAGTTTTCTTTTTATGTGGTATTACTTTTTGTAATGGTTTGCATTGATGTTATGGTAGTTTTAAGTTCTGGTATTTTATTGAAAATTGTTTTATCTATTTAATATTGGTATGTTTTAATCATTTTTTGTAAGTCCCTTTGGGTCTTTTTAAAGAAAAAGACAACTAAGCAATTCAATTAAAATTAATATTCTCCTGTGACATTAAATTACAACAAAGCAAGAAATAGGTGTGAGGATAAATGGATGGATAGATATAAATTGCTAGTACATGAACCAAAAACAGACATAATTTTCTTTTTCTCCGTATATATATTGCAATGAAACATGTACTAATCCAACATGGGCATTCTCTTGAAGAAGTAAACGCTTGGCATCTCTTGAGATTTAACTATCTAAATGGAAACAAACAACGAATACAGTTTCAAAGTAATGAGGATGTAAATCAGCCCTAGAAGTAGGTTTGCTTTTCCTAGTGTGGCAGTTAGTGGGTCTACATTTTGACATACTCATATTTACCAAATATAAATGTCCCTTTGAAGAATTAAAAATATTGAAGTGGACATCGTGCTTCTACTGAGGTCTTTATAGGATTATAGAATGTACCCAATCGTCATGATTTTGAATGTAATATTCATATACAGTATGTAATACTATATTTCCCCTTTTATTCTCAAATATCAATTGCTTATGAAGTTGAGGTTCAAAATTATAAGTTGCTACATTTAAGATGTTCCTGCTGTAAAATCATAGCAGCATCACAGTACTATGAATCACCCAGTGTTTATTCACCCACTAATAGGAATGTCGGATACAGTAGAAAATGTCTTTAATACATTTAAAGCTGTATTCTGGGATGATCCAAGGGTATTGATATTTACAGATATTAATTGTTTGGAGAATCTAAAATTCATAAAATTCTAGTTATGATTGGTATGGGAAGAGAATTTGATCTGAAATTTCCAAAGCTACAACATCTTTTCAGATATAGCTCCAGTGATTAAAGTACTATTTGGAAGGAAAAATTATGAAACTGAAGCTGTTGATCACATCTTGAGAATGCAAGACTCACTGGAGAAGATAATGTTAGGGAACGTTGAAGAAGAATATGACAACCAAATATGAGATGGATCAAAGAAAACCACAGCCTTGAGTTTCCAAGAGCTGATCAGGAATATTTTGGAGAACATTCATTCATGGGGTCACCATGAATCAGAGATGACTGTATGGCATGTAACAACAGCAATTTGTTATCTGTACTGAGTCTCAGTAGGTTCAAATAATAGATCTGACCAACACAATTGTTTTTGTTTTATGCAGTGCATTGTCTTCAAAGCAATGCACTGATGAGTTCTGAAAGATTTTTTGTGTGGAATTTGCTTTGCATTTTACAGGCATTTTGCTTCCAAACCAGAAATCCTGCCAAAATTCTTTGAAAAAAGAGATGTAATATGATTCAGTGATTTCAGCCTTGGCTTGTACTGGCTGTAAGGTCTACTCTGCTATTGTCATGGTCCCTAAATGCCATGGCAACAGGTTAGCTTAAGAAATGCTTGATTTACAAGATGCTGAATTTGCTGAATTGGCCCGGTAATTAGACTGAAAAGGACTGAAATAATCAATCTGCATCTAAAATGACTTTTTATCCATTCCTTATTTTCCAAATCCTGTATTAAAGACACTTTGAGACATTTTTCAAAAGATAAATTAGAAACTATTTGTATTGTCTTCGTTTGTGTACATATCTGTATACAATTTCCAGTGCCACATTTCAAGCCAGCATTTTTCTCACTCTACTAATTTATATCTTTGAGAAACTCAGTTCTTCCATGTCTATGCATGTAAACACCTATTTATTTCTTGGGGGACTTCAGCTTCCATGCTGAAGCTATCCTGTCTGGTATGATATGATTCAGATTTTCATGACACCATAACAGTATTGGGCCTGCTTCAAACTATATATGGCATGTCCCATTCTGCTTAGTTTACATTTGATTTGTTGATCTATAATAGATGGAAGAAATGAGAACTATTTGTGGCAGAACCTGAAAAGGTTCAGATATCATGGATATCACTTCCTAGATAGTTTTAGTTTTTCAGAGATTTTTGACTGTTGCAGGAGAGGGACCTATTGGGATGGTCCTCCACTGAAGGCTTATAGAGTCTCCTAAATTCTGTATCTCTCTGATGAATTTCTTGCTGACACATGTAATGGTTCTGTTGGTGCTCTGGTTGATATCAAGAATGGAAAAATGCTCTAGAGTATAAACAAAATCTCACCCAAGAACTCTCTTTGCGGTAGTAGAGTTAGTCTAGCCTTGGTTTTCTGAAGAACTGGGTGCAATGAAATACAAAGTGCTATCACTGACATGCAAATGGCAGTAGGACTGAAATGAATCTGACTGAACATAGACAGAGATGGATTATGGGCCTATCTGTGGACAGTATATGTGCAAAAAAAGAAAACTAGGCATATGCCTATTGTTGGGCAGAGGAGCTATTTGTGGTGGTTATAGGTCTTTTACAGCTTGTAAGCAAGAAGTAGAATGATGAGTGGCCTGCTACATTGTATTCCCTAAACATCTTGATAAATGTGTTTGCATCCACTTTAGGTCTTTAAATCAGATCTCTGAAGTAGTTAATACCTCTCTGAAAAAGAGTAGTGTGTCCTTACCTTTAAAGGAAGCAATCATTTAGTCCTTCCTGAAAAAATACAGAATATAGACCTGATTAATCCTAGAAGGTATCATCATTTCGCCACTGTTGAGGTGTTTTCTTCTTTTGTGGGGGGGGGGGCAGTTGGGCAGAGGGGAGCTAAGATTCTGGTATATGGGTTCTCAGAATAGGTGGTTCTTAACCTAAGACCCTTAGCTATTAGGCAGTATAGAAAATGAATTAATAATAATATATAGTTCATATATCTAAAATAAATATTGAATGTACTACATTTCACTGGAATGATCGTGAGCATATGCTGCAGATGCACACTGAATTTCAAAAGGCTATGGCATTGCTGTCTACTAAAAACCTCAAACTTCAAGAGTCATCTGTGCTCTTAACCAGCTCACAGAATGGTTAGGGTAGGTTATTTTGGAAAAAAATGAACCCACCAAACAGTTTCTTGGGCCCTGCCATCATAAATTGGCCTTGCCTTGCCTTCACTTTTTGGCGGGAGGTTAAGGGAAGGATTGTATGACTGCCATCACCGTTGGTAAGAAAATGGGGAATACAGTCAATAGTGTATCCACTATGAACTTTATCTCTAGTTAAATCGGTGTTTTTCCAGTATGTGGGATGAATTCTCCTCACATTTCTATGAAAAATGCTGTCTCTTTATTTGTCTTTCAAAAGTTGTTAGTAAAAGCACCATCCTGCAATATTATGGGAAGTGAGAAAAATGTTACCACAAGTATATAAAGAATAAGTGGTGATAATGCTATATTTTTTATGGATTAGTTAATGAACCATAAGAAATATTTATTTTGTTAATCTGGTTTATGGTCAGAATAACTGGGACAAGTTAGCATAATAAATCTTTTTTTAATCAGAAAGCCTATTGCTATTATTTAAGTGCCATAATATCTTCAGTGCTATATTCACTCTTTCCTCTGCTGCCTAAAACAATAGCATCATAAGGCCCTCCCTGTTTGCATGCAATATATTGCTCTGAACATTCAAAATACCATCGCTAATCTAGCATGTTTCTTAAATCTAATAGAACAATAGAAAATAAATTGCAACATGTAAAGCAATTAATTTGAATTCATTTCTCATAGAATCTATTTAAAACCTGCACAAAAATACATTTTGCTTTTTCACGATTGTCTTATTTTCTCACAAACCTTTGTATTTTTAAAACTACTGTTTTATGAAAGGGAATTTTATAAATATAAAATACTGCTCTTTTTATGCTCTCTCCAGCTTCCTACTTTTCTGATATCTTTACCAGTATTTTTAAGCATGTTTCAGTAACAGCCATTACCTTATTTTAAAATTCAAACTAGGTTATTAGACAATGAGGTACAATTTGTTTATTTTTATGAACTGTGTGAATTTTGAAATCAAGATAAATCTTCATGCACAGCATATAGTCAGATTACTCCTGGACAATATATTTATGTTGGGTCTGATAGCAATCAATGGATTAACTTCATTGCATTTCAAGATGTATTTGCACCCAGTTGTCCAGTGATAGTGTCCTCACCCTAGAATAATTTAGTTGCAAATTGACTGGAAGATGGTGAAAATTGAAAGTTGAAATTAGAAATACTCATAATAAACAGCAGAAAAAAGGTCAGATGATGCCACGCTATGATGAGATTGGAATGGTTGGTAAATGAGGTTTTGTGTTTGTCATGATATGTATGTGACATGCCTAGCCAATGCTGCTGTAATATCCATCCTAGCAGAAGAGATTATCTGGCAAATTGATGATGGAAAGAATTTTCTTATGGACTGGGAAATTAGAATTGCATTCTCTTCTTTGATGTGTGCAAGCCTGGCCTTATTATGCATCTAGCTTAGGCTGAATATTAAATATATATTTAATACATACTATTAAAATTATATATAGAAAGCAATACTATTGCATTTGATTATATCCTACCATTTTAACCTTATAAAGAAAACATTCAGAGCAATAGAAATGATTAATCTGACTGTACAATTAAATACTAATTTTTTGAAAATCCCACTTTCTCTTTTTTATATTAGGTAGGATACAGGCTTAGTTATGCTAAGAGTAGTTATGACTAACTTAAATACCATTGATTTCAATGTATATAGTCTAAACATGATGACATTTGGATCCAGACAAAGATTGACTAATTTTGGTATGAAATGTTGTTATTATAGCAGCCACATTTGAATAATATAATGACCATGCTCTTTAGTTATTTTAAAGGAAGAAAAATAAATGTTCACAAAGTATATTGGAGCACAGAGAATTGAGGGTGAAAATTTATTTTGCTTAATCAGGTATAAAATTTCAGACTAAATTACTAGGGAGAGCTAGTTATTGATTACTCTTTAGGGCAACATAAGGTTATCTAAACAAAGAGAAGAGTGCATCTTTAATGTATTCATAGAATCTACTCTGCTTCAAAGATAAGTGTGCTGTCACATTTGTACCTGTTGAGTTTCAAAAACTAGTTTTACTTTGATACTTTGATAACCCTGTAATATTCAAAATTGCAATGAGAGACCTTAAGGGCTCACAGTCAGAATAAATCTTAGTAACAATGTTTGCTATTTATAATATGTCTTACCTGTTGTCTTGGAAGCAGGAATAAACACTCCAGAGAAGGAACCAAAAGTAAATGTTGCAGCAGGAGAACAGCCACTACTTCCAACTAAAGAAGAAGATGGTGTATCCAAAAAGCCCAAACTTTCTGAGGAAAATAAGTTTGGTCATGAACAGGTAAATACTGTAATTAGAATAGAACTCCCTTGTGGCATTCTTTTGATGAGTTTCTCCTGTCATACATGTTTTGGGGCTGAATTTCTATGTTATGCTAATTTTCCATGTGCTTTACTCCTTTGTCGACCGTGTCAGTGCTGGCCAGCTCTATAGCTTTTTCTCTGTATTTCATGTTACCAGTCTTGTCAGTGTTACATGATGGGGTGGGGGGGGGGGATTTATTATAAGAAACACATTAATTCTTTTGTCAGGAGTAATTACCAGAGCACTATCTATTGAGACTATTTGGGTGCTTGGCAATGACAGAGTATTGTAGAAAGACCTAGAAAATCAAACTGGGAAGAGATATTACAGGAAATACAAACCTTAGGGAAAAATACTAGTAACTCAGAATTTGAGTGAAAATGTGTCAAAATTATTTAACTGACATGGTAACCCGTAATGATCCTGAGGTGTTCTGTCTCTTTCTAGATTCATCTCCAATTCATTCATTTATTTTATTGCATTTGTTTATCCTGCCATTAAGATTTAGTACGATATACAGCAACATATTTTGTTACGTACATTGCAATATATTGCTACTACCACAAAATGCTACCACAGTGCTATCAGACTCCTGTGACGGGTAGCCACGTTTCCTATTTTCTTCTAAATTTAGTTCTTATCGTAGCAGGTCATTTTTTCAGGTTTTTTAATATGATTTTGCTAATGGGCTGAAGTTCTCTTGGATGTTTTTCAGTTTTACCAGTGCCCTTATTGTAACTACAATAGCAGGGACCCAAACCGTATCCAGATGCACGTCCTGTCGCAGCATTCTATGCAGCCTGTTATCTGCTGTCCCCTCTGCCAAGATGTCCTGAGCAACAAAATGCATCTCCAACTGCATTTGACCCATTTGCACAGTGTGTCACCTGACTGTGTGGAGAAACTGCTTATGACAGTAAGTTTTTAAAACATTTGGCATGTGGAGTGTAAATTATGCTGACTATATTCCAGGAATGTAGCTAGAGACTTGGAACCTGGCTCATGAGATCGCTTCCTAGTTCTGCCAATAACTTAGTTCATCCTTTTGGCCTATTCACTTAACCCTAATTTACAAAGACACAAGAGTCTGAAGCTCTCATTACAGTCAACCTTTCAAGATCAAGGCACTCACCTCTATGCCTTCCTGTGCATCCTAAACAAGATCAGCCACTATCTTTCCCATAGGGGAATTTTTAGTCTTAATTTACTGTAAATTGTATTGTGAGGGCTAGAAACTCAAGAAGTGACTATGTTCTGATTTTATGCTTAGTGGTACATAATTGTAAAGAGTCATAGACAAATATATCAGAAACTTTTTTTGTATTTCCTGGACGGGGAAATGAAATCAAGAGGATGCTTGAACAGAGTCATAATCATGTAGTTTATTTTATTTTGCTTGAATATATTGACAGAAAGACAATAAAATTAAACAATAACTGACACATATGAGGACAGGAACTGAAGAAGTTTACACAGAGGAGCTAAAAGCATTTTGGAACCATTGCTTCATGTAATGCAATGATAAAACATATATTGACGAAAATATACAATTGCATTATCTTCTGTATTCTTTCCTATATTAATGAGGATCACACATGAAATAGATATCACAAGAGAAGCTAAAATGTATTTTGAATTATGATGTGAAAACATCCTTAGAATCACAGGGCTGGAATGTTCCAGATGAGCATTAAAAACCTACTGATGTAATGCCCCAAAAGGAAAGCAAGAACCCCATATCAGAGGTACGCACCCAGTTCTAGCCACAAGTGCTAGCTGATTTGCTAAGGAAAGAATTCTTTCCAATTTCAAGATGCCTATTGTATTGACTTACTGTTATGTAAGACATAGACAAAATTGGATTTTATTGACGTCTGCAGAAATAGTGACTTTGCATTGCCTAACTCAAAACTTTGCTTAAAATGCAAATACTTGGGATAGGTCAGGGAAAGTGGAAACTTCCAGTACTCTCTTTATCTCTCTTGCTTGGGACATTTTGCTTCTACATCTTCTGCACTGCTGTACCAATGAGTTTAATCCCAGGATTAATCAAGCTGTTGGTTGTTTCACTTGGCAATATGTGATGGTGTGATAAACAGTGCAGTGCTCTTGGTGAGGGCCGTATCATGGTTCTCTTCTCTTCTCTTCTCTTCTCTTCTCTTCTCTTCAGGTTCCTGTACCAGACATGATGATGCCTAATAGTATGCTACTGCCAGCAACTGCTTCAGAGAAATCTGACTGTGACACTGCTGCAAGTCTGACAGCTGAGGGATCTGGAAAATACTCAGGTATGGAGACACAAGGCCAGAACTAAAATGCTGGAGTGTTAGTGCTTTTTTGCTGAAAACAGTTCTTTCTTTTGGGGTAGATATACTGTGTACACCAATTCAGTACCATAAAGGCCCAGTTTCCTCACAGATACGGGTAGGATCTGCAGTACAGTGTTGCAGTGTGGAGCCTCTATGTGCATAGCTCTGGCAACTCCTTTCTATTCTTCTTCTCTACTGTGCCCCACTACCATTTTTTGTTCTGAGATGCCTCCCCAAACAGCCAGCCAGCATTACATGGTTCCCTCATCCACCCTTTAGGGGTTCTTTTTAAGGAATACTTTGTGTACTCCTGCAAACCTTGTTTTCCCATGTATGCTAATAGCTCTTTCTTTTGTTTACTGTTTTCAATGCATGAATCCTAACACTCAGAGAAGTGAATATTTAATATTAGCAAATATGATACCATTTAAATATCTGTATCTGCATTCGTTCTTCTAATAACCTGTGCAACATCCAGGTTGGGTAAGGCATCTTAAGCCTTGCAACTTGTATTTTGCCTATCAAATCATTTCCCTTGGCCTGTAATTACATTATGGACTGGACTGCGTAATCAAAGGCAACACTATGGCTAAGTCACCATGACTGAGGCTCATGTAGATAGCCATTTTGAATATTCAAGCCATGACTTGTCATGTCATGTTGTCTAAATCTGAGCAGCATGGGGTGTATGAAAGTTAAGCAATCTTTGCATGACACATAGTTTTGAATATTCAAAAACTCCCTAGCACATTTTACATGGCTTAAAGAAGGCCTGGTGGATTGTGATGTTTGTGCAGACCAGGTCAATGTGATGCAATTACTTGATCTGTACTGTACTGGCAATTCTGGGGAAAAAGCTAGTCAATTTTAGATATTTGTCATGTGGTAACAGGGTTCTCATTCAGAAAGAAAAAGTTCTCAGCTTCAGTCTCAGACTTGTAAAATTAGCATCAGTTTGGAAGAATATCCTGCCCTACGTTGGCTCCATGTTTGGAGAAGGTATTTAAAAATGCCCTAAGGTTGGAAAGCATTTTACAGAATGCATTTACAGCCCACATAGACAGTTTCTTTATCTTTCTCAAAACAAGATGGATTCCTCTTTGTTGTTCAACAGGATTTTGTGGATGCTTTACATCACGGGGCAATCTTTTTCTGCCCAAGGGCCAAATTCCAATCTGGGTCTCACAGCACACTCCATCTGTAGCTAAAGCCAAATGCAAAGTAAGAGCAGGCAAAAGTAGTGTACATGGGGCAGAACATGATATTTACCTATTTCAGAATTAATCAGGACAAAATGCTTCATGCTTACTCAGAAGTAAGCAGGACAACCCTTGGAAAAAAGCAGTTGCTGATCAGACAAGAGCTTTTTCCTGCCAGAGAGGGTGTGGGGCCCAGGAAAGCAACTAATAGGAAACTTGTAAGCAGCATACGGCCTACAGATCAGAGTCCCCATGACAGATTTGTGGATTTGACCCCCCCACATCCCACCCAAAAGATCGACACAAATTTCTATATGCTGATTTATATGTATTTGTGCAAACTCCTGAAATACAGTACATCTCGTTATAATACAGAAGACCCTAACCTTTCAGACTGTAGAGAAATGTGTTGCATTTCCGTTTAAATTGTTCGGTAACATCCCAACTGGATTACTATAATGCACTTTACATAGGGTTGCCTTTGAAGGTGATTCAGAGACTTCAGCTGGCTCAAAATAGGTCTGCACATGAGTATCAGTTTGACAGCCCATATAACATGTGTTCTATGTAAATTACACTGGTTGCCAGTTGAAGCCTGGGCCCAATTTAAAGTGCTTGTTTTAACATATAAATCCTTAAACAGCTTGGGACTAGTTACTTGACAAAATGCCTTTCCCATACAAATCTACCCACCCACTGAGATCTGGGGATGACATCCTTCTGAAGAGCCGGATATCCCTAAAGGAATTGAGAGGGATAGCAAATAGAAGAAGGGTCTTCTTGATGGCTTCTTCCCACCTTGGAATGGATTTCCTAAAATGGTTCACCAGGCACCGGCACTGCTTTCATTTCAGTGCCAGGCAAAGACTGTCCTTTTTATAGACATTTTGAAACCTGAGTTAAAAATAGGTTGATTTCAGATTTTCTACACTTCCAGCAGTTTTTTTATTGTTACTAGGAACTGTAATGTTTTGTCCTATATTTTATTGTTGTTGTATGTCACTTATAGAGCCCTATAAGGTTATTTGGGAGCCTATAAATTTAATAAATAAATAATCCCTTAATCCCATTTGGACCTCTTTTCTGTGGTCAATATAAGGCATCTATGTAAAACTGTTTTTTTCTGTAAATGGCTATTGATCCACAGTAAATTAATCAAGGACCATACACATGTAATAAGATATCTGACAGACAGCACTAAGCTATTCCCATATTTATACTTCCAAACTAGAAAAAACATAACCTGTTTAATTTTTGCCTAATACACAGTTCTTAAAGGTAAAAGAACTTTACTTCCCCCTAGTATCAGCCCTAAACCATGATTTGTTTCTGTGGCCTTTCATTAGTCCATCTTACCTGGCATTCTGACATCCAGTGCAGGGCTAGGCATGGTGTTTCAGATGGGAGAAGGAGTCCATAGAGAGTTAGGATTGCCAGCAGCCTAGATTCAAAGCTCATACATGAACATATTCAAGGTCAAACTCTTAAAACTCAAGCTGTGCATTCTAAGAGCACATGAACTGGTTTATTACTATTATTTATCTTTCGTAATACCTGCAGCAATGTTATTAGCACAGGTCACTCGCCCTTTTTGGTAAGCAGAAAGATCTGGCCCTCTGACACAAATACCCTGATTTAATGGGGCAACAGCCCATCCATGAGTTATCCTGTTTTTCTTTCATAGGTAAAAAAGCAATTAATCAGCCCATGTTACTTCTGTAATCCACTTCATAACCCCTCTCCTATTACATTTCCTTAAATAACCCAAAGCCTCAAATCACTGGATAACAATATCACATGGCATGTTCATCAAATACTATTTTCCCTGAGCCCATCAGCAAAGCTGATGTAACCAAGCAGCTGTAATTGGCTAATTTTTATTTGCATAATCAGGATAATTTGTAATGATATAATCTGAGGAAAAAAGAACATTTTTGAGGCAAAATTAAAGAAGAACATGAAGTCCTGCCTTTTTTGGACACACTATCTCAATCTCAAAGACACTGTTTTTCTGTTTTGTTTGTTTGCTTGCTTGCTTGCTTTCTGGTTTCTTCGTTTAATGCAGAGCATAATCTAAGTGGAGGTGGAGGCGCTGTATCTGGCTTTCAGAGCATCTTTGGGTTCCTCTAGAGGCAGATATTTGGCCTTATAGAAGGAAGCTCAGCCAGCTTTAGCAAGAGTGGCCATTTTTCCCAGCAGCAGCAGAGACGCTTCCTGTCACCAAAGACACAGGATATGGATAGTGAGAGCTATGCTGAGGAAGTGCACACTACTGCCGAGTCCATTGTGTGCAGTTTGCTATTCCCATCAAGCAGTGTCATTCCTGGCACTGACTGAACCCTCCTTCATGAACATCTCATCACCCCTACCCCTGATGGCAAAAGGCATGCAGAGGAGGTACTAGTCAGCACGGTGAGAGGTGAATGGGCAGGATGATGTTCATGAGTGTGATGGAGTATTACCAGTGCTGTCAGGTGTGAGCATTTGATGGAGGGGAATTTACCTCTCAGATGAAAAGTGTTCTACGCTCCTGACTTAAGCATTTTTAAACATAAAAGGTTCCCAGAACTTCTTAAGGAAATATATAATAGACAGTCCCAGTTTGCCATTTAAAAAATACCATACCCCAATGGACAATGAAAAACCAAGCTCAGGTATCAGTTCTGTTACAAAAATCACAAAACAAAACAGTTATGTTACAAAAAAAGTTCTGTTACAAAAAATCCTGAATTTCTGTATGGTGGGGGGAGGGGCAGGGGGTAACAGTGACCTGTCTACCAGGGAAGACCAATATATATATAAAATTTTAGGCTTCAAATGAACTAAGTCCCTCCACAGAGAAGCCAGTTCATACAATCGACAGAGACATGGGTTAGTTGACAATTGTTTCCTCCAACAAGCCATGCTGCCTGGGTTCAGATGACATGACAAGCTGTGCCCAGACTAGTTATTAGGCTAATATCACCTGGCATGTGCCACCGATTCCAAGAAGCCACTTTGGCTTGTTGTGACCCTATGAACCAGGTCAATGAGTATATGTGTAACTCTAGATTTTTCTCAGTAGTTTGGTTTCGTTAAACATCAATCACCATGATTTCATTGATTGGCTTAAAGCACTGAATGGCAGGAGCAGGTTCAATTATCATAGGTGAGTGAGTAGAATTATCCCTGTGTATTTTGGCTTGTATCTCTGATTCTAGAGGCTTGTGGTTTTTCAAATGAAAACTCAGAACCTAGCCCTGTTGACTCAATGCAGAAGGTTCATCCATGTTCTCCTTTTTCCCTTATGCTTAAAAATTCAAGTCCATTAACAAACAAAACAAAATAGCTGTAGTCATTATTTTGAAATATATGGTGCTAATTCCAAGAGATCCCCATAACTGGTAGGAGATCTGGGTCTGTATAGACACTGTATAGTTAAATGCTGCAAGAACTAAATACCATTTCTTCCCACCTCCCCACACTTTTTTATTTTAACTAGGTGAAAGTCCTCCAGATGAAAAAAATACTCCTGGGCTTGAAGAATCAAAAACTGGAATGGAAATTAAAACAGAGGAACAGAAGCCACTTAAGGAATCTACTGAAATGCCAGAATGGAATAAAAACAGCAGCAAGGATATAAAGATCATTGAATCACTGCCAGATCAGCTGAATGAGCAACAAAAGAGGCAGCAGCTTTCTGTTTCTGATCGCCATGTCTATAAATATCGTTGTAACCATTGTAGCTTGGCTTTTAAGACTATGCAGAAGCTTCAGATACATTCCCAGTATCACGCTATTCGGGCTGCTACCATGTGTAGCCTTTGCCAACGTAGCTTCCGTACATTCCAGGCTTTAAAAAAACATTTGGAAGCAGGCCACCCAGAACTCAGTGAAGCTGAAATTCAGCAGTTGTGTGCGTCTTTACCTGTAAATGGTGAACTCTGGGCAGAAAGTGAAAGTATGGCACAAGATGAACATGCACTAGAACAGGATATAGAAAGAGAATACGAGATGGACCAGGAAGGTAAAGCAAGCCCTGTAGGAAGCGATAGTAGCTCAATTCCAGATGAAATGGGCTCAGAACCAAAGCGGACCTTACCTTTTAGAAAAGGGCCAAATTTTACTATGGAAAAATTTCTAGATCCTTCTCGCCCATATAAATGTACAGTGTGCAAGGAATCCTTCACTCAAAAGAACATTCTTTTGGTACATTACAATTCAGTGTCTCATTTGCATAAACTCAAAAAGGTGTTGCAGGAAGCATCCAGTCCTGTTCCTCAAGAAGCTAACAGCAACACTGACAACAAACCCTATAAATGCAGCATTTGTAATGTTTCCTATAGCCAAAGTTCTACACTGGAAATCCATATGAGATCTGTGCTTCATCAAACAAAGGCAAGGGCTGCAAAATTAGAGCCAAGCAGTAATGCATTGAGTGGAAATAGTATAGCAGGGAATGTTAATAGCCCCAGCCAAGGGATAATAGATCCTACAAGCTTACCAGCAGTTAACAGCAAGGAAACCCACATAGATGCCAAAGAATTAAATAAAAAGCAAGCTTCTGAATTAGTTTCTGCTCAGCCTACGCATCATCCTCCCCAGTCACCAGCACAATTGCAAATGCAACTCCAGCATGAATTGCAACAGCAAGCTGCTTTCTTTCAACCCCAGTTCCTAAACCCAGCATTTTTGCCTCATTTTCCTATGACACCAGAGGCACTGCTGCAATTTCAACAGCCACAATTTCTTTTTCCATTTTATATTCCTGGGACAGAGTTCAGTTTGAGTCCTGATCTGGGTTTGCCTGGATCTGCTGCATTTGGTATGCCTGGTATGGCAGGGTCACTCCTAGAAGACCTAAAACAGCAGATGCAAACGCAACACCATGTTGGCCAGACTCAGCTACAGATACTACAGCAACAAGCACAACAGTATCAAGTTACACCACCTCAAATTCAATCACAAAAGCCACAGCAACAGCAAACTAGTAAGTTGGTGAAAATAGAGCAAAATAGTATTGGAACTACAGAGTGCCAGATGATGAAGGATACACTGTCATATAAGGAATCAGAAGAGATATCTGAGAAACAAGAAAAACCAAAGCAGGAGTTCACAAGTGAGAGTGAGGCCATGAAAGAAAGCAAAGAAATAAAGAAACAAAAGACTTCAGAACCAACCATCCCACCACCTAGAATTGCTTCTGGGGCAAGAGGAAATGCAGCCAAGGCTTTGTTGGAAAACTTTGGCTTTGAGTTGGTTATTCAATATAATGAAAATAGACAGAAAGTACAGAAAAAAAGCAAAACCAGTGACTGTGAAAATACAGACAAATTGGAATGTGCAGCATGTAGTAAATTATTTTCTAACATTCTTATATTAAAGAGCCATCAAGAACATGTTCATGGTCAGTTCTTTCCATATGGTGCACTAGAAAAGTTTGCCTGTCAATACAGGGAGGCTTATGACAAGCTTTATCCTATCTCGCCTTCTTCTCCAGAACCACCACCTCCTCCACCTCCACCTCCTCCACCTACAACTCCTTCACAACCGTCTTCATCCAGCTCCGGAAAAATTCAGAGCATAACTCCTACACCTCTACAGGCTCCAGCACCTACACCACCACCACCACCTCCTCCGCCGCCACCTCCTCCTCCGCCGCCACCACCTTCTGCACCACCACCAGTGCAGCTGCCCGTTTCCTTAGATCTTCCACTTTTCCCTCCAATTATGATGCAACCAGTACAACACCCTGCATTGCCTCCTCAGCTGGCCCTCCAGCTACCACCAATGGATGCTTTGTCTGCAGATCTTACTCAACTTTGCCAGCAACAGCTAGGATTAGATCCAAATTTTCTACGCCATTCACAGTTCAAGAGGCCACGAACCAGAATCACAGATGATCAGTTAAAAATCTTGCGTGCATATTTTGATATTAATAATTCACCAAGTGAAGAACAGATTCAAGAAATGGCTGAAAAGTCTGGCCTTTCCCAAAAAGTGATCAAACATTGGTTTCGAAATACTCTATTTAAGGAACGACAACGAAACAAAGATTCTCCATACAATTTTAGCAATCCTCCAATAACAGTTCTGGAAGATATAAGAATTGAACCACAGCCAAGTTCTATAGAACATTACAAATCTGACTCAGCTTTCAGCAAGAGATCATCTAGAACGAGATTTACTGACTACCAGCTTAGAGTCTTACAAGATTTTTTTGACACTAATGCTTATCCAAAGGATGATGAAATTGAGCAACTTTCAACAGTACTTAACCTACCTACTCGAGTTATTGTTGTGTGGTTCCAAAATGCACGGCAGAAGGCTCGTAAAAGTTATGAGAATCAAACTGAAACTAAAGATAATGAGAAGAGAGAGCTCACCAATGAGAGGTACATTCGGACTAGCAACATGCAATATCAGTGTAAAAAATGTAGTGTAGTTTTTCCTAGAATTTTCGATTTAATTACACATCAGAAAAAGCTATGCTATAAAGATGAAGATGATGATGCACAAGATGAAAGCCAAACAGAAGATTCAATGGACGCTACAGATCAAACACTTTACAAGAATTGCACACTTTCTGGTCCATCTGACTCATCAAAAAGTACTGCTATAGCAACAGCAAGCTCTGGATCTGGCTCCAGTACTCCTTTAATGCCATCTCCCAAACCTGAACCTGAAAAAACCTCTCCTAAACCTGACTCAACAGAAAAGCCAAAGCAAAATGATACCATACCTAAGCAAGCGGAGACTTCTTCCCAAGGCAGCAAACCAATGCAGTCTACACCAACAACTTCCTCTGATCCGCAACCCTCAGCTTCTCAAACACAGCAACATAAACAATCCCAAATAGGGGGTAGGCCACCTTCTGCATCACAAACTACATCTGTTCCTTCTGGCCCTTTAACAATCTCAATGACTTCTATTCAGAACAGTCTACCTCCGCAGTTATTACAGTACCAATGTGACCAGTGTACAGTCGCCTTTCCCACTCTAGAACTTTGGCAAGAGCACCAGCACATGCATTTCTTAGCAGCCCAAAACCAATTTCTCCATTCTCAGTTTTTAGAAAGGCCTATGGATATGCCGTATATGATATTTGATCCTAACAGCCCTCTGATGACTGGACAATTACTGAATAGTTCTTTAGCTCAGATGGCACCACAAGTAGGTTCAACTCACCCAGCTCACCACACTGCTTCCGTTCCTAGCTCAATTAAACGCAAGCTGGATGATAAGGAAGACAATAACTGTAGTGAAAAAGAGGGAGGAAACAGTGGTGAAGACCAGCACCGGGATAAGCGACTGAGAACTACGATTACTCCAGAGCAATTGGAAATACTGTATGAAAAATACCTTCTAGATTCCAATCCTACCAGAAAAATGCTAGATCATATTGCACGTGAAGTAGGTCTTAAAAAGAGGGTTGTACAAGTCTGGTTCCAGAACACAAGAGCTCGAGAAAGAAAAGGACAGTTCCGTGCAGTAGGTCCAGCCCAGTCTCACAAAAGATGTCCTTTTTGCCGAGCGCTGTTTAAAGCCAAGTCTGCTTTAGAAAGTCATATTCGCTCTCGGCACTGGAATGAAGGAAAACAAGCAGGATATAGTTTACCACCAAGTCCTTTGATAGTCAATGAAGATGGAGGAGAGAGCCCACAAAAATATATGTTTTTCGATTACCCATCATTAACAAAGGTTGATTTATCAAGTGAAAATGAACTAGCTTCTACCGTTTCAACTCCTATCAGTAAAACTGCAGAAATGTCACCGAAGAATCTTTTAAGTCCTTCTTCCTTTAAAGCAGAATGCAGTGAAGACATAGAGAATCTGAATACTACTCCTCTTGATGGTGCATATGATCAGACTAAAACTGACTTTGATGAGACTTCATCAGTTAATACTGCAATTAGCGATGCCACAACAGGAGATGAAGGAAACAATGAAATGGAAAGTATGACTGCTAGTTCAGGAGATGTGAAATCTACATCATCTCCTAAAGAGCCAAAAAATATTCTGAATGATAATCTGCCAAAAAACACAAACATGCCTAACATGGAGAACAGTGATGACAAGTTCCTGTTCTCCCTGACAAGCCCATCAATACACTTCAGTGACAAAGATAGTGAACTTGACCAAAGTGTTTACATTACTGATGATCCTGATGATAATGCTGATCGCAGTGAAACATCTAGCATAGCTGATCCAAGTTCACCTAATCCATTTGGAGCAAGCAATCCCTTTAAATCTAAAAACAGTGACCGTCCGGGTCACAAACGATTTCGCACACAAATGAGTAATCTACAGCTTAAGGTCTTGAAGGCTTGTTTTAGTGACTATCGGACTCCAACCATGCAAGAATGTGAAATGCTAGGGAATGAGATTGGCCTGCCCAAACGTGTGGTTCAGGTTTGGTTTCAGAATGCTCGAGCAAAAGAGAAGAAATTCAAAATTAACATAGGGAAGCCATTCATGATCAATCAGAATGCAACTGATGGATCAAGACCAGAGTGTTCTCTCTGTGGAGTGAAATACTCTGCACGTTTGTCCATAAGAGACCACATCTTTTCAAAACAACATATTACAAAAGTGCGAGAAACTGTGGGAAGTCAGCTGGACCGGGAAAAAGACTACTTAGCTCCTACAACTGTTAGACAGCTGATGGCACAGCAAGAATTGGATCGTATAAAGAAGGCTACAGATGTCCTAGGCTTAACAGTACAGCAGCCAGGCATGATGGACAGCAGCTCACTTCATGGAATCAGTTTGCCAGCAGCTTACCCTGGACTTCCTGGACTTCCTCCAGTTCTTCTGCCTGGCATGAATGGTCCATCTTCCTTAACTGGATTTCCTCAAAGTTCAAACAGTAAGTAAAAAGGAAAAGGAAAAAAAAGTGTTGCTCATGTTAAAACAGAGCATTAATATTTTAGTTGCCTAAACTCTTATAGATGCCTTAATATACGTTCTGCAGCTATTTCTTAGAAATATAATGCCTTGGATCCAGATCCTTGATCAAAAAGGATGGATTCCCAATGGCATAGTGGAAGATGAGGTTATCACTGCCAATCCCCCCTCTCCCTACAATTACATAAGCCCTCAAAAATTGCTGCAGAGATTTGGAGGACCCTCTGAAACAGTGAGGGAGGGAACTTCTGAGGGAGGAGGAATGAGCAAAGTGCTTTCGCTGGTGGGAAAATTTGGAGATAACTCATTGTTTAAAGAATTTTGGATGAATTGAAACTTTTGTCTATCATGCTATCCTGGTAAAAACAAAAGTAATGTGTTATTCAAATGAGCAATTGTACATACATTTAAAAGCATTTTTAAGTATAGTGCTTAGAGACAATTGCCAACAAGTCCTATGAAATGGGTAGCTTTACAGCCTTTTCAATCCTCTGTGAATATTTGCCCCAATGTGAAAGATGTATTACGTATGAGGACAGTATTCATACCTGACTAAAGCCAAAAGTCCAGACAAAAGTTAGAATGAAAGACTGTCCACTAATCTTTTGTTTCCTGGCATTTTGTCCACCAATAAGTTTTACTGATATCATGGAGACTTCTGAATAATCAGGTTTAATATTATGCTGGCTTAGACATTTAATAATTCTGGATTTCATTTCTTACCTGACTTCTACAGAGAAATATTGGGTAGCTAAGGCAGTTGTTCTGAATATATTGTTTTATTACATTGCATTTATAGCCTTCCCTTTTTTCTCTTGCTAGGAACCAAGGCAGCTTAAATAGTTCTGTTTTAACTTTACAGCAACAACCCTTTGAGGTATGTTAGGCTGAGAGTGAGTTACTGTCCCAAAGTCACCCAGTGAGCTTCATGGCTGAGTGGGGACTAGAACCTGGATCACCCCAATCCAACACTCTAACCACCACACCACATTCAAACAAAGCACCAGGGACCAAATTCAGTGCCCTAGAGTTCTCCAGATAGATACACCCTGTTTTCACAAACCATCAATTGATCAAGATTTCCCCATTTTGGTACATGTTTTCCCTTTTCTAAAAAGGTGGAATGTCTTCCCTAAGGATAGCTACTGACAGTAACAGCTTTCATCTATAATATGCTGGCATCCCCCCTCCCAATACCTTTTGCCATTGGCTTCAACCCCTTTGTTTTCTGTCTCACTCACCACTGAAATGTGGCCCCATAGCCTTCTCCAAAATTGCATTTGGCCCATGAATTGAAAGAGATTTCCTACCATAAATTTCCAGGGTAGTATGCACCCTGTGATTATGTGCACCCTTGGATTATGTGCACAAATCCAAGTAGAAAATCTTGTAAATATCTGCTTCCTGAGCTACAGTGTGGTTTATTTGTGGATTCACTGCCTCCTGTTAAGTTATATTTGTAGCAAATCAGTAATAATAATTTGAAAATCTCCTTTTTTGGCATGTTACCATTGAGACAGACTTCATTCCTCACCTCCTTATTCTGTGGCATCTGAGCAGTTACTAAAATTAGTCCCCAATTTAAAGTTTGAGGGCCACATTTTCAGTTGACAACTGTACCATGGACATCTTTTCAAGACATCTTTATTCTAATCAATAATAACATCTTGATGGCCAGTATCTTATCTTGAAATTATTCATATTATAAACCTCATTTATGAGGGATTATACAATGTCATGTTGTATCTATTTTCCCTTTGGTTTGTGTAATAACATTAATAACATTACACCTTTTTAATAGTAATAACAAATAATAATAATAATGATGATGATAATGATAATGATAAACAGTAATCTTCATTTGTGAGTGAGCATATAAACAACCTATTGAGATTTTCCTATCTGCATGTAGAATCAGGTTTCTCCACTCAGATCAGGTCTACCAAGTGTGCAAAAGCCAACTGTAGGGGAATCTAGTATGGCCAGGTCTATGTTCCTCAGAAACTTCAGCATTTGGCAATCAAGCCCCTTGGAATTAATTATGGAATTAATTCAGTCTTTTAAATCAATCAGTATGTTATTGCCTGATTTTTCTGGAATGAGACTAAAAGCCCTAACACACAAATCAGCTTTCTGGAAAGGTTGCAACCTTTGAGACTCTCCAGACCTCTCCCCTAGCAGAACACCTTATTGACGATTCCTTTCTCTCTAAAACAAGTCATTGTTTGTTACAATCACTATCTCCAGCCCTCTACCCAGTTTAAACTAATTTCATAGGCAAACTACTGTTCATCAAGGATTGTATCTTAGGGCTGTGATGCAGCTCAGATATTCTCAGGCAAGGCACAAGTGAATGGAAGAAACAGAAATGTGGAGGGACAGGGTCTCAGCACTGCTGCTCTCTCATATCAGATGGGAAGTGTAGGAGAATCTCCCATTTCTTTTCTTCTGGCATCTGGCATTGGTACAGGATTATTCAAAACCTTGATCTGCTGTGGAGGAGATGATAGTTAAATCGTGCTTTGACAGAATTCCTGTTTCCCTTACGAAATAGCTAGTGGGCTCTATCAGAGATTTTGCTTTCCAGATTCAGTCATCTCTTTGGCTGGATGAGTGCAGTAGGATCCTGCAGCATGTGGTGATATTTCAGTAGTCAGGAATGAAGCCAAACTACATAAACTCTTTTGCTTTCCTGTTGAAGACAACATTTGCCCATCTTCATTAGGTCAGTTAACATTGCTGACAGTCTGAAAATGATGACATAATATGTGCATCAGGTGGTTAATGCAGATGTTGAGTTGTGTGTACAAGCCAAGCCTCGCTGTTTATAGGTTATTTCTTGCTAGCTGAAAATTCCAACCAGCCCAAATCTTCAGATCATTAATACAATAGAAATCTATGGTGTCAGTTGAGAAACAGCAACTTTCAGCTGATGTAGCTAATCTTTCTGTGTAAATGCGAAGTAAAGATATATCTTGAGACATTTTGTTCTTCCATATGCTAAATAGTCCCCGCATCCTGTCTTTATTACCCAGAAAACATATGCTCTTAATGGTTCTTAATGGAGTATTGGAAGTGAAATAAAAGATGATATATTAATCTTTCATAAGTGAAAAGTACTCCTCAGAAGTTCTTTAATATATGCTCACTGCTGATATGCTTCATATCTTATTAACCCACTTTTAACAACTCCTTGTTTTGCTGTGGGCAGCAGTTCATATCTGTGTTTGATGCAAAGAGAGATGCTGAATCAGAATCTACTTGTACTCCCACTTTTTGAGCTGATTCTGGTTGTAATCCTGTAACCTTGTAAAATGTTTTAAAATATCACAAAAATCATGTTGCCTGGCCTCAAGGGTTTTCTTCCAAATGTTCTAAGCAAAATACATGGTACCTCTGAATTAAAAATACAAAAATTATTGATATTTCTCCTAAAGAGAGCCTTATGGCTAATGGAGAAGCATAAAAAAATCTAATAAATAAATAGGAAAATAGTAATCCTAAATAGCAATAGAATTTTATCAAATTCTCTTTGAGCATGTTCTTCACATGTATAAATATTTGCAGAATTAGAATTTATGTTTTCATTATCATAAAATTGGTCTCTTCTGCAAGTGATTAAAAGGGCTCTGCATGCTCTAAATAATACACACATCTAATGAACTGAACTTTAGCCCTTAAAGCAACATTCATTCATTTACTGTCTTCTAGAGCCTTTGGACCACAATTCTCAGGATTCCAATTATTGTTTTAGCTGACTAAAACTGATGAGAAGTAAGTTCAAAACAATTGGAGACTACCAGATTGAGAAACATTGCCCTAAAACTTACTACCACCATACAGATCTTACATAGAAACATAGCAAGTCAGAAGGGGCCTCCTGGGCCATCTAGTCTGATCCTCAGCTCTAGCCAGCTCCACTCATGACATGCCTACCATGCACATGTCCATCCTACCCTTAAACACCCTCACTGTTGGGGCTTCAACCACCTCCTGTGGAAGCCCATTCCATGCCCTAGGGCTCCTAACCGTCAGGATGCACTTTCTGACATCCACCTTGAATCTTGGTTCCCTGAGCTTTGCTTCATTGGAATGTGTCCTGTCCTCCACCGTGGAGGAAAAATGTCACAGTCCACTTCTGCGTGACATCCCCTTACATACCTGTAGGTTGCTAACAGGTCCCCTCGAGTTCTTCTCAAGGCTGAAAAGACCCAGTTTCCTCAGTCTCTGCTCATATGGCTTACCAGCCACCATCCTTGTGGCCCTTCACTGCACCTTGCTATATTCCTCTTGTAATGAGGGGCCTAGAACTGAACATAATACTCCAACTGTGGGTGCACCAGCGTCAGAGTGGCAGTAACACCTCTCTTGATCTAGAAGTCACACCTCTGGCTATGCAACCAAGGGTGGCGTTCGCCCTCTTCACTGCTGCTTTGCATTGCTGACTCATGCTTAGCCTGCAGTTGACCCGCACCCCGAGATCCTTTTCACAAGTGCTGCTCTCCAGCCACTTGTCTCCTAACCTGTACTTCTGACACCCATTCCTATGCCCTAAGTGCAGGATCTTCCACCTATCAGTATTGAATGTCATCCTGTTGTCCCCAGCCCACAAAAGCATTATTATTTTGTGATGCATTTTACTTTTAAAGATTTTGCATATGTACAGTGCAATACTATACATGCCAACTCAAAACTGTGCTCCATTGGATTCAGTTAAACTTCCTTTCTGGTAAGTCTGTGCTGGGTTTCATCTTTAACTTTCTTAAGAATATTCCACTATATGTCCAAATCATGACCTCTCACCTTCTCAAATTATTTGAAAGTTGATTGAACAGAGGTACAAAATTCACCAAATGCACTACAAGTATTTGAAGAGTACATGTGAAGTGACGAAGAAAATAGAGTGAAGCAAATAAGCCCATGGTTATCATATCAAGGGACATAAACATTAATAATTAAGAGTAGACTAGGACTACTGTACCTGTACTTGTGCTAATAATGTGAGTTTCATGTTCACTGAAAACATGTGCCTGGGACAATAAACCTGCAAAAAATATCCATATGAATTGGAAGCCAATGAAATCCTAATCCTGTTCAAGTTAAGTATATGGAGAAAAAAAATCACAAATTCCTGTCAATGTATTAGAACCAGATGTCACTTAATACAAGCTCAGAATGCCATAAAATTGCATGCCCTTAACTTAGGTCAGAGCAGGATACTCCCTATACTTCTGGCACAGTCACTGAGAATGTCAGTGGGCAAGATCATTGAAATGAATAAGACTAATGACTTTTATACATTGGTAGAATAAAATTGTAAAATTAACTACTTTATTTTTCATCTACTCACAGAACAATTCTGTGTATGTCTACATGGAAACAAACTCCATTGGGTTTAATTGGGCTTACTCCCCAGTAAGGTTATATATGATTGCAGCCTGAGACTGTGCTCACTTACTTGGAAGTAAACCCTGTTGAATTTAGCAGTATTTAGTTCTTAGTAGACACACAACAGAATATTTATTTATTTATTTATTAAAGATGTTCTATCCCTCCCCCCATAGAATATCTTGGGACAGCTTACAATAAGTCTAGATTATATTGCTAGGTCTTAATGCTCCTCAGTGGTTAATATTAACTTTTCTCTATACATATATACTTTTATTCATTTCACTCAGCCTACATCTTTCCTTTAATAAATTTAGTATCTGTTATGGCCAATGTCTTGTTTTTGTTATAATATCTATTGGAATCCTAGTGCTTCACTTTAATTTTAACATTACATTATTGTCTCTTGATAAAATTGTCACAAACACATGCATTTTTTTAATTGATGTGGTGTATTTTCATCTTATGTACAAATATTGATTTTTGTTCATCATTAATATTGTCAGACATTTTGGCATCAAACTATTTATATTTCATCTAAAAAGTTTAAATAATAGGAACCATTAGTGTTGCCTAAACTTTTTAATACCCCTTAGATAGGCTTGATCCATTACTATCTACTTGTTTGGACACTGATCAGTTAATTTTAAGATGTCTGATCATTGATAGAGATATTTGAATACACACTGCAGTATATTATTTGAAGATCAAAGAGAGCATAATATTTTACTTATCATTTAAAGTTAGACTAATTATCCCACATTTCAGTGGCTGATGCAAAAATTTAACACAAAAATTTAACACAACAGTCTATCCAATATTATTGTGTAATGATTATGCAAAATACAGATTTTTTGAACAAAGCCTTCAGAACTTGCTTTAAAAACTATGTAATCCCCAACAATATATTTTAATTTGCCATTAAATAAAAATAATGATTCTGTGAGAGACTTTAAATGGTTGCCTTGTTAAATCTGATGCTCTCTCTGAGTTCTAATTGCTTCATCCTAAGTAAAGCTAAGCACCTAGATATTGATGATTTAAGCACCATTCATGCCTACTCATTTAGTATTTCCATGTAACTAATGCACATCTATCCAGTAGAGCCTAGGGTTATCACTCTTATCCTCTTACTCATACTGATCCTAGAGGATGCTTTAAGCCTACCATCCTTTGAATAAAGTTTCTCTGCTCTGCCAATCTTATTTTCTCTGCAAGACATTTCTTAAAATTCCTTTTCTACAGTTTCCTAGCAAATTATAGGGATTGCTTTTGTAGTTTACTGTAACAAACATTGTCTATATCTCTTATCGGAAGAAATTACTTGTGTTTATTCTTGGAATTGTACATATATACTCCATAAACTACACATAACTCCACAGTTTCTTCATTCACTAAGCTACCATTGTGTGTTTCAAGTCCATAAAAACTACTACATTTTTGAGCAGCTACACTAACACATATCCTGTCAATATTTATTTGGTATTGAGATTCTTTGGGTTGGACCCAGATGGCCATACTTGGAATAGTCCCACTGAAGTCAATGACCAGTTTATATCCCACTGTTTAAAATTGGCCTGTGTAAGTATGACCAAATCTATTTCTAACCCACTAAGTTCCATGGAGCTTAACTTAAAGTTGGTGTGCTTAGGACGGCAACTTTAATGTGCAATAGTTCCCTAGTCAGAAACAAGCAGCTTTGAATTCAATATGAATTACTTCCAGGAAAGTGTATATAGGGTTACAGCCAGACAGAAATAGTCAGTACTGCATTTGGTCTGTTGTGAAAGCCAGACCAGCCACTCACACAACAAGGAGCTGGCAGTTCAAAATTTAACCCTGGAAATGCTTGCTTCTACACTGGGACAAGTCAGAACTTCCTTCTGCAAACTTTGCTTACCTGCCTCATTCCAGAACTAAAGATGTCATGCATTTCGGATTGATCTGAGAATTACTAGGCCCCTTTTGTACTAACAAGCATCCTCCAGCAAAGTCTCTTAGTAGTCCCAAGGACATTCCCCAGCCTTGATTGGTCCAATTTGATTGTAAGGTACAGCTTTCTTTGAAAAAATGGGAGAAAGATTCTAGCTTGGTTTTGGATTGTATTACAGAGTAGCTTCAGACATATACTTAAAGAGGGAATTCTTAATTGTGCTATATCATAGTAATGATTTAAGACCTGGTTATCTGAAGAAGCATCGCCTTCTATATGTGACTGCCCACCCCTTAAGATCTGTCTTTAGATGTGTCTTTGAAAGAAATTAGGAGAATGGCTACCCAGAGAAGGGCCTTCTCTGTAGTGGTCCCCCTGCTGTGGAACATGCTCCCCAAAGAGGTGCACCTGGCACTGACACTTTATTCTTTTCACCCCCAGGCCAAAACCTTTTTATTTTCCCATTATTTTAAGACTGTTTTTTTCGTCAGGCTTTTTTCATAGATATTATGCTGTTCCTTTGCTGTTAAACCTTCCTGTGAGTTATGTATAGGATGGGGTTCAAAAGATCATTTAATTTTATTGATATGTATTTACATCTGTTGTACTTTAGATAAATGTTCATACTTCAAATAGACCAGAGATCCCATTTTGTTAGATATGTAATTAGTTACATTGTTACTAGATTTCACAGTTGAAAAAACAGTGTTATATTATTTCAGAGACAGAATAATAATTAGTTAAAATGAGAGACAATGGTCAGATATCCACAAAGCATCACTGAAATGCAATATTATTTCAGTAGCATGTTGCTTATATTTTAATAATTTACCAAAAAGTAATACATTGTGTATAATGAATACTATCATTCAGTGAGCAGCATGTACTGATGGTTTAATTGTTAAAGTTTTTGTTCATCTGAGAATTATTTGTGGCAAGTTATGCATACATATATTTATTTATTGAGTCTGTTTCAGTTAGGTATGTTGCTGTAGTAGGAATCAAATGAACAAAGTACTATTCAACAAAGTACTTGTTTCTTCCGAGGATAGAAACTTTATTATTAAATTGTAAGTGATCTACCACTTCCTTCAGTATCTCAAAAAGGCATCTAAGTTAAGGTTTGATATGTGCACATTTATTTAAATTTAATTAGTTAAAAGTAGTTTAATCTGTGAACAGGTATCTGATTAATAGACTAAAATTATACAATATGTTGACAACTCTATACATTATATGTATCCTGAATATGAAATTTGATATAAACAGAATCAGTATTGCATTGAGCTGCAGGTAGTTTTAAGTATATTGAATATTTTATGGTTTATGGATATTATGTTGCTTTACAGGATGATGCTGATACTTAGATGCAACTGTTCAAAGATTTATGTTTTACCTCAGTATTTCTTACAACTGCATTGTAAAATAGGCTTCTATGATCGTTTCCATAATGCAAATGCAGGGCCTGAGGCAAAGAGATTACAGGCTTGCATATTAGAAAAATATTAGTTTGTGGATAAGTTAAAATTTAAACTGGAGGTATCTCTTATCACAGTGCACACACGCACACACACCCACACACACACACACACACACACACACACACGTACATTTCTACAAGACAATGGATTTCATAATTTGGTAAAATAAATACAAAATTAATACAAAACACTTTACTTTGTACTTTTTCCTTTTTGTTTAAATTACCAGGATTG
>NW_025335438.1:8403163-8475663 GCF_004798865.1 Varanus komodoensis | reverse complement strand
GCATAAACACACATGGCGCTTCATGCATATTTCAACTAATGGGTTCTGAACTGTATGCAAAGCTACCAAACATGGTATAAACCTAACTACTGTTAATTTCAGTCAGGTTTGTGCTATAGAAAATTTTTGATGCTCCATGTTTAAATCACTGCCATTATATTATGCACTATTTTGTGCTACCATGCTCTCCCTGACATCTTGTTCAAGTACTGCCCAGTGGAAGATGGCATATTCAAGATAGCTCACTATTGTAACAGGAGCTCAGATATTTACTAAAACAATAAGGAATCGGTAGCACATTATGTTCTGTATTTTTCTCTTAACACCCTGAAAGACTCCTACATATCCCCAGAGGCCCTTTCCAAAAGGAGCTGCTCCCTCATGCCCAGAATTTGCAAAAACAACAATAAAAACACTGTCCTGAAATGCAGTTCACTTTTTGGCAAGCTATAATTTTTCCTTTAGGGTTAAAAGAAGCTGCCTCACATCTTTATGAAATCTAAGAAATGTTTCTTGATGCCAGTTCACATATATTTCAACCAACAGAAGGAAGTACAAATGTCTTGAGGGTGGTTACATATTCCATGTAAAGGAATAGACAGTGCAAGGATGTTGGCATTGTGGCCTCTGCACTGATTCCAGCTGTTCAAAAGGGCAGAACATTTAACATCTTAACCTTGTACTTCAGGGACTTTGCCTTAAGTGTAAGACCAAGGTCAGCTCCTTCTGCAGCTTACTGAGCCCTCTTAACTGCTTGTCTGCTTTTCAAAACTGTACAATAAGCAGGAGCATTTTAAGCTGACCATATCTCAGAGGCACACATAGCAAATCTATAGCTTTTTGCTGAAACTTTGACAACCTAAATATAATTAAAATGTGTACTTCAAAGGAAGACCATCCAGAAATATCAGTGTTAGTTGTTGCAGCATTTATTAACAAGATTGTCCCAAATCTTGCATGTTGTGGGATTTGGGGAATATAAAATGAATGTAATACTATAAATTTCAGTGCAAACTCTAGTAAATAAACCAAAGCAGAAGTAAATATAGAATCAGCTTTTGCCCACCTCATTTAGTAAATTGGTATAGGATGGCTTTTGCAAACTTAAAGCAAACAGCCCAGTTTTTCAGTAGAGCAAGCTTGTGGGGACCACTGCTGAAAGCAGGGAGTCATGTCAAAATCTATGGTAATGATTAAACATACACCTGGATAGAATTAAGCCTAGGGCAGTGATTCAAACATGTTGCTTTGGTTTCCATTCACTTCTAGTGACCTTGAGTTATGATTCAGAGTCGTGTCCATTGTTTTGAATGTGATAACTCTAAAAAGCTGAGATTGCCCTCCCTGAGAATGCCTGAAGCTTACTCATGAAGCTTCAGAGCCCAAATATGGCTCATGATTAGTTCAGAAAGCAGTTGTATCTGTCCAGTGTTTCCGATAGCTAACTACTTCTCTTTATTTCTTCCATACATGGTATACCAATTCTTATATTAATAGGTTTGGTTGTCATTGCATACAGCACATTACCCTTGTAGCACCCAATCCTCTATGTGTTTACTTACTCAGTATTCATTTTCCCTCACTATGTGCTTGCACAGGTTATGTCAAAGTAGTTTATAGGTAAGATATAATTGATATCTTAAATTGAGCTTTATTATTATTTTCGATCTGTTACAGTAGTTGCTGTAGTGAGTGCATGCACACCAAAATATGCACTTATGCAGAAAGTCAACAGGACAAGGAAAAAAACATGCAGGCTAGACAAGTTATGACCCAAAAACTTCTATCCTTGTCTTCCAAATAGATTTAGGTTACAAGGAGAAGTTCCCATTGAAGTGATATTCCAACACCAATTTTGAGATACCTTCAGTGGAGACAAAGTAAATACTGATGTCTCAAGCCCTCACCATCTTAGTCTAAACATTGGCTGTAAACAACTTTAGGACAAGCAACTGTGGTATCTTCAGGAGTTGATTCATGAATCAGTGGGGCCATGTGACAAGCCCCTATACTCTAACATACCTCAGCAGTGGCCCCTTGAAGACTTAGTAAGTTGGCCCCATGCTGGGATGCCTGAAAAGGCTTCTCTCACCTTGCTTGCCAGTATACATTCAAGTATTTAAGCCTGAACAGGCTAACAGTTCCATTGTGCTGCATCCTTTGAGATGCAAGTTTAGAAAGGTTAGAAATAGTGTATTCTGCTATTAAGCAATTTAGCTAGAATGCTAACATTAAAATGAAGGCTATCACATGACTGGACAAACCCAGAGCCATTCTCCATTAAAGGGATCACTTTGACTGAGCTCAGATCCCCATGAAAGTAACAGCTTGCTCATTCCTGGACAGCCTTGCATATAACATCTAGCTGATGGCCGTGATGATCCGTCGCAGACCATCCTCTGCAATGAACTCTGGATATGCTCTGGAATCCAAGAGTCTAGTCAAGTAGGTAACATGTCACTTGCTACTTTAGACTGAATTCATTGGTTTTCTTTGGAATTCTGTGTGTACAATAGTTGCCTTCCCCTATTTGTCCCCCTCACCAATAAACTATTTTAAATATTTGGACATTTGGTTGTGTTGTTTTAAAAACCATTTTCAGTAAACTCTGCCCTATGTAAGGGCAAATCACTGCTGGTGTTCTTGGGTTTTTAAAAAACTTTTGTTAAATTCTGTGTTTTGGGCAGGAAACACAGACAGAGAATTCTTTTGTCCTCCTGCTTCCAGGGCTGAGCTGAAGGTGAAGGCTGTGGGACTTGGAAACTCCCAAAGCACCCAGAGGAATTAGAGCATTTTGGGAAGTTCATCCTGGCTGGTGGTAGCCCATCAGTCAATCTTTGTGGTGCAGGGAGAACCCTTGCAAAGAATGGGTACACTAAGCAGATCCAGTCCAAGGTCTTTCACTGCCTGAAGCAAAGGGCAAGAAGTACCTCCCCATTCCATCTACAGAAACTGACCATTGGGTCTTATTTTGACACAGGTGATGGCAAAGCAGGCAAATGATGGCAAATGAGCAGGCCGGTGATGGCAAATCTGAGGGCAGCAGTGCAGAGGAGGCCACACCAACCATAGAACTCTGTCTCCCCATACATTGCTACTGCACCACTTGCCACCTGAGGTGGCTGCCACCCAGCTGCTTGTGCTGCTTGTTGTGGCAGCTTGAAGATCTGGGTGAGGTTGGCCCTGTTCAGCTATTGCACTATAAAAATGTGTATAGTGTGATGTTCTGTATTGGATGGATTCAAATGAAAAGGGTATAAAACAGAAGGCAGTGTTTTACATTACCTCCATTATGGAAGGAAGCCTTCCTGATGGCTTCCAGGGGTATTGGGTACAACTCCTATAATCTGACTGTGGAATGTTGTATTCAAGACACCTTGAAGACGCCATGTTCAGGAAGGCTGCATTAGGATGTAGCCCCTTTCCATCCTGTCCCTCATTTCAGAGGAGTAGAAGCATAGCAAGAAGGCCCTTGAAGGCAGTGGTGCTGGCTGTTTATAAAATATTGGGTGAGATCCAGAAATAGCTCTGCTCATGCAAGGTCTCTTCCACCCAGTTTTTGGGGATCCTGTCTCCCTCTACACCACAGCTCACCCTATTCAGCAGGGACTTTCTGTGTAATGTTTTCAGTGCATCACAAACTGGTATGCCATGGGAAGGAATGGTCACAAAATGCCATTTCTAGCAGTGCAGGTGATCCAGCATAAATCTGGATCATATGCTGATACATAAATTTTCAGCATTTTTGCCTTACACATGGGCTAATAAGTCTCCTAAAGTAGATCAATAACAAATATGACACTGCTTTTCTTTTGCAATTTAATTTTGAATGTAATTAAAGCCTTGAATCTTGATGTGACTCTTCCCCTTCCTGAAACCTGAAGTGGAACCCTAAATGAACTTTCAAGTCTACTATAAGGTAATTTATGGTTCCTGGTAATGCCTGGTCATATGTGAGGAGATTTTTGTAAAAGGAACTTTCAGGAAGTGTGGGGGGAGGGTTGGCAAAGGGAAAGTAGCTGTGATCACCTAGGTTTATTTTAAGATAAGGAGAGGATCAATTAAAACCCTGTCTATAATTGAGAGTTGTTTTATTGAACACTTCCAGAAATAGGTAAGTTCATCTGATTACCATAGCATTCAGTTTTAATCCAAGAGATGGGGCAGAAAGCCTCCAGTCTGGATTGATCATAGAGTGGATGATGTATATTCTGCAAATCACTACGGTGACTGATTTATATTGCTTTGTTGCACTTTTGGATATTTGCAAGTGTCACCTGCTATTATTGTGTCCTGTGGTAACAGGCCCAAATGCCCTTCCGACCATCTAAAAGGTAACAGGTGAATGGACTTCCAAAACCCTTTCAAAATTCAAATCATATGTATGAGTTTTCCTCCATGCACTCTGGGATGTTCTCTGCGAATGTATGTATGGGCAGAAATAGTTTTGATGTCATATTATCTATATTTGGTCAGTAGAATACAAGGCTGTTTGTACTACAATCAGGTATGATGTCACTGGACTACTACAAGGTAATTGAACACCTCTGTCACTTGTCCCACAAGTATTCAAAATCAAAAGTTTTTTTATGCATTATATTTTGTCACTTTTAACCCTGAGCTTTAGTCAACCCAGTGGCAAAATAGATGATCTTCTCCAATCTCTTCCAGCACTTCCCATATTGGAAATGGATGACTGTTCCTATGCAATAACTTCTGGGAAGTAGAACTGGGAGATGGTAAAGTAACACACACACACACACACACACACACACACACACACACACACACACATTATTCAGCACAGGGAATCTGCAAGTAACACCTGCAACAGCAAATGTGTGAATAAGCCCAAAATCCTTTGCTTGAAAACCTATAATACAAATGGAATACTTCTTGAATAAAATGCTAAAAAGACATTTTGAATTATTAGGTACACAGTGGAACACATAATAAGCATTCTAACAATCAACAGAACACTGCCAAAGCAGAAATAATTTAGTCTTGGGATGTGGACATTTTGGAATGTCTTCCAGTTTTAAAGGGATGTGACAAAGTCATAGGAATTACAATAGAATTACTAATGCCAGTCAGGTTGTCAAGTCTAACATATCCAGACTGCTGCAAGTACGGTAGCCACTGTGCTGAGATTCCTTGGGAAGTAAGAATATGTCCAAAACAGGAATCCAAGCATATAGTACTTGGAAGTACAGCCTTTCTTGTAAAAAAGGAAAGGTTATTGTAACATTACTGTATCCATCTGTATTTTATGAAAATATGCATTATATGTCACTTTTCTACTATGGTGCTCAAAGCTTCATAGAGGAGAACAATATGATTTTAAAATACTAAGTATTAAACATAAAATTGAAATACAGCTTCACAGAAGGCAGGAATTAAGACAGTATTTCCCAGTCACTTAAATGACTGTCTACAGGGAAAGTTTTCCTGGCCCTCCTAAAAGGGTCAGTCTAACAGGGATAATGTATCTGATAAGAGGCCACTCCACAGATGTGCAGCCACCACCAAAAAGGTTCTGATATTTAAAAAGACCACATGCACCTTCAGTGTCTTTGATGTACCAACAAAAAAAAATCAACACCTGAAAACTTTGGTGACACCCCCCTCAAATATCTGGGGCCCATGGGATTCTAAAGGTTAATGCTAGCACCTTGTGTCATAAATGGAGAGGGTTTCTGACTAGTTCTAGAAAAATCTGTTTCATTCTGAATTATACTGTCCCCAGGCTTCAAGGGTAGCGCTACATAAAGTGCAATGTGGTAGCTGAATCTTATTGCAAGCATATTAAAGTAGTCCACTCTTTATGGCCAGTTTCTCTCAAGAAGATATTGGGTATTTTTCTGTTCACTTTCTGGAATTCCACCTTTCCCATCAATATGCAGGACAATCCAGGCTATATATTGCTGTCATTATTATCTACAGTCTATTTCTACCTCCTCTGCTCTGTCTAATTCAGACTGGGTGCATTTACCGTGGTCTTAATAAAGGTACTAATGAGATACCAGATTACATTTGGTGGAGCTTGAGAAAGTCAAAAGGCATACAGGACCTTACTTGCCAATCTGAGGTGCCATTCACTTGCAACAGCAGCAGCATGAGGGCCACTTCCCCTGGTGAAATTCTAACTAGCAGCATGTTTAGGAGAGAAAATGAGTGACACCTCACCTGTACAGGGCTAATCACATGGGCATCTCCCGCTCAACTGCTGCCCAAGAAATACAGTAATGACTATGACTGAACCAACCCAAGTATATGTATTATCAGCACAAAAGACCCAAATTGTGTGGGATCACATTATGAGAAAGCACCTCCTGTACCAAAGCACATATCGGTGAACAGGATTCTAAAATACTAACTTTGTTAGAAAGGTTCTATAACAATGCAAAAGCCTGAAGATTATTGCTGGACAGCTGTAGCTTTAATCTATTAAAATGACCATCCAACCAGCCTTGATATAGAATGTCCACAGACATTTTAACAGTGTCAGCATGCAGAAATGAGTGTGTGCTATTCCTGAGAAGTAATAGGTAGATGCTATGTGATAAGAGCTGACTTTTTAGTGTATTTTTGCTTCTTCCTGATGGTTGGGTGTATTAAAGGATAACAAAATGTTTCCATGTGAAAAAGCATTCCAATATACATATATTGTTTTACTTTGGAACAAGTATGGAGATATGTGAAGGCGGAATTTAAGATAAACTTTTCTTCAGCTATTAAAGTGCCTTAAAAAATACTTTACAAAAGATAAAACAAAGCGGTCTCTGCCCAAAATAGCTTGCAATTGTACAAGAAATAGTAAACAAATGGTTAATGAAAGATAAAAGCCAGTTCAATTTTGTTTAATGGAGTTGGTTTTACTGACATCAAGTGGAGACTATACCATTTCAGTTTTCAAATGTAGAACTCATGTATTTCTAAGCAATTGTTGCAGCAGTCATGCAAGAAGGAAAAAAAGGCATCTGCCTAAACCCTAATTTTTGCATGTGCTTATTTCAACAGACAGACACACATTTGAAAACTCAAGGCCTGTTCAAATGTTATAGCCCTAAGCGAGATGGTTTGACAATATTTGTGTAGCAATGTACACAGATGTATACATTTATGGCCTATTAACTCTTGTTAGCAGCTTAGCATGTGGAATGCCCATTTGTAAGGCATGCCTGCATAGAAGCATGGTTCAGTTCATGTAAACACAGTACTATAGCCCACCCACAGAAGAATCTTTGAGAATTCATTATAATGTGAAATCAGCCCCAAATTTCATTGTAGTAATGGAAGCAGTCTATATAATTCCAAATGGAGGTCTCACTCATTCACATGATAGACTGTGTGGGTAGCATAGCCTGCAATTGCATGTAGGTTGCTCTACATGCTTGTTGCTTTTCTGAAAAAGCTCCTTTGATGACTTCAAGGCTGAGTAGTGGAGGCAAAGGGCTACAATACTGTGCCTGAAATTGGTCAATGGACCAATGGACAGGCAAGGTAAAACCTAGATGGAGCAGGCCTTGAGGTTTCCCACTTCTTTTACCTTGGACCAGACTCCTGGAAGACACACTGAATGGGTTTGCATGACACAGAAGCCATGGTGAAATTGCAGGCCTGTTGTGTAATCCAGATTCAGTTCCATAGTTTTTGCTTGGCGGATTAGTTTTCTGAAACCAGGAAGGGAATCGGCAGTCTGTCCGAAGACTTCCACATTTCAAAGCAGCTTCTCCAGTCCTCTGCACATAAGATCATCATTTTACAATTGCTAGTAAGGAAACACTGCAGTGTCCCCAGGCAAAACCAGCTGCAGAAGTGGCCGCTTGTAGTCTTTAATCTCTACTACTCTCAGCGTCCCAGCAACAAATGCCTTGCTGCATCCCTTATTCCATTGGCTGAGTAATGTATCCATCTCACTATTTTGGAAACAGGGAGACAGAGGGAAAATATATGGAAGAAAAAGGGAAAAACCGTGGCAAAACTGTTTATTTTCATTTCATAAAAATCTCTGTATGGGACAGGACCAGCAGGGATGCACCACAGACATGCAGCTACACTCAGAAGGGGAAAAGGGGAGGAGGAGGCAGCTGAACTCCATAGGCAAGGACAGAGAAAGCACCGTGTCTGCTCAGATACAGACAATAAGATTTATTGTGAGTTCACTCCTGCACCTTCAATCTTCCAGTCCAATGCTAGGATGGGGAAACTGGATAGACAATTTGCTGGTGGGGAGTGGGTGAGATACCTGTTGGCAAAATCCAGGAGGCACCAATCCCGGCAGTGCCCCTCTGAAGCAGAAGGTAGTCCCCTGCCCCCCAGTTTAGTCACATATGGGTATTGTCAGAGCATGAGCTGTCTGATTTAATGAATGTAAAATTGATATTTGCTTGCAAAACTGGGGTGTTGTCCCCTTCATAGTATGACCTTCCACTGTTTTGGGGGGAGTGTTCCTCAGTGCTGCATTTGTTACCAATATTCTAGTACATCAGAAACAACCAAATGTGTGAGTCACCCCTTTTATAGTAGTATTTAACTCTGACAGCTGCTAAAGTTAAAATTCAATTTGTTAGGTAGGATTTACAAATAGCTACAAAGGTTGTTTTTGGTAGGAAACTAAACTGCTACATTAACTATTATGGGGATAAAGAGTTTTAACAGATAGCTGTCAAAACTATGGGTCCTTTTTTAAAGAGGGCTTTGACAGGACATTTTTTTTTTCAGAGGTATATACAACAGTTTGACAGCTAGCTGTCAAAGCTGGTTTTGCCCAGAAAACAGGGAGAGAAGCACATTTACACTTTCCTAAGCAAATTTGACCATTAAAAATGTGGACATTTTGGTTGCAGTTTTGTTTTTACAAAATGTGACCAACCATTGAAAACTCCTCTGTGTTCCATCGGGTACTTCACGGGGGCTATCATTGATTTCAAATTAGAAATCATGAAAGGTAATATCTGAAAGCAGAAACAAAGTTTTAAGGGAGAAAAGCTAGCATGACATGCCAAGGAACTCATTAGCTGCAGGAGCAATGGGAGATTGGCAAAAATTGCCTCCTTCTATCAGGAGTGAAGTCTGGATCTCAGCCAAAGAGAATGCAAGAGGGAAATCAGAAACAGAACAAGCCTCAAGCCTAAAGTGGAGCAGTTGTAGAAATAGCAAATTGTGCCTCATCATTGTTTTCCCTCTTGAACCCTACTTGGTCCCTGCCATCTAATGAAGTAGTCATACTAGGTATTGTGAGTGCATTGCCTTTACTGTGGTTTCTGTACATACTGTTGCACCAGCAGAAGAGAAACAAATCACCCCACACAGAACTGGGTGATTTGAACCACACTAGTGCATTTCATTGATATAGAGGGTTTCAGATCTAAAATTCTGTGGTTAACCAAATTAGCCCTTTTGACACAGTACTGCAATTTCCAGACTTCATTTTTAATGTAATTGATGTAGTTAAAGAAATCAAATGGCAACATTACAGTTTGATTAAACAAAAGAAGTCACAACATTATTGATAATGGTATAGTTCTTTTATTTCTTCATCCCACAAAAAGGCTGGGATGCTGCACAAGGGAATAATAATCTAGCTTCAGAAGCACTGTGAAATTCTTTGAAACCAAGATGAACATTTGTAATCAGGAGAAATGGTAATATGTAAACCCTAAAAAGAAAATCCTTCCATGTGCAAGAGAGACTGAAGCTTTAGCATGTTCTTTCGAAGGTGCAAAAGAAAAAGAGCAGATATTTCAGAGAAAAAAAAGTCCCATACTGTGTGAACTGGTAGTGTTAGGTTACCTACTGAGAAGACTCAGTGAGGTGATAGAGGCAGTATTTAAGCAGTGGGTTGTGTCTGACCACAGCACAAAGAATTGTGGTGGGGATATTCCATGAACCCACAATTGGATTGATGATTAAGCTAAATAATCTAATCATCTGAAGAACAAAGTTCTAGCCCAACTGGAGCTCTGTTGTGCATAATTATCTAGGAATTCCTAGTACCAAGAAGCCAACCTCTTCCATGTTCTGAGCTTGATCAGAAACTCTTCACTGATCAGCATCTAATGCCTGTGCCACGGTCAAGAGCAGCAGTGATGCCTCGAAAAGTTAAGGGGAAAATGTTGTAATACAAAAGCCCTTCCCAATATGAAGTTTAAAACAATAGATTTTGGAATAATGAAAATAAGGGATTTGGGGAATCTCCTCTGTGTACTATAATGTGCATTTGTGTATGTCTCGGTCTATAAATGCTGGCTGAGGGAAGGCAAAGAACAGGGCTTTTTTGTCACAGAACGCACCGGAACAGCGTTCTGGCACCATTTTTTTGACAGATTTTTGCAAGTGATTGTGAATCGCCCTGTTGGGCGTAGTAGATCGGCAGCAAAAATCATTAACATAGTGCGTGCAGGCTGCTTGTGTGTTGGCACTGATTGTCGGCGCTGCCCTGGTCTCTCCCCTTCTCCTCCCGAAGCTTTTCCCATTCGGCGTTCCCGTCTCCCGCCCAGGTGGGGCCCAGACCTCTTCTCCAATAAACAGCCGCCTCCCCTACTCTCTGCTTTCCATGCCTCGCGGTCTCCCTGCCAGGACAGCCCGCCGGCTCTGCCCGGGCCTGCTCCCAGCCCGCTTGTCTGTGGACGAGGGCCACCTCCTCCCCTTCCCCCATCCTGGCGGCTTGGCCCTTGCAGGCTGCATCCAGACGGCCAGTCTCTGGGGAGCGGCTGCAGCCCTCCCGGGCGGCAGTTCCTTTGCAGGAGGTGAAATCATTTCACTCCCAGAGAGAACCGTAATGGGGGGAGGCCACACTGAGAAGATCTTGCCCCGTGCTGGGGAACTTGCAACCCTCCAGATCTGGGGAATTGCTACTCCCATCTTACTTTGCCAGCGGGTAGGCTGGTTGTGGCTGACGGAAATTATAGCCCAGCAATGTCCGAGGGTGTGCGTGAGGGAGGCTGCAGGTGCTGCTGCTGTACTCTGAGCTTGAGAAGGATGCAAGGGAACAGCCATACATTCACTTTCTTGCACGTGCCCACACAAACCCCCCTGCAGTCTGAAATGTTGGAGCCCAGCCAATTGAGAGACTCTGCAGTGGGGCTGGTTTGCTTGTGGCCATCCAGATGTTGCTGGGCTCCATTAGTTTGAGACAAGCTTGCTAAGGGAGGGGAAAGATGAGAACTGTAGTCCAGCATCACCTGGAAGGCCGCAGCCTTCCCTCCTTTGGTCCACCACCTCCACCATTTTGCCCTGTTACAAGAGAACGTAAGAGCACTCAGCTGCCCATTTGCCCTCACTCAACACCCCCCCTTTTGTTTACACAATCAAGGTGATTTTCAGAGAGTGGCACAGGGCTTGTTTATGCCTCTAAAGCACAGGAGGGCACCCTCCAGTCTGGACCTCAGGTGGCCCATGGAAGTGGCTTGTTCAGCCCATGGTCGCGTGAGTGCTTACTGCCAGCGGCGACCATCGTGTAAAAGTGTGATCCCAAGACGTGAGTTCCGGCACCTTTTTTTTTTTTTTTTTTTACAAAAAAAGCACTGGCAAAGACAAACAGGATCCAAAAATATTGTGCAGCAATTTTAGTGTAACCCAGTGGAGAAGAAAACAGGGTATCTGCACCAATAGTAGTTGTGTAAAAGAAATAACTTCAGCAGACGTGGCATGCATGGGAAGTTACACCTGCTGAATTTCTTGTTTCTCCCTAATTATGCTAGATGTGAAGGGCCTGCCCTCATCCACGCCTCTTTCCTGCCCACCCTATGCAGCACTTGCACTGCGTGTGTCCGTCAGTCCAGCATTCATAATGCTATTTAGCAGGTGACACATGATCTGAAGTTTCTAAAACGTGTGGGTAGTAGAGCAGTGGCCAAAATGCAGTGAGCCTCCTTCCTTCTGCCTGGCTGCTGAATGAGAATTCTGATAAAAGGAGCACCGTGGCAACTGATTAAAAACATGGCAGCATCCCACAAAATGCAGGCATACTCCAGCCATCAGTGGATGGATCATGTGATCAGATGATACACAAGCTATTCCAGTGACTATTGCATGACTTCCCAACTCAAAAATTTGGGTAGGGCCCTGGTACCCTCAAAATGTTGTTGGGTTCCAGTTTCCCTTAGGCTCATGGTCAATGGTCAGGATCCAAAAATCCTGGAACAGGAACAGGATTTTTACAGGAGTCGTAGTCCAACATTATCTGGAGGGTATCAGATTGCCTATCCTGATATAATTAATTTCAAAATGCTGCATATTTAAACTGAAGAAGACTGTGACATCCAAATGGCTATTTTGCAGATATAATGGACAATGCAGAGGAGTGAGACTATAACTGGCCTGGGTATTTCCAGACACAGTAAAAAGCAAGCAATGAACCTCCACAAGAGATCACATGCTGGTTGAATGTAGGGCATCTACAAGCATTTTTACACGTTATAACAATGCTATGGGACCTGCATTCCTTTGGGTTTATCTCAGGGTCTGGGCAAGGATGATAGCATGAGTCATCAATGAGAAATGGCCACCCTGATCCCCTGTTGGTTACACTTTTTTTGTTAATGGGCTGTACAATTGCCTCCAATATTTTTGAACTTTAAAATTTCAACAACTGTATAGGATAAACCCATGGAATGTGGTTCTCATGGAGCTAATGAAACATGGAAGGGGAACCACAGGTCCAGATTCAGATTACCAGGAGAAAAGCTGCAAGCACTACAAGTTGAACTTAATATGACATTAAATGGTACTTTAAATCCAGTACCATTCAAAGGCACTGTCCTTTCCTTTCCTCTTTCCTGTTCTGTACCTTCAGTATTAATTTCTGTAATTAATACAAAATTATAGTTAATGTCTTTGTCAAAGTTTATTGTATAATATAAATTCCATCTTCATTCAAAATGGCAGAAAAGGGTTCCTCAGATCCTCTTGCAATTTATTGCACAGTTGCTGCACATTATTGTACAGCTAACTGCATTTTTGGCTCAAGTGATGCTTTAGTGAATCCATTTTTGTTCTTTCATGGAAGAAAATGCTGAATTCAGCAAAGATGAAGCATCTTGTACCATCCTTGACCAAGTACTACTGTAACTGTAAAATTTGTTCAACCATGTTATCTTTATGGTATTTGTTCTAGGAACTGAAATATGTAAGTAATCATCTCCATTAATTTAGTAGAACAACACATTCCTCGTGTGTGTGTGTGTGTGTGTGGTCATACAAGGCTTCTCTTTACAAGGTGGCTGACCTGTGAAATTACAGTGAGTTTGTTTCAACACTACCCTCATGAAAATACAAAGCAGATGATAGTGCTTATCTTTCATTCATGGAATGGAAATTGTCCCCAAATTCTTTCCATGTGGAATTTAAACAAGATTTACAAGACTTTGTAGCTTGCTGGTTTCTTTTGGAATGGGTGCTCAGCAAATTGCTTAAATGATACACTAATATGGAACAATTATTTTAATCTTGATGCACTAATACAATATGCCAGGAATTGCATTCAGACTTGCTCTTAACATGAATTAATGCAACATTTTGCTCATTCATTCATTCATTCATTCATTCATTCATTTCATGTTTATACTGCTTCACAGTCAATGTTCTCCGGGTAGTTTACACATTCCATAAAAATAGTTGATAAAAGTACAATACAAATATCAGAAAGCCAGAAAAAAAGTTTAAACCAGCTAAAAACAGCTATTAAAAACAGACAATAACAGTAAAAGGCAGGGGAGAGAGAGGAAAAAAGAGAAACTATAAAGAAAAAATATAGAGTGACTCTGCAAAACACCTGGCGATCCCTCTCAAGTCTCTGACTGGCTGTGTAAGTTTTTAAAAGCCTCAAAAAAGAGAGCTGTTCTCACCTGTCACAAAGAGATGACAGATTTGGTGCCAGCTTGGACAACAGCTGGGAGGTTATTCCATAGATAGGAGGCCACCACCAAGGAAGTTATTCCCGTTGCTGCCACCTTCCACACTTCCCTCAGAGTTGGCACTCACGAGGGTTGAGCATAGTGGCTAGACCACATCACCAGCACCACGCTTAGCAGACTGAACACCTGGGAAGGAAACTGACCTTCCCTGCTGCTCTCAGTGCCCTTTTATGACTAGGCATCTTTAGAGGAGAGATGAAGGACCCAGCCTTAACACAGCTAGCCTGGAGAGGACTCCTCACTCTCTCAATTCCGTGTTTAGCTAGGTTACTTGTCCCCCCTTGAACTGTATTAAGGCAAGCATTCTTGGAATAGATTATCTGTATTGGTTAGCTGATAGGTGCTTTTGGCCAGCAACCTTCAGTCTGTTCAGTACTGGCTTCAGTGATATACCATATTACTATGTATTGATGATTTTTTAAATTAATGTTTTGTAAGAAATTGCCTGATCTTTTAATTCTGTTTTTTGTTCAGTTAATTTCTATCATGAGCCACAATGAGTGCAGTTACTAAAAAAAAAAAAAAAAAAAAAAAAAATTAGCTTGTATCACTTATTTTAACGGGTCTACATTAAGTCTGGATCACAGAGGATTTGGACATAGCTAGTTTGTGGTTTCCCGAGTGAAAATAACTATTCTGTCCAGTGGGTTGGGATGGAAATCAAAGGCAGTGGGACATGCATTCATGTAAAAGGTGACCATGTTTTATTCATAGAATTTGATGCTTGTCCAAGCACAGCACTGTCACGATGAGGGGAAAACTGTGCCTGCAGAAAAGTTGACTGCTTCTAAATGCTTTTGTAACAAACATAGGAAAGGTTAGAATGCTTACATCAGGGATGATGAAACTGTTGTCCTCTAGATAGTTACAGCTCCCTGCATCCTTGACCATTTTCCATGCTGGCTGGGAGTGATGTGACTTGGAAGGCAATGACATCTGGAAGGCTGCACATGCCCAACCCCTGCCTTACAGTCTAGTCAGACCAAAGAGCAGGTTTCAGTAGGGGTGGCGGATTACATGGTCTGACCTTGTGTAGCTTTATTCAGACATTAGTCTCACAGAGTGTGGTGGAGTGGGGCCTGGGATTGCAGCTTTAGATAATATGCTATTGTCTTTATGCTGTCCTTCCTACAAGGAGTTAAGTGGACATGCTGCAGCAATTTGCATCTCCTGCATGAGATCCATTCACATGAACTAACAAATCACACCAACCTTGTTATACTACACCCAGACTACCTCAGGGTACAACACCAAAGGGAAGAAGGGGTGAAGGTGAACTTTTACAAAGCTACCTAGAGAAGTCTAACACATTGCTCGTGCCTGTTAAAGAGAAACAAACCAGTGAAATTATTTAAGACCTTTAATACATCTTGGAAAACAGTCCCGAGCTCAAATCAATGTAAGCATTGCTTTCATGGCTCAGACCAAAGTTCATCTGGTCTTCGAGTCTGTTTCTAACAGCAGTCAGCCAGATGCCTGTGGCAGGTCGGAAACAGGTCATGAAGGCAGAGACTGTGAGTGCTCTAGCACATTGTTTGCATTTCTAATTACAAGCTCACGTGTGCATTTCAGCTGGTGGAAGATCTTTTGCTTAAGCTCCATGTGTTTTACAAGATGAATTATAGGGAAACATTAGCACCACTAAGTGCAATGGGGTTTATTTCCAGATATCTCCCATCCAAGTACTGCAATTGTGTGGATCCCAATAAATCCTGTATTCAATTATATGCTGCAGCTCTTTGGTGTGAGTGTGTGTGCATGCACATATGCATAAATGTATGTGGACACTGCATTCACTGTTGTTGTGAATTCCTGCACTTCCAGATGCACCTCTATGGCACTTGCCTCATGCTCAACCAGATTATTGAGTTATCTATGGTGTTAATTTCTCTCTCTCTCTCACTCTCTGAATCATAGTGGTGAATTCCATGTTGGAAAAGCTCTTGGGGACTGCAATCCAGTGGTGTGTAAGCTGAAAGTCAAATGTACAGAGCCAAAGGCAAAAGGAGAGGGGCAAAGCATGCTAGCATATTTTATTTTAAAGATCTTACTTCAGTCACTTAGAAGAAGCAACCTTCCAGAACAGGAAAAAACTGTCCAAAAGTTGAGAAACCACCAGTTGATAGGAAGTTGGGAGAAAGAGGGTGATGCAAGGTGAGGATTTTTGGGAAGGATCTCCTAGAGATGAAGATTATATAGCCTTGCTCTATACCGGCTACTAGCACCTCTCCAGATAGGTAGGGCTCTTTCCCAGGAATGGAATTCTTTAATTGGCAATAGCAGACGTAGATCCTGAGACCTCCTCTTCAGGTGGGCAGATAATCTATCCACTGAAATGCAGGCCCTTCCCAAAAATATGAACAGTCAGACAGCTGGCTTTGGAGGAAGTTTCACAGCAGTTTGTGCTAATTATGAAAAAAGCTGCACAGATATATTGTGAGGTGGCACTTAAATATATGATCCATCCATCATCAATCTGTCCTTTATTTCTTAGAAACACAAACCCTCCCTGCAAGCAAGCATGCGGTGGCCCTGCACAGTGGCAGCCTTCCTGTATTTTTTGCCTGTTTCCAGCAATCAGGCTTCACAAGGATAACTCCTAAGAATTGAGGTTTCACGTTAATTATTATGGCTAACAGCAATCAATGGACTAATTTGGATCGATTTTTTTTCAAAGCTATCTGAACTCTGGAATACCACCATGAATTCCACAAGACAATTGTGATTTATTTATTTGTTTATTTGTTAAACTTGTATTTTGCACAAATAGTCCTCTAGGACTATCTAGGTGGATTGTCTATTTATTTATTTATTTATTCATTCATTCATTCAGGTATTTTTATGCCATCCAATTACATTGCGATTACAATATAACAATTGACAACAGTGAAATAACAAAATAAAATCACAATATATCAATCAAGTAACAAGAAGGTAACAATGATATACATACTACAACAGCAATAAAAGAACAATATACAACAATACACAACAACATACAGATAAGAGTTAGACATAGTAAGTTAAAAATATAAATGAAGACTACTTAAAACTCAATTCCATTAAAATTATGAAATAATATTGTTTTCACCAGGCACCAAAAAGATTGTAATGAATGTGCCAGGTAAACTGCTCTCAGGTGGCTATTCCATATGTGAGGCACAGCCACTGAGAGGGTCTCTCTTCTGTTCACCATCCTCCTTACCTCCTTCGAGGGTGGCTCTTTCAGAAGGGCCTCCAGATCCAATCTTAAGGGTTGGGAAGGTTCATAGGGAAGCAGGCAGTCCTTTTGCTATCCTGGTCCCAAGCCATTTAGGCTATATATGTTAAGACAAGCACCTTAATTTGGGTCCAGAGCTCAAATGGTAACCAATGTAGTTGATACAGTATTGGAGTACACGGGCACTGTTTTGTACCAGCTGATATGTGAACCATTGGCTTAGATCTGCCCTGAATGTTCTGATCATTAATTTCACCAGTACTATAGGGCAAAAATAGCATCATCATTCACTCTCTTCATGGGCTTTACAGTTTTAGAAACCTCTGTCACCCCTACTGCCCATTTGGTAAATTAAAACCTTTCCAAATGTTTAAGCTTCCTTCACAGTAAAATCCTCCAACCTTCTTCCCAAATGGTTTCTCCCCTTTTAGGTTTTTAGTTCCATGAGAGTATTTTGAAAATGCAAAGGGAAAAACTGTCAATGTTATTCCAGGGAAAGAGATATGCCAGTGGATGGAGCTCAAACCTCTGTGGGAAAGCTCCATGGATGTTCCACACCGCTACCATAGATTTTAAGGTCTCCACTATGAGGGAAATGCCACACAGAAAGCCTCCTCTAAACATGTAAATGTTTTCCAAGCAGATGAGCACTCTGTCCAACCTATTAACATAGGAACAGAGTGATTCAGAAGGGACTGCCTGACCCCCGGCTCCAGTCGGCTCCGCTCACGACATGCCCACCATGTGCATGATCTGGGTCACATGATGCAGCAGTCCAGTATGGCTTGGCCAACTGCAGTGTCTGTCATGTCATGCCAGGTACTCATAGACACTATTTCTGCAAGGCATTAAGTGCCTGGCTTGCCATGGTGTGTGGTATCATCTGAACCACAACTGCAGAGGTTATTTGAAGGTTGGCTTGTTTTAGGGTTACTGAGCACTGTTTATCATTGTCACCTGTGTTTGGATGATATGACAGGCAACAGTAAGCCAGTAGTGCCCAGTAGTGCCATGCAAAAATGGTTCCATGGGCACTCAGAATGTCATGACAACCCTCACAGGCAAATGTAGCCATGGAGAGCTCTTGTGCCATGCACAAGTATCCTCTGTCTCTATCGGTAAGAGAAAAGCCACAAGGTTTGAGGAATACATGTGTGGCCCTATCATGATTTTAAAAAATGGAACTCTATTTTGAATCTTTTGATTCTACCTCTATTTCAGGGAGACTGTTCCAATACTGTATAACTCTGTCAGAGACTAGATATAAAATAATTAATTAAGGGAGTGGAGAGAACCTCAGAATAATTTTTAGGGTAAACTTGCCCTGATAGAAAGTCTATAAACTAAGAAAAGAGTATGCAAATAATCTGATATCAATGTTATTGTATCAAATCATGGTATGAAGTTGCACCACTGAAAAGCAAGCTGAATATTGGTTTCAATTAATCCAACAGAGGGAATAGATCCTAGGTAATACATGATCACTGTTGTTATGACTGAAAATAGTCCAGCACTATTGAACAACTCATCTGAAAAACTGAAATCTTCTCAGTCTTTGAGACAGATGCTGTTCTGGGAATTAACATTCTGTGTGCACTCTTACAATTGATGTGTTCCAATCTTTTCTTTCACACTTTCAACACATGGTATAGGGCAGTGAATAATTTTCCGCATTTGGGCTGACTACAGGTCACCCTAGGAGGGAAAAGGAACTAGAAGGCACCATCAATACCAATTTTGAGAGTTGTAGTCAAAAACAGTCACAGGGACCAGATTTTAGGTGTAGCTTTACATTTCTAATCCACCCAGTAGATGAAGCATTTCTCATCATCCAGGTCTAGGGAAGTCTGCCCTGCACAACACTGGCACAGTTGCCCTTTATGACTGTGTGCTAAAGCTATCAAGCATGGCATGAAATTTGATCCATTTCTAGATGTTTGAATTCTAGACTGGTAAATGCTTGTGCTTGTGCCAGGCTTTGCCCAGAGGAAGACACAACACTTCTTTCCTTCATTTTGTAGCAGCTGGCTAATGAACAGTAAGTACATAAAACACACTTTTGTTGCTAGTTGCAAAGTCATGTACGACCCTTCACGACCCCATGGACAACACTCCTCCAGGCCTTCCTGTGCCCCACCATTCCCTGGAGTCCACCCAAGCTCACACCGACTGCTTCAGTGACTCCATCTAGCCACCTCATCCTCTGCCATCCCCTTCTTCTTTTGCCATCTATTGTTCCCAGCATTAGGCTCTTCTCCAGGGACTCCTTCCTTCTCATTAGCTGGCCAAAGTATTTGAGTTTCATCTTCAGGATCTGCCTTCTAAAGAGGAGTCAGGGTTGATCTCCTCTAGGACCGACCAGTTTGATTGCCTTGCAGTCCAAGGGACTCGCAGGAGTCTCCTCCAGCACCACAATTCAAAGGCCTCAATTCTTCAGCACTCAGTCTTCCTTATGGTCCAAATTTCACAGCCATACATTGCAATTGAGAAAACCATAGCCTTGAGTATACAAACTTTTGTCAGCAGGGTGATGTCTCTTTTTTAGTGTGCTGTCTAGATTTGCCATAGCTTTCCTCCCAAGGAACAAGCATCTTTTAATTTCTTGGCTGCAGTCCCTGTCTGCGGTGATCTTGGAGCCCAGGAAAATAAAATCTGGCACTACCTCCATTTCTTCCCCATCTATTTGCCAGGAAGTGATAGGACTGGTTGCCAAAATCTTCAGGACTTCCCTGATTGTCTTGAATCCTGATTGACTTCAGGATTGTCCTCATTCAGGGCTGTTGAACATTCCAAATTGCACGCCATGATTATTGTCTATATAAACCTGTGTTCTCTTCAAAGGAGGCAACTGTTTCACATGTCCAAATAAGGTCCACACATAACAGATGTGTGTGTAACTCAGAGTTCCTGCATCCATTAGAAACTGCATGATGGTGCTCTGTGTTTATATATCACATTCAATATGGACAGTTTGGCAGTCTAGGCAGTGCCATTAATATATGCCATAAATATGTCAATGAATTACAGTTTTCCTGGGTTTATCTTCATCCACTGATATCCAAAGGCAAAATACTGATGCTTTGCTCAATGGTTCTGCTGTTTATCATATTCTCATTCCTTTGTTTTTAATAAATGCCCTATTAAGTAGTTGCAACAAATAAATAAAATAAAATATTTATCTACTGTGAGTGCAAGCTTTGTGTTGCAAATTGATGAGGGATCTGTAATTAAGAGGGAAAATCAAGTACATCTGCTCTAAGCAAAAGTAATTTGCAACAGTGAATTAATGCATTTTTTAATTGGTATTTGGAGCCATGTTTGGTTTGGTTATTGTTACAGTGGTATTTATTCTTCCTGATGTCTCATCCTTGTGTTTTTTTCTTCAACAGCCTTTTCTTTTTCTTAATGAAACTGAAGACAAATTTGCTGAGAGATTTTAGCGAGTCTTACATACTGTATGAAAATCACATTATTCACAAGGAGGTTATATGAAGCACAATAACTAAGGTAGTGATCATCCTTTGCTCCAGTCTATAGTCTATACTGCATTAAACTATTATACAAAACTTGGTGTTTGATAGGGAGAAATGATAGGCTGTTTATGGATGGTTCTAAACACTGGACAGAGGAAAGAACATCCAGTACAAGTAGCTTGTTTGCCTGTTGCTAGACCCCATTGGTCACTTGTTAAACATCCATTTTCTGTATTCTTGTGCTCTGCTCTCCTGCACCATGCACTTTGTACTTCATGTGTTCACTCCAATATTTTCCTTTCCTGGTGCTGCCACTGGCTGATCTTCTTGTAAACTACCATGGAATGTACTAAGAGAAGGAGGACTGGATCTAATTTCTGCAGACTGATATTTAGGAGGCCTGGATATCATCCAAGAGGTTTAAGATGGTTGATAGAAGCACATTTTGGTACTGCTGTTGAATTTCATGACCAGCATTGCTTGTCAGTGTTCCACTTTTTTCTGCATTTCTAATGAATTCCGGACAACCTTCCCATTCATCAATATGCAGGCTACTTGGATACCAAGAACAGTGAATGGAAGATAATTTGCAGGGAAAAACCTTGCTTTTTCCTCCCTGCTGCAACTGCCTGAGCTGTTCCATCCACAAAGCCACTTTAGAAACCTGGAGTGCGGGAGAGGCAGAATTACTGAACAATGAGAGATGGACTAAGTTTCTGCATGCTGAGGGAGGAGGGGTACCATATTCCACAATTTGGGATTCCACTCCATCTTATTTGGGATAATTCCCCCTCGATTGTGGTCTATTTCACATTATCCAGGAAGGTTCCACCCTTAAGGATGGCTTGTTTGTGGTTACAGAAAGCTGTACAAGGGGAGGAGAAGACTTTTTTGTCATTTACAAACATTAGGCTGCAATCCTATGCCCACTTTCCTGGGATTAAACCACATGGCACTCAATGGGACTAACTTCTAAGTGCACATGTGGAGGATTGCAATGTTAGCATCTAAGCATATGTAAGGATACAGGCAAGTGGTGCTAGTTCTGAAGTTCAACAACAGCATCAGTCTATTCCAAAAGCTGTTTCTGTCAACCACATAAAAATGGTGGGCTCTCAAAGTATCATAGAATCACAGAATAGTAACATTAGAAAGTACAACTGTTTATTTATTAGATTTATATCCTGCTTTTTTCTTACAAACTCAAAGCAGCTTATATCATTCTCATCCTCCTGCTTTCAGTGTTATCCCCAAAGCAACAACCCTGTGAGGAAGGTTGGACTGAGTGTCAGTGACTGGCCCAAATTCACCCAGTTGGGTCCATGGCTGAGTAGGGACTAGAACCCAGGTTATTTGAGTCCTAGTCCTGTGCTCTTAACCACTACACCACAATGGCCCTTGGGTTGAACCTACCTGCTCACTGCAGAACTTCAGGTTTAAGCATATAAAGATTTCTAGTCCAAGAATGTCCTTTCATTCATGTCCCCTAGGATTCAAGCCATAGGTTGCAACATTTAATTGACTGAATGGTAAAGAATAGTAGATAAGTAAAGGAATGTAATCAGTTTCAATTGTGTCCTGATTAATTGGGCAAAATGTATTACTTGTAATACAGAAATACAGATGACCGGCTTCATCCTAGAAGAAAACCTCTGTCTTTCCACACAGAGGAGAGGAGGCAATGCCTGTATGACAATCGATGCCTGTTTTGACCTGTGGCAATCATCTGGAAACAAATGAAGACTGCTTTGAGATGCAGGAATACTTTTATGCATGTGTACATGTGATCTGAACCATGGTGATTTGAACAAGGCAGGCAGTCACTGTGGCTTATTGTGTCATCTGAGCCTGGTGGGAGTGGTTTATACGAGGGCTAAACAACATTTGCATAATCCTAAAAGAGCCCACGGGTTACATGAGGGTTGTTTAATTTTGTACTAGAACACTGTTTAATATTCACTGCTTACTTTAATATCAATTTTATTATTTAATTCTCTATCAATTAATTGCTGCTCCATTGGCATTAATAAATGGAAGGGGAAATAGATTCTCAGCACACTTTTGACTGATAGAAGTCTGATACGACAACACTGGGAGGAAGAAACACTCGCCTCCTATAAATGTGATAGCCCTTACAATGCCCTTATAATATATGAAAGGGTGGCACATAGATGCCAGTTTCAGATGGATGCTTATTTGGTGTGTTTTTGTAGTGTGTGTGTGTGCGTGCGTGCGTGCTAGAAAGTTCTATGTATTTCGTACAAATTCATGCATGTATATGTTTTTTAAAAGAAACAGTAACAAAATGTGAGCTCATGGCCACCTTGCTCCTGGGAACCCCTTTTTAGACACAATTGGAGGTGCTCTAGGGTTGGGTATTCCTGCCTTAGGTAGATGAAATTTCCATCTTGAGCTGGGGAACCTTGCTCTGCCTGATGGCATGGTTGACCACTATCGACATTCACCAACATTTATCATTTCTGTCCTTTCTGGTGTTGCCAACAATGGCAAGCATGACCACACCAGCAGCTTGCACCTTGAAATGGTAAGTTCTAATGTTATAATTTTAATTCTGTCCCAGTCTTGCAAACAACAGCAAAGCCCTTATCAGGAACAGCCAAGCTGATTCAGAATGCTTATTTGTATGCTTGCTTTCTTACTTATTTAATATGCATACCACCCAACTCTCAAAGCTCCTTGTGAGGTTCACAAAACAACACTTAACAGCGAAATAATAACATAGTAAAACAATATAAAATCTTTCAGTCTAATACAGAACAAAAGCAAAAACTAGGGTAAAATGTCTGTTTGTTTACTAGTGCATTAAAAAAACCTGAAGGACTAAAAAGACTGGAAAGAAATACAAGGTCTCTGCCACTGAATAGGCAACAGGCAAGCTCCTACTTAGCAGAATTTTCCACCTGCTAAGCTTGGGTTTCCCCCATCCACAGTGGCTCCAAGCACCTAGTCAATTTGATCACTCTTCCAAATGGGCAGGAAAAATAAACTGGGGTGGAGGAGGAGGAAAGAGACGAAGAGAGATAAAAAAAACAAATATGCTTTCTTCCTATTGCAGATTGCTGGCACTTCTATCACTAGAGGTTAACATATTGTCTGCCTGCTTTTAATAGAAACATTCTTCATGCATTCGAACACATCACGTATCTCTGAATTCTGCATATAAAGTTGTAATTCCGTCAAGGGCTTGTAATGACATTGATAAATGATGTCACTGAAACCCCTTGCTTGAAATACAGCTTTAATTATGGACACCTGGGTCCTTATTATTCCTTATATTATTTCTGTCATAGTACTATCTTGTCTTACTAGCTGGGCCACCATAACAATTTGCTTTATCAGCAGCTCTAGTAATGCAGTATGGTGTAGTGGTCCCCTGTTCATGTTAAAACATTGTGCCCAGGATAATACAGAATTTTGCATTTTAACAACAACAACAGCAACAACAACAGTAATAATTGTAAGCTGCAACTATAAACAGTACATTTAAATTATTCTTGGGGCTCAGACTTTATGCAATGCTCCATTGCTTTCCAGCACCTAAGGTTTTGTATTTTTTTGCCTTTGACGCTGTAACAGAATAGGAAAAAAGGGAGAGCGGCTTTTCATACCTGCATTTTGCCTGCTGAAAATACTGCTGCAGCTATTTTCCTACTTGAAATGAAAAGATACTATGATCCTATACCTTTTCTGCCACTGGGGGAAAAGCAGCTGTGGGAGCGGGGAGTCAATTGTGAGTAGCCATTTGGCAGGAGAAAAAGAGCTAACCCTATTCCAAAACTGCTGTCAGCCCTACTGCATCTGGAATCCCCTCTTTATTCTGCTTGGGACCTTGGACTTCTGCCCCAGTGTCCTGAGCTGGCAGGAAGTGAGATCCCACTGCATAACTCTGGCCAACAAACTTGCATTGTGAAAATAATGATTCAATATGCTTTGATTCTGTTATATTATCAAGGCCATATCCAAGTTTGGATGGTGGCTAGACGAAATATTCACTGGTGGGTCCCTTCCTCTCACAATGGACTCTGAGAGGCTTGTCTGGTTGTGATGGCAACCCTTAGAACAGGGCTGGGTGACTTTTGTATTTCCCATGCTAGATTGGGAACATTCTGGGTATTTAACGGTGTGACTAAACTCAGCTGCCTGGTGTTGTTGGGAATGCTGGATGTGGGTGGAAATATAACAGGGTCCCAGGAAAGATGTCCAAGGATACAGTTGCTGGGGCTGGCCCCACATAAAAGCAGGGGAAAGCAACATGGTGGCTTCTACATGTTTCAGATAACAAGCTTCATCTTCTGTGAACATTGGCCATGCTGACTGGAACTTGTGGTAGTCCTATTACAAAATGTCTGTAGGACACCAAATAACTTGGATTTAAGGAGTGACACTATGATTTTCAACTGGAAGTCCAATTAATGACAAAGCTTACCACTTACCAAGCTAGGATATAAATTATGACTTAATGTCAGGTGGATATTTGTATGCTGCATATTTACATACATCTCATGAAGTCACTAGAAAACAACAGAGCTCCAGCTTCACAGTGCTATTTGGAATGCCTTATGTTTTGGACTGATGATCACTAGACAAGAATGGCAGGCGTCCTTAAGCTGTCTAGAATGGTTGTGTTTAGGTGATGGACAAGATTCCAACTGTTTCCCCACTTGAACTTGCATTTCAGACTTTGACTGCACAGTTGAGAGCCATTGTACATCTTCAGTTGTCTAGACAAATCACCTGTGAACTCACTTCAGCTTTTGATTTGTTTATATGCTCGAAGGCTGAACCAGAGGTTGATGTGAGCTGAAAAAGAGCAAACACTCCAACCAAGAATGAGGGTCTTGGCTGCCCTTTCTTCTGTCTCTCTGAGGAGTAAAATTCACAGTTCCACAGAGAAACAAGTCACCTGTACATGACCAAAAACAGTGAATGCCCTGGAAAGCTCTATTTATTTATGTAGAGAAGAGCGTGCATAAGAATAACAAGTCTGAATTAACCTCTGAATTCTACAAACAGAATCTTGTAAGTATAAACCTCCTGCAACGCTTCAAAACATAAAAAAATCCTGTTTGATCCGAGGCACTGGTGGAATACAAAAACACATATGTGTAATCATGATTTAGGCTTCAGAGAGGAGGTTGTAAGTGTATCCCTTGTAAGAAGGAAGCCAGAGCTCCAAGGGGCTGTGATGTGGTCAGAAATTGCATATTGCTGGGGGCCGGTGAGGTGGGGGATGAACAGACTATGAATATAACTGGGCTGTAAGGATTCTTTTGGCCATGCTGCCTGTAGACAAGTATAACTCTATCAATCTTCCTTCAAATCTCTGAGAAGTTGTTGTCCGTGAGCAGTAGAAGTTGTTCTAAGGATGCCCGTCACGCTGAGGTCAATGCTGGGGGTGGGGGTGGGGGTTGGCAAAGGTGTGGAACTGCAGAAAGATGGCTGTGCTGGATTCCCAGGTGGTCAAGATTCAGGATGATTTGTAGGATATATGAATGTATGCTAAAAGCATACTACATGAGTTAAGTGCAACATAACTAGAAAAAGATGGGCAGAGTGAGATCATGTGAATATCTAGTGATTCTTTTAAATCCCCTTTCCCCAGGTAGGAAACTGGGTGATGTCAAGCTAAAATCTGTTCTTTTTCATGGCTTATTAACCACTAGCTCAAATAAATGGAACTAGATTGCTGCATATGAGCCTGCAATGCTAAAGACAGAGTTTAGCTTGACATTAAAAAAAAAAAGTAGTCTAGGTAAGTCATCGGGTAATTATTCAATGTTGTCATGAATCTGAAGAGAAAAAGCAGATAAATGCATTTAGATAAGGATAATTAGTAAGATGTTCAAAACTCTGATTGAAAGCAACCCTTAAAATTACTTGGGAGTTATCCTTTCACTCCTAGGTCACTAGTTCAAATGTACACTGGAAGAACATTAATGGAAAAGCAACGGCTGTTATTCTACCATCCTGAAAGCTAATAAACTGCATTCAATTCCATATGTTTTTAGACACCCACAAGAAAAGCCAAGTGCTAACAATAGATGAGATATTTCCTTGACATATAAATGGTGATGAATGGTATGTTTGAGGACAATCTACCACCACCAGGATGGGTGAGGAAGGTGATCTCCCAGCTGAACTTCCACTTTCTATGCCCAGTTGGGCTTGTGCTGGCAGAGGAGAAGGCGGTGTTTTTCATTTTTATACTGTACAGCATTAAAAAAAAAGATTACAGGATTGTAAGGGAGGGAAGAAAGAAGGGAAAGAGGGAATGGGGCTTATTCTGTACACTTAATCAACAAGTGACTGCTAAACTGGAGCATTTAATTAATGCTAGAAGAGCAAATTTTGTATTCTCTGTACCTGTAATGAAACCAAAGTTATCAAGCTCCTGAAGGAATTCCCATATGCAGAAGAGTTACAGTCACTAGCGATGTTAGGTGAGCTAACTAAAGGGAGTCATGACAGAAGTGCTCAGAATAATGCATGGTGTGAAGAAAGTGGATTTAATCCTCTCTTTTAATACCAAAATTAAAAAGGGTCATCCCATGAAACTGATTGCTGGTAGACTCAGGAGAGAAAAAGAAATACTTCTTCACATAGTGCATGGTTTAACAATAAAACACATTTCAACAAGTTGTAGTAATGGCCACCAACTTAGATGGTTTTAAAAGAGGATTAAACAAGGAGGATATTACTATAAATGGCTATAAATCTTGATGGCTGTACACTACATCTCCAAATGCGAGACAGTATGCCTGAACACATCAGTTGCTGGGAAATATGAGTGGAAGAATTTTATTGCACTCATATTCTAATCCACTCATTTCCATATGAGTGGCAGCTAGTTGGTGAGTGTATGAATAGAATGCTACACTAGGTGATCTAATCCAGCATCTTATGTTTTTACATTCTGATGCTCTTCCAGAAAAGAGTGAAAAGTGAAATGTATCAGGGGCAGCCACAGATCTGTGAGATTGAAAGCTCCTTCAATCCTCTAAAATGCAGGAAAGTGCCCGGTTGGGATTGCGCATATATATATAATAGCTACCAACTTCACCTACTGCCCACGCTGCAGCGAGGTAGCAGGGCTATGGAAGAGCAGTACTTTGTTTTGCATTTGCCTTTTTTGTGATTTATAAACTGCTTTTCAGCAAAGCCACCGAAGTAACATACCACAAATTCTCTATCACACCTATATGTTGGCTTTTGCTTTACAGAATTCTGGTCTTAATAAAATACTGCTAATCAGGATGGTCGACTTTGGGTCTTGCACCAGATCCCCACTCCTAATAAACCGGTAAGACATGCCACCCATTCCCATTCCCATGTTGGGAATCCATGCTTGTAGAAGAAAAGAAATTGCAAGCAATTTTTGTGAAGGCATTAAGTTTCCTCGCTGGAATGGAAATCATATCTGAACATTGAAGGTAATTCTATTTTGACCTTCCAGAATAACGTAGTAGTTTACAATGGTCATAGACAGACCATATATAGAAACTGTTACAGATTTTTGCCAGGTTGTGGGGAGGAGGGAAGCCTTTACTTTTCTTCTAGAATCATCTGCCACAAGGAGAATAAAAGACCAGGGAAAAGCCTTGGTTGCCATTTTTCTACCACTGGGACAGGTAAATATAGACATGTCATTGTTTAAACCGAGTTCTGATTCATACTTGCCTATAAACAACCTAATTGCTCATCAATTGATCTCTTAACTCTTTACTCAGAATTGGATGTGTGAATAAGATCTGTTGAAAAGCACAGTACTAAGAGAATCAGGAAGTTTTAGCTGCATTTGATCTGTAACAAATAATTCACATATGCATGTTGTTTTAGTTGTTATAGATGTTAGAAGAAACAATTCTTTCTTTATGCTGCATTCAGGATTGCAAAACTGAGCAGTTATCAGGCTCTCAGGATCTGATTTTTTTCCCCTTAGAGTGCGGAGATTTCCATCCAGTCTCTGGTGAAAGATGTTTAATTTTTTAGAATCAAAGAATTCTGAGGCCAGGAATTTGAACAAAAGGGCCGCATGGTTTTAACACACAAAGATCTGCTCCATGTTTCCTTAATTTCAGCAGTATAATTGAAGGTAGATGAGGCAGCCATTCTGTTCCTATGATCATTCAGCTATGAGTGAGGAATACTTACCAATCTGTTAAAGATAACCCAGGGGTCTACTAGTAGATTTAGATATCCTACCCAGTCCTGGCTGCATTATTGAAGCACATAACTGAAACAATGTTATCTTTGATAGCTAAAGACAAAACAATCTCGATAAAGATTATTTTGTCATTGTGGCTACAATTTTCTCCAACCATTTTAAAGCATTGTTTTAAAATTAAAACAGTATTTCTTGTTGTGGAGATATGTGTGCATACAAAGTTGTTGTGGTGCCAGAGAAAGCCAGACACTTACGGTGTTTGGTCACTGAACTATGTTATACGACTGCCATATGCAAGTTATCATTTGCAGTGAACATGCAATGAAAACATCATGTGTGAAGTTCACAGAATATATTCTCTAACAAAAAACCAGAGTAGTTTTTTGTTTAACCTACCATTTTCCTCCAAACTAACATACTCCCTCTGGCTATGTGATGCTGCACTGCTTTAGAATGAGTGTTTTTGTATGTACTAGTGTTTGCATCAGTCAAAATACGCTGCTTTTCACTGCAAGACACAGAATGGCAGTTATATTGTTTATCACCCACATCCTTTAAGCCTTTCTTGACTTGCTTTTGTTCTGAGACAGTTTCTTTTTTTTCAAATTTCAGTTGGCCTTGCCACCAAATAATTCAGTAAAGTCACATTTAGCCTAATCAATTTCTATTAATATATGCAAGTAAAAATACTTTAAGGTTTTAAAATGTAAATTAAATCCAGGACCTGATCATAAGTGTATGTTTTGCAGAAATGTCTGGGATCCTGCTGTGCAAACCATGGCAGGGGATGTACATACACAGAAAATGACATGGATATTAAGACATGAAGCTCTCTTCACATGTTTAATCCCCACATCAGTATCCTCTTCTGTGTAGAAGCTTAAAACATCTCACAATCTCATTCCATATTGCACTCCGTGATGGATTTGGTTTCCCTGTCCATAGGCAATTATATGCCAAACACAGAGAATACCAAGATAAAAACCCTAATGAAATCGACTCCTTAGTAGTCCAAAGGCCAGTGTAGAATCCATTTCATCAGGGAATGATGCACTTTGTCAAGTCTCCCATCGTAATCATGGTAAGGCTGGAAATCAGCTGTGAAAGCTGATGCATGAGAAAGTTGGTGTGTGGCGTAAAAGCCCAAACAACGGGAACTAGCACTCATGCTCTACACAATTGAGGCTGAGGCTGCAACCTTGTACCCACTTACCTGGGGGTAAAGCCCACTGAATTCAATGTGGCCTATTTCTAAATCGGCATATACAGGACTTCAGAGGGTGTGGATATGCTACTTTGTGCACAGTGGATATACCAGGAGGTATGTTGCTGCTATGCCAGTTATTAATTTCCACTCAAACAACAGAAGCAGAGCACTGAGTAAATTGATAGCCTATATACCAAAGGAAAGAATGGCAGACTGATTACTTTATGGTTATTTTGAAAAACTGATGAGACAGCAAATGATAGTCAATCCTATTAAAAAGATTAAGTGTGCACAGATGCACGCACACACACACACACACACACACACTCCTTCAAAAAACTTTCTATTGCCTGAATAGGGATTGGTTGATACGATTCTACAACCCAAGAAGAGTGGAAATTACAGAACATCTGCAATGAAATTGGTTTTCTGTGGAAAACTGATGAATCATTTACTGCCAATGACTGGAAGGAAAAATACTTGTTTATGCCCTTATGTAATGAATTTTTATGAGGTGAAGTTTGCTGTTTATATTAAAAATACACTTTAAACTGCCAGAGATGTAAAATAATAGAATTCCAAATTCAAAGCAATGAATTATTGCAAAGACAATCATGAATAGAGTACTATCTGCTACCAAACACTCAAACAGATCCATTACTCTTACGACATTATTTTTTTCATCCTTCCAGTTAAGTGGAGGGAAGGAATGGCAACAATGGGGCATAAGGTACATTCCAGTTTAAAGCAGAAAGATCTGCATTTATATTTTCTGAGTTCGAGAAAGTCTTTTCCCCTGGGGGGGAAATATTCTGAAGAATATTGTTTTCAGCATATCTTCAAAAAACAACAGTCCAGTGGACTAAAAGTTTCCTGCAATCACAGGAACCTAAACCGTGAAGATATTCTTCTCATCACAATGTGCTAAGTTCACGATCCCTTTTAAAAGAAGAAACTGAAATTTAATTGTTTTTGTTTGTAGTTACAAAAATCCTTCATAAAACAAAATTAAAATAGTTAAAAGTGACTGCCTTCATCTCCTCTAAAGACAAAAAGACAACATTTAAATAGGAGTGGAAATTAACTGATGTTCTTGCTTGTGGCTAAGGTGGGGAGACAGTTGCCCTGTGCCAAACTGACTGCTAAAGTAATGATTCCAACAACTTAATTACCCTCTGTGCGCTTAATATCAACCCCCCATGGATTCCTGTCAGAGTACACACTGTAACTCAAGCCCTCATTTGGCAATTGCTTTGGGAAAATTAACTTGCTTAGGTTGTGAGGGGTGTGTGTGTACAATGCATACTCTAAAGATACCTTTTGTATACTTGATTTTTGCATGCTGAACATATTTTATTTGGTTTTTGTGTTTTCTTGTTTGCTTTTTCTGGCAGAAAACCTCATAGCTATTACTTAACAGAGAGATCTACAGGGATTATCATAATTGCTCCCTGTTTTCCATCATTCAATGGAAATAGAGCAGCCAGTAGCGGGGAACTTTGTGCAAGAACATAGAAAATGCAATTGCCTAGAATGGGTTTTTATTTTTATTTATTAATTAAAACATTTTTATGCCGCCCCATTCACCGAAGCCTTGGGGCGGCTTACAACACTAAGTTAAAATAATTATAATATAAATCAAAAATATAAACATTAAATTAAAATTACAAAATACAGTATAAAATAAGCCACCCTGGCCAGATAAAATCCAATAATATTAACAGTTAAAATGCCGCTTGAATAAAAAGGTCTTCGCCTGGCGCTGAAAAACAAATAACGGCGCCAGGCGGACCTCTCTGGGGAACGCGTTCCATAACTTAGGTGCCACCGCAGAGAAAGCCCTCCTCCGAGTACCCACCCTAATTTCTTTCACGGAGGGTTCCTGGAGAAGGGCCTCTCCTGCTGATCTCAGGGGGCGGGGGGGCACATATGGACGTAAGCGCTCCTTCAGGTAGCCAGGACCCAAGCTGTTTAGGGCTTTATAGGTCATCACCAACACCTTGAATTGGGCCCGGACTTCAATGTTAGTATTAAGTATGAAAAGATTCCGTAGTTAATACCTGAACTAGCTGTCTGAAGGCAAGGTATTCTATACCTGCAAGTACCCTTACATGCAAGATAGTTTGTAATGCCCGGTTGTCCACAGCTGGTGACTTGTGGATACCCATACTGTTTATGGCTTTCCAGATGTTTTGGACTAAAATCCCTGTATCAGCCATAACCATATCAGATAATGGGAGTCATAAGCTTTCAGATGTCTTGATTTACAAGTTGTCTGTGTCTAGTATAGGAAAACTGAATTAGGATTCTTAGAATCTCATGACGATGAATCTTACGATGGTAAACTGTTTCTTGTTCAATTATATGACTTATGATTGATAGCATAGTTCTTGCCACGGGACAAGTGTGTTCCAAAGAGGACCACACAGAATGATTAAACAAGGTCTCAAAAATAATTTCCAAAAGAAAGCGTTGCATGTAAAGCTGCGATACTGTTTCAAGAACTTTTAGAGAGATGGAAGAAACAACCAAAGAATCACATGAAGTCCTTTAGTTGTTATGTGCTGTCACACCTTCTCTAACTTGTGGTGACCCTATCAAGAAAGTCCCACGAAATGGTCTATCCACGACAATCCTACTCAGCTCCTGTAATTTCAAGGCTGTGACTTCTTTTGTGGAGTCAATGTATCTCTTATTTGGTCTTCCCTTTCTTCTTCTGTATTTGAATTTCCCCAGCATGATTGTCTTTTCCAACGAGTCTTGCCTTTTTGTGATATGCTCAAAACATGACAGCCTTGGTTTTGCCATTTTGCTTCTAGGGAAAGTTCTGGCTTGATTTGATCTAGAACCCACTTGTTTATCTGTTTGTCCAGCTTAACCCCAAATCTCTCCTCCACCACCACATTTTGAATGCATTCATTTTCTTCCTGTCAGCTTTCTTCACTGTCCAGCTTTCACGCCCATACATAGTAATTGGGAATACAGTAATATGAATGATTTTGGATATATTCAAGATTAAATTGCAACCCAGCACCGTATTTTAAGATAACATGATTATATTGCATAATAATAAGATATGTAGGACTAAGATACAAGAAATAATCTCTTGGTTTAAAGTACTTCTGGGAGTGGAGGCAGGAGAGGTTAGAACAGAACTCTAATCAGCTCTAATCATCATTTCAATGGCAATGCTGTTGTTAAGCAACCACACAATTACATTTCCATACCACCAATAACTGAATCTCTTTAGGCTATTTGCAAGGCAATAATCGTTTCCAAAGTTTCTTCACCTCTAAGAACTTCATGTGCAATTTGACCAATATGCCCATGTTCATAGTGATAAATAAAATAAATACAAAAATACAGATACAACTGTTGGAGGCACTACGGGAACCAAGAAAACCTTTCTGAATGCCCATCAAGTGGCTGGATGAGGCTTGGAGCACGTTGAGAAATTCAATCTCTGTCTTTGCAGCATCAGACTGTAGAACAAAAATTCAAACTATCTTACTTCTTTTTATTTATTTATTATTAATTTGTTAAAAGCTTTTGTATGCCGTCCTATTACACTAGATCTCAGGACAGCTTACAATATTTAAAAAGACAATTAAAACAAAAAAATCAATAAATAATAAATCAGAACAAAACAGTAAGTCACAAAACAAACTTAAAAACTATTAAAGTTTAAAATACTGTTTAAATAAAAAGATTCTTTTTCACTAAGCAGTGGCTTAGCTTCTGGTTGGATGCCCTTAAATACAATAATTGTGTGTGTTAACAAGGACATTATTTCCTAAGCTGATTCCTATCCACACTTCACTCCCATCTCTTTTCAGCTCATCAGATGAAAAGGTTACAGTGGTCATCTTCAGAACTCTGCTCCCAAAAAGTTCAGGATGGCAGTTGTTTGAAGCTGAAGGTAACTAGAGGTCTATATAGAAAACTTTATCAGACCATTGGTCTACCTAGCTCAGTATTGTCAATATACTCTCAAGGATTCTAGGCAAGTGTCTTTCCCAGCCAAGATTTGAACCTGTGGCCTTATGCTTGCAAGCTATGCTTCCACAACTGAGCTTAGAGCTATTCAGCTGTTCTCAGGAACACTGGTTCACATGAACAAATCAAGAATTGTGGTCTAATCATTTTGTAAGTTTTGGCCAAGGGTAAACCTTTTTGAATTTTAGAATGGTACTTTCTAAAATTAACTTGTATATCACTTACTGCATAAAAAAGCTTGGTCTGTTTAAAGTCTTCAATGACAAGCAAAAAATGGGCAGATAAAAACATCTTATACAATATTCTATATGTGCAAAGATATACATATTAGGATGAGGAGAAAGTTTTGTTTTCCATTCTTTATTGTGTACAGCTGAGAGATGTGAATACAAAGCCTACAGCAAGGTTTTATCTGTGAAGAAGCATTTTATTAAATCATTTCACTCATCAACTCTTATGGAATTCGCTTCAAACTGGTAGGTAAGATGCATGTTGCCAATATCTGAGATACAATACATAGTAGCAAGTCAAATTGCATTTAAGTCAAATTAATAGGGATAGAAAGGAAATTCTCAAACCAAAATTTAATCTCCTAAAAATGCTGCTTTGAAGAGAAATGCCTCTGAACATGGAGAGCTCATGGCTAAAGTGTTTGCATTTTTTTATAACCTTAGTGTTTGCTATAGCGTACTCACTGTGGCAATCAAGTATAAGTGCTGGACTCCTAGCTAATGATGTTATGTGTATAGAGAAAATGAAACATAGAACAAAGTCATCTTCTGTGAAGATCAGGGCACAGGGAAATAAACATTAAAAGAAACTGACAGCATACTGGTTTTCAACTAACGATTGTGCATAATACACTAGTAATGATTCAACTAATATAAAACACTTCCTCTGTATGGTTAGGACTATTATTTGTGACTAGGCTAAACAAAATATACAGGAAATCAAGCTGATAATGAACTCATGAAACGTGGCCATCTTTCCAAAACTCTGTCCAAGAGCTTTTACAGATAAGAACTTTTAGTTGCCCAACTAAACAGTGACTGCCCAGCCTCCAATTCTTGCTCTTGGTCTTTTATGAAACACTTAGCTTTGGTCCATGTCCGATCATGGGCAATAAAGAACATAATAAAACCCGTATCTTCTCATTAAGAAAACTCTCAAGAAACATCTGTTTATTAGTTGTATAGTGGGATAGATTCTACTCTCACCTGTGGATTGAGTTCATGGGTCTTTGTCAAGTTGTGTTGCCTACACGAGTACTTAGGTGCCTTTGTGCAGTATTTAAACATCGGCTACACATTATCATGCTTAATGATAAATAAAACAAGACATTGTTAATCTTGGCTTCATGTTTTTGCTTATTAATACTTTATTAAATTAACTTGTTTTAAATTCAAGATTTCTTTAGAATTGCTGATCATTTTATAGTAAAACAACTTAAAAATATCACTAACCAAGATAATTATAGAAAGTACAGGTCAAAATTACAGATGAATCTAAGTGTTCCTATAGAGAAGTCACTAAATTACAGAAATTATACTTGATTATGCATTTGGGGAAAACTTCAACAAGCCTAATGCATATACACCTCTTTCATTTCTATCTTGTACTTTAATGGCTGCAGATCTTGTACCTCTTTTCCACATTTAGGACATGTAAAATACACATCAAGTAAGTAGTTACTTTTAATACAATAATAACAAAATACATGTATACAGCCTATGGTGTGTGGCATAGTGGGCCATTCCCCACACAAAGAACATTCCTTAGAACACAGTATCGAATTATTATCAATATTCAAATATCTTTCAATAGGTAAAGACCAGGAAGAAACTCTGAGTTTGAGTTTTTGCATATTAATAAGTGGCAAAAGAAAAATCAGGAATTCAGCAAACCCATGCCATAGGAGTTCTCTATTCATATATTCAAATCCAATCTGGCGGATGCTTTGTGGCTGGCAAAACACTGACCTGATTCCTAGAATACGTTCTGTAAGTGTAGCAAACTTTCCCTTCTGCAGAAAAACTAAGAAGTTCAGTAATTCACCAAGTCTGAGAAGCCCAACAACCAAGTTAATGAAATACTTTGTCTTCTGGAATGACTCCAAAGGACGATTGCTAAATAAATCATAACACCTTTCTTCAAGCCATTTCCCACCAACGGTGCAAATAAGGTACCATACTTTCTGTTGCTTGCTCAATGTCTGGTATTTCTGTTTCTGAGATAGGTCATTTTTATACTGAATGTTCAAAATAGCTTGTCCCACTGTTGCATTCTTGGAATAGACAGTGAATCTCCACAAAAAAAGCCACAGAAATGCTTTAATCTCTGGTTCAAAGTGAGCCAAAAGTCCAGGTTTAAATCCATGAAAGCAGCAAGTAAACTGGGACCACACCAGCTGCTCCAGGGCTTTGTTTAGTTCAAGGGCATCAAGCTGACTTATTCTGAGCACAGGGGTAACTTTCTTGCCATTGTTGTCCCTGGATTCCATTGTCAACATGTAGTTTTCTATGACAAAAAGTAGATTTATCAGTTTAATTTCTATTATACTTTCATGTTTTAGAGTAATTGTTCCATACATCTTTACAACAACTTTGTGAGCTATGCCATTCAAAAGAGAGCACGAGAGAGAGACTGACTTACCTCAAGGTCACCACCCATTGGTAAGTGAAGACTTGAACACTGGGTGCCCTGTCTCATGCCAGTTCTTCAAATACAAACACTTCAGATGGACACTGAGCAATAGTGACACTATTTTCATCCTCTGTTGCTAATATTAGTTTTTACAATTTAAAGTCACAATGTGAAATCTAACAATTAAGCCTAACGATGGAGTGTTCAGTTAAGTGGAACACCCTCACTTCAAATTTTAAAATGTGTCTCCCTCTTGGCTATTTGCCCTTTGCCCAAACAGTTCATTATTGGTTATTTGATTTGTACCCTGACTTCCTACTACAAAAATGACACTCAAGGCAGCATACAATCATAACTAAAACTTGATGAAAGCAATATAAAAACATAGTAATAACAGAATAAAAACATTCCACCTAACAGACCTGCTCGCATGCCAAATGCCTTTACTGCAAGCAAAAGGAAGTTGCAGACAAAAGCGATAACATTTTTAAAGAGCAGAAATAAAACTATTTCAGAGATGTATTTGTGCTGAGATTTCAGTGCTATCTATTGATGAATTAATGACTGAATAAAAAAATTAAGTAGGCGATTAAAAAAAAATATTATCACAGTAATGTTGGGTGTTCAATGCTGTTTAGATAGCCACAGGAAAATCAGAGACCTAGCTCTGGGACTCCCAAATTTCAAGCAACTGGCACAGAAAAACGGTGTGGGCTGAAGCTCGGAAGGCAGAAGCCTTACCTTGGAACTGGGATTGCCCTGGGTAGCAGGAAAAAGAGGAATGAGGCTCAGTGATGTGCCCCAGCAGCACCTTACCCAAAAGTCTTAGACTGAGCAAAAGCCTTTTGCAGGGTAGCAGCAGCATGGAGGAATCCTTTGTCTCTGTGCTCCTCCTGCCCTTGATAGAATATACATCATTATCCAAATTTAGAGGCTTACCTGCAACTTCATTGGATTGTGGTGTTTCGACACCTTAAATGCATCAGGTGGGGATACTGTGTACAAATACATAGTAGATGCTGCTGAAAATTTTGCCACAATTACTACACAAAACAATGGAGGAAATAATACAGGCGTGCTAAAATTAAAACAAAATAAAACAAAACATTGTAATAGGGCACGCTCTCAACCTTTCATTTCTGGAGGGAATTCTAGTTTTACTTAATTAAAACCAGCAAGTATCTATTAAATGGTGCAGGCTGTTTGAGAATGGCAGGGTACAGAGGGGAAGGAAGTACATCTGTTGGGGTAGTGATGCTAAACCTTCCTATCTTACATGAAAGTTTTTTCCATATCAACTTGGGTACCAAAGAACCTATGTTAATTTAAAATTATGTTGAAGGGTACTGGACATCACCATTTTCCAGTACGAGCACATCCAATATTCTCTGTAACTGCATAGTGTAAGGGATGAGTAATGTTATAGAAGCTGTCTTTCAATCAACTTTCAACCACCAAACTTTTCACTGAATCTCTGCTAACGTTTTGAAGAATTCCAGTGTTCCCTGCAACATACATACACTGAGGACTAGAGGAGTTACACTGTGCTCTAGTAATTAGTTTCTTTGAATCCAGGGCAGTGTTGTACTCCATTGATTTTGTCCCTGCCAACTAAAAGTGATAGTTATCCTTAGGTAAAGGACAACTGGTGATTATGGTAGGTAGTGTCCCAGTATCACCTTTTACATCACTGTACATTTCAGACCCAAAAAAACTCATACAATTACTGTCTTTAATGTTTTTTAAAGAGCGTGATCAAGTAAAAAAAAAACAAATACTAAGGAAAAAATTATAGGTCAGGAAGAAGTTAAGGGTTAAAATCAAACAAAGAAATTTGAAGATGATATGGGCCAAGACTTAAATTTAACCAATATTTTAATGCAGTATCACACAGTTTTCCTCTTTAGAAATGAACTGTAAATCAGTTCTTCATGCATATCTTACAGTTCTCTTAGATAAGCTGATGTCCATTTTTATTGTACTGAAACCAGGAGTCCCTTTTGCAAAACACAGTGTAAGAAAACAAATTGCTGTATATCAGCAATAAAACAGGTATTTCTTCCAATATAAGCATTGCTTACTGAGTATTGTACAAATTATGAATGAATATATTTTATTTAGAAATGCATTATTGACAGAAATCTATCAATAGTAAAGTGGGTATTGTCAAGGGCCTGACAATATTAATGTAATTATGATTAAGGGGATAACATGGATTTTAGCTTTAATACCAAATAACATCTCCTACATTGCTGCTATCAATATAAGCATTATTATTGACCTGTTCTGAGGCTCAGAACTAGATGTATTACCATTAGGCATATTTGTCAATGCATTCTGCCTACAAAAATTCTACATTTAAATTTACAGGCCTGTAAACTTTGGCAGCAGAAATGTATGAGTTCAAGTAATCTCTAGGGCGTCCTTTCCTTCCCCCGCCCCCAGTTATTCTGCTGTAATAAACTAATTTATGCCAATCCACTGTCACTGCTATCTCCCTCCCACTCTTCTACTTCCTCCCTTTATTAAAGAAAAGCATAATTAGCAGAAAACAAATGTCATTCTTGTAATGGAGGATCATACTTTCTGATCCTTGCATCAGGAACCAAAAATAAAATAATTATTGGATCCAGTAATTTGGCTCCTTCAGGAACCGAAAATAAAATAATAGGCTAAACCCTCTATTAGAAATTTGACTACTGAAATCCCTTAATTGCATTCATTGTGCATGCAGCATCTTATTAGTGAATCTCTGTAAATAATATTCCAATTGATTCAAACTTCTTATTATCCAAGTGTCTTAGTTCCTGAGGCCATTTACGTCAATGAGGTAGTATTGCAATATGCAGCCAATAATCAGTTAGGCACTTATCATAGAGTAAAATGTGTCTTCAGAAGCCAATCAATGCTGTAACTCATTGGTTATACTGTCTTCAGAAATGTTTTGTGGAAACTGGACATCCTATATGGAAGACTTAGTAATATGGCTTTGGTTTATATTCATGACTGATTCTTGTGCCTGCACAAATTACATGTGAAAGTTTAGCCATATCAGAAGACCTTTACATCTTAAAAGCTCTGTTTAACAAGTTTAATATAACAGTATACAGCACTTATCTGTTCATTGCAAAGTAGGTCCATGTCATTGCCTGTGCTAATATCATTTTGATGACATCATAGCAGCAAACAGGGCATATGTGATCCCATTCTATTGATGGAATCTTGGCATTAAGGAAAGCTGTGATATCCTAACATATTGCATGGACTTTATGGAGAAAGGTGTAACATGTTTGGATCATTACAAGTTACAAAATTAAACTATACTATGCCACCAAACTGGGGAGAGTATGATAAAGGATGCAGATCATCTGCCTTTATAGCTTCTATGCCAGAGACAGCTTCTGATCCTACAATTATACGCAATGCAGCAACCTTACTAAAACAAGCAAGACTGTTTGATCAGTTCCAGAAAGGGGGACCACTCAGGAATGCAATGTATCTTGCATTCCATCAGAGAAGAAAAGGTAATCAATACTATTTTAAATGTTGGAGTAATTCCCACTGTGAAAACTGTTAAGGAATTTTTTTTTCAACAATCTGTGGGTTTTTTTTTCATGGAACCCAAGGAGCATCTGATGACCATGCCATTGTAATTCAACTGCTAAATAATATCATGATCAAAGCTACAGGCAAGACAGATATGAATTTTTTTTTTGTTTTAAATGGGCCCACAGTGGCTCTTTGAAGGCTGCACTGATCTATGATTTTTTAACCCAACTACAACAGAGAATTTTAGAGATCCCCTCTCCCCAGGCATGCTTTACAATGAATTTTTACACCCTCAGTCTCATCAAAGATAGGTACGTTACCTCAACAAAAGCATCACTGGAAGCCTTGAGTATATTATCTCTTAATCACTGTAAAATTAGTTTGTCGTTACTGTACCATTAACTTAAATAACCTTAGAAAGATTAATTTCATATTACATTTTGAATTTCTATACTCTTCAATTAAGTGCCTAGTATCATTTGAAAGAATAATATAGTCTTAAGTTGTCTAACTGCTCAGCATAGCTAATAATACTTAACATTTATAGAATGTCCTATATTTTAAATTTCTGAAAATATTAACTGATTATTTTCATGCTATTCTTGTGTGACATTTAAGCTTTACTTTATAAGTTGAAAAGCAGACTTCAGAACATGTTAAATACATCTAAATTTGGGGAAGGGGAGAAGGAAAAATCACGATTCATATTAATGTACAGACTTTCTCCATTCACATAATCTTTTTGTTACAATTTTAATCATTCATATCAAGGCTTTTCACTGGAAATGAGAGAGGGAGGAAGGACCAAAATAAAATGTTACCTTGATGCAGTGGTTGGTATCTGATACCCTCAACTCCCTTACATTTTTTTAACCTTAAAGGTATATGCTAGCTTACAGAGCAATCCTGTGATAACTTGATAGAATCTAGATGGGACCTGGTTACCTGAAGGAGTCCTGGTTACCTGAAGGAGTGCTTACATCCATATATGCCCAATTGCCCCCTGAGATCGGTGGAAGAGGCCCTTCTCCGGGAGCCCTCCGTGAAAGAAATTAGGAGGGTGGCTACTCAGAGGAGGGCTTTCTCAGCGGTGGCGCCTAAGTTATGGAATGCGCTCCCCAGAGAGGTCCGCCTGGCGCCGTTATTTGTTTTTTGGCACCAGGCGAAGACCTTTTTATTTAAGCAGCATTTTAAATGTTAATATTATTGAATTTTATCTGGCCAGGTCAGCTTATTTTATATTGTGTGTGTACATATACATACATATGTATATATATTTTAAATTATTATTCTAAAGTGTATATTTTAATTTATGTGGTTTTAATTTATTGTTGTAAGCCGCCCCGAGGCTTCGGCGAATGGGGCGGCATAAAAATGTTTTAATAAATAAATAAATGGATGGATGGATGGATGCAGGATTGCTTCAGATTCCCAACCAGAGGGTGAGAAAGGTGCTCCAAACTTTAAGCTGGGGATCATCATCTCTGGGGAGTTCTCATCTCCATCTTCTCCACAGCCAGCTTGGAAAGAAATGTACTGGCTATTTCTCTGAGAGTGACCTCAGTCACCTTTCTTCTCACTGTGAAGAACCTCACTTAGTCAAAATCATCCATTTTAAGTACTTTGCAGTGCATGAGGAGCATGGAACTGACATTTGCCTCCACTTTCCTTTCATCCTTCATAGGATCTCCATACGGACCCGAATGTAGGCACATCCTAACTGAATTGCACCCTGGAAGTGGCCAACTTTCTGGATAAACTGCATTTTACTGTGCTTGACATTTCCAGCAACCATGGCCACAGTCAAATTCAGGCCTCAAGCTGTGGCTTGGTGAAAATATTGGATTGTTGTTAAATACTTACAGCTAAGAACCATCTTTTTATCTTGCATCCAAAATGACAAATAAATTAAATGCAGGCAGAAATATTGTTCCATTAGGAAAAAAATTCAAAGAGCAACAGTAGCATTATAACTTGTATAAGACAAACTACAGTCACCGAATTGTGAGTCAGCTTTCAAATTTCACAAAGTTCTTCAAGCCAGATATCACCCCACATCTCTCAAAGGTGGGAGAAGAGGAGGAAAAGACATTGCAGATAAATAGCATTATGAAAGCTCAATGTGTAATACGTGAAAATTCAGGAAACTGTCTGTAGATTATTTTCTTTCATGTAAAGCATAAAAGCATTCGGGAACTTCATTAGGGACATGGGGGAAGGAACCACACATTTGTATGCACAATGCAAGTAATCATTTGACATCTATGGATGTGTTGAAGAATGTTTGTAAGAACTTTGCCCTTAATTTAAAATATCAAGTTTACTTAGAGGTATTCATCATACTTTTTAATATGCTTAAGATTCAATCACTTCATTGCATGCACTGTTAGGCACAGACCAACCCCCTTGTGAGTACAATTCTGCATTTATGGGAGGGTTGCTAACAGAAAACTTCAGTTTCTGAAACAAGATTTATAAGATGAGCTTGAAAGTTGTGGTGGCAATGGAACTGATTCCAAAGAACCTGACTATATTATTCCACTGATCTTCAAAAGGCTGTCCTCCAATTTCCATTTAAGATCAAAAATGAAGACAAGACTGACTCCAATTTCACAGTGTACCTGCCACTATAAGATTTGACGCAAAGTTTTGCAAAGGTATTTTGAAATCACATAGGCACTTTTGCTTAGTACAGAATCAGGCCAGACTGCCTAAGTTTATGTGAAACACTACTTGTGTCTCAGCTCTATCAAATGGACATGTTTGTTTCATTTTAAGGAGGCTTAACAGTGTAGCCATAATATCAGAGTTCATCTTGTTCCAAAACACAAATATCTTAAGAATGGATAGCTAATATTCACAGTTAGCAGGTGAAGTCTATTCAACAAAAGAACAGTATCATTTTTAATATGAACACAGGCATATAAATCAAGTATTACAGATAGCTTCAGTTCAGTTTTTTCTTATTCTGTTTCATGATTTTAGTTTTACTGCAAGGCAGTAAGGTTGAGCAGTCTTCTGTTTACCTCCTTAATGTGCCATCAATAAAAGATTATTAGGGCGGTTTAAAAACAGTTATATTAAGTACCAGCAATTAAGATTGAATGAGAACTTAATACAAACATTCATACAGGTCTTTAAAATCTAAATTTAGGGTCTCTTTCAAAAAGATTGCATTAATTCTTGCTTTTATATTTTAAGTAGGGATTTTTTAAAAATATCATAAGTTCTAAGCATGGCCACTACTTTCAATGTCACTGAAAAACCACCCTTTTGCACAGAAATTACAACCTTGACTTCTGAAAGTTGTAAACTAAGCCTGTAATACACTGTGGCCTTGTCTTCATGAATGACTTTGTTTAGTCTGTTTACATGTGTAGAGAGAACCAAATCAATACATTAGTTTTATAGCCTTTCCCCTCCCAAATATTTGGCAGGGCAACTCATATGTGAAATGAAAGGCCAATAATTTGGATTGTGTTCCATGGAATTACAAAGGCTTTGTTCAGCTGCAAACTTTTTAAACTTTCAGCTGCAAATTTAAACCTTTTCAGCAAATCCTGTTGAGAAAATATACATATGGGTTACAGGACCTCTTGATTTAAAGGCATCTATACAGCAAATCAATTTTACAAAATTATGTTATTTCTCTTAACATGGAACATAACACAGGTGTAGGAGATAAAAACAACACGATGTTTGAAAGTACTTCTGCCATGTTATATAAAGTTCCTAAATGAGCAATTACGGTATTCAGTATGAAGACTTATGAAAATGCTTTAACAGATGTTGAAGTAGGTTCTGAGATTGAAGAAGCACTGATTATTATAGATACATTTTTCAATATGCATTCCAAAAAATTCATAATCTTATGCATCAATGGTTAAGTCTGAGCCTTCTGCTAATCACTGTTGGCAGTGGGCAGTCCAGTAGGGTCACTAATAGGAATACTGATGGGCTGGTATGGCAGAAGGTGGTCCTTCAAGTAGGCTGAACTCAAACCAAGTTGAAAGCACACTCTGAATTAGTCTTAGAAAAGCAAATACAAGAAATGCCATTGACTGTATCAGGGAGGTCAAATTTTGCACCTCCTGAAGGTTCCAAGTCATCTGCAAAGGCATCTACATACAGCAGATGAAAGTAGTCCAGCTTGGGACAAGTTCTTTCCTTAGGCTGGTAGTAACTGGTGTACTATACCTAAACTGTACTCTGGTTGCCACCTAAGCTTGTCAAGTTACTGCTGAGTTTATAAACACACCCAAGCTATGATTTGGTCCTTCAGGGAGTACAATCCCAACTACGGCCATGTGCATTCCTTTATCTATATTAGTCAATTTCCTTACCCACAATTTCCCATCTTTTCTAAATTAACAGTTTGTCTACCTGGATCCAACCCAAAAACATATCCAGGTGCTTCAGCAACAGGATCTCTATGGAAATGTGAGAGGTCTCAGTGTTAAATGAATCTTGACAACAATTCTGTCCATTAATGACTTTGCCCAGCAGTTTCATGTAGATGTTGAAAACCACAGGGGACAAGTTGGAAGCTGTAGTATACAATAAATTAATGGCCATGGGGCAATTCAGAAGACTGCCCCCTCCCCCAAGTTCACTTTCTGTAAGAGCTGGAAACACTGTTCCACTGGATATCAGACCTGATCTCTAGGTTCTTCATGAGTTGTAATATTAACAATGGGGGATGCTGTTCAAATTTTGTGTGAATATTAGGTATGATTTGGACCAAGAAATTTCCACAAAATTCATGAGCTACCAAATCATCCCACTAATATTTTATCCATCCTGTGTACACAACAACAACTATATTTCTAGAACACTACTCAAGCAAAATGAAAATATTGGAAAAATGATGTTCATGGCAATAACATCGTAAATGGCTTAATAACATTTTTATTCAAATATAGAGATGTGCACAAAATGACAATTTCCATGATTAACAAAAAGAAAGTGCAATATGCTTAATTTTTTCATTTTAATAAGGATAACATGGCTTATGAAAAGGCTTATAACATGCACTTTTTAGCTCAACCAAATCTTTATCTTAAGGAAATAATTTAGGGGAGGTACCATGGGCTTTGAAAGGAAATTAAAATGTGCCTGCTAATGTAGCATTAATTTCCTTATAGCAATTTTGCTTGGATCAAATCTGAGCACTGTGCAGTGGGCATGCTTTGAATGTATGATTTCAAACTGATATTTCCTTTCTTGCATATGTTATCACATTTAAGAGGGCTGCGATATTTCTTCTAAAGAATGAGTGAAACAAGTAACATACACACATATAACAGAAATATTGTCTCTTTGGGTATCATAATGATTTTTAATGATGCATCCTAGTAAATGCAATGCCATGGGAGCTTGAGCACCGGACCATATTAACTACCTTTTGCTGAATTCTGCTCAACACTCTGATAGTATTCACGACATAAATTTTCAATATGTTAGCAGTGGTATGTTTGCACATATACTCAATTCAGATTTCAGTAAGATCATCAAAGAAATTAGGTCACTAAAGCCAATCTTTTTCCTGTTGCAGATGAAATCTTAATACACTAGAAAAATATAGGAAATATAGAATCCTGAGAATATTTCATTCATATTTTCAAAATTTTTTTATCCTTGTGAGCAAGATACTCCAGATTCACCCTGGTTTTTTGCTTTATGCAAGAATCCAGATGCAAGTCTAATGGAACCTTTTGAAGTCTTTTTCGCAAATATGAAATGAATTCATGCACACACATGTATTTTCCCAGCCAACGTTGCTGCTTGCTGTAAAGCAGTGGATTGTGCAAGACAACCCTCAAATGAACATGCCATAGTTCAGTCTGGGTTTGGAGCATCTGATGCGGCACTCTCAAGCATGATCTAGAGTAGCAGGCAGATCCCCCACACCCACAGTGTTTGTTATTGTACAAACTTCAATCAAGCATGTAAACAAGCTCTTCCATACACATTGACGAAGAAGCTAAGATTTTTAACAGCATACTCCTATATATCCTTACTTAGGTTCAGTAGACATAAGGTTATAGCTTAAATGGCCAAAACAATTCAATCTCTCGAGTATGTCAGCTTTCACTGAATCTGTAATTTCAGGAAGAATACTTTTTTAACCATACTGTGTTTGTTAAACTTGCACCCCACCTTTCCAAAACATATTATAAAACAACACTAACACAATGTAAAAACCAAAAAGAAAACCAAGATAGGTAAAAATCACTAAAATGAATGTAAACACCCAGATAAATCCAGTTATATTTTAAATCAGCTTCCAGGTCAAAATCCTGTCTAAATAAAACTGTATCTTTGAGTCAACAGAAACAAGGGAAGTCTGGTTTCCTTTGGCAAAGAGTACCAGAGTCAAGGTCCAGCCACTGAGATGCTCTGACCACGTATTCCTCAGATATTAGCAGCACAAATACTAGTGTAGTGATTACAGTGGTGGACTGGAACTTGGGAGTTCTAGCCCCACTCAGCCATGACGTTCACTAGGTGACTTTAGGCTGATAGATTACAGCAGTCACTCTATCTCACAGGGTTGTTGTAAGGATAAAATGAAGAAAAAGAAGAGGATTATATAAACTGGATTAATTACTTTGCAGGAAAAGAAGTGGGATATAAAGATAATAAATAAATGCATAAATAAGGGCCCTTCTCAAAGGGTTCTATACCATCCCATACTTAAAAGTCCTGGGACGATTTACAGCAAATTACTAATAAATAAATAAATAAATAACACTTGCCCAGCATTCAATGCTAAAATATAAACCCACAACTAAAACAAATTAACAATTAAAATACTGGGAGAATAAATAAAATTCTGGAGCAGACAGTAGAGAAGTCAGTCTGAAAGCACCTAATAGTGAAGTAACTATCAACAACGTATCTTGCAAGACTATTCTGTTCCAATTTTTTGATCAGGTAACCTTTCTTGCAGATGATACCACTTTAATGGCAGAAAGTGAAGAGGAACTAAAGAGCCTCTTGATGCGGGTGAAGGAGGAGAGTGCAAAAGTTGGCTTGAAACTCAACATTAAGAAAACTAAGATCATGGCATCTGGTTCTCTCACTTCCTGGCAAATAGAAGGGGAAGAAATGGAGGTAGTGACAGATTTTATTTCCCTGGGCTCCAAGATCAGCACAGATGGGGACTGCAGCCGAGAAATTAAGAGGTGCTTGCTCCTGGGGAGGAAAGCTATGGCAAATCTAGACAGCATACTAAAAAGCAGAGACATCACCCTGCCAACAAAAGTGCGTATAGCCAAGGCTATGGTTTTCCCAGTTGCAATGTATGCTGTGAAAGCTGGACCATAAGGAAGGCTGAGTGCCAAAGGATTGAGGCCTTTGAATTGTGGTGATGGAGGAGACTCCTGAGAGTCCCTTGGACTGCAAGGCGATCAAGCCGGTGAGTCCTAGAGATCAACCCTGACTGCTCTTTAGAAGGCCAGATACTGAAGATGAAACTCAAATACTTTGGCCACCTAATGAGAAGGAAGGATTCCCTGGAGAAGAGCCTAATGTTGGGAACAACAGATCGCAAAAGAAGAAGAGGACGGCAGTGGATGAGGTGGCTAGATGGAGTCACTGAAGCAGTTGGTGTGAGCTTAAGTGTACTCTGGGGGATGGTGGACAGGAAGGCCTGGAGGAATGTTGTCCATGGGGTTGCGATGGGTTGGACACAACTTTGTGACTAACAACAACAACAACAACCTTTCTTGTGGTCTGTGGAAATGCTATGGATATATCATACCTTGACTTCAGATATCAAGCTCAATATAAGCCAACAGTGTGATGTGACTGCAAAAAAGCAAATGCTATTCTGGGTTATGTTAACAGAAATATAGCTTCCAAATCATTGTTCCTCTTAATTCTGCACAAGTCGGGCCCCATCTTGAGTACTGTGTCCAGTTCTGGGCACCACAGTTCAAGAAGGATGCAAAAAAGCTGGAGGAGTTTCAAAGAATGACAAAGATGAGTCAGTATCTGAAAAAAAAAAGTCCCATGAAAAGAGAATGAAAGAATTGGACATGTTTAGCCTAGAGAAGATAAACATGAAAGGCTGCCACACAGAGGTGGGCCAGGATCTCTTCTCAGTCATGCCGCAGTTCAGGACATGAAATAATGGGTTCAAGGTACAGAAAGCCAGATTCTGGCTGGACTTTAGGAAAAAATCCTGACTGTTAGACCAATATCACAGCAAAGCCAATTACTTAGGGAGGTTATGGGCTCCCCCATATTGAAGGCATCCAAGAGGCATTTCATTAGCCATCTGTCAGGGATGCTGTACTTGAATTGAGCAGAAGATTGGGCTCAGTGGCTTTATAGGCCTTTTCCAAGTCTAGTATGATTCTTTCCAATCATGACACTGTAAAATGAAAAGCTATGTGGTGTAACAGTTAGCACTGAATTAGTATTGGAGAGTTCATGGTGGGAAACTCCATCCAACTTAGATTTTATCCAGAGAGCTATATCCAATGTTAGCCTAACTCACGTCCTATTAATTTCAGTGGGTCTATTCTTATGTAGATCTAATGTTAGATCCAAGGCCTTGGGTCAAATTTTCAAGCTTTGAAGGGTAATTGCAAAGATAAACACAGCGATGGTAGGACCGGATGAGGGGAAACCATCACGTTCAATCTATTAGAGGAGAGTCGCACAGATTTACAAACAACAAACAACAACCGAAAAGTCAAAGGGCAAAAATTCAACAAGTAAAGCATTTTGCTTCTTTTTAAAACGCGGACAAGGAGGAAGGCAGAGGACAAAGAGAGTCCCTTGTTACATTTGTGTGCTGAAAGCAGAGAAGTCTTGTTAAGAAAATGGTGCGTGTATGTGTTCGCTTTTCTTATCACTGCGCGCGTCCCACTGCCCACCCTGGTTCTGGGGCTCATATTAATCAGCCCCCTTGGTACTCGACTACACCTTCTCCATCAATCGTGGACGGCTACCAGCTAGCCCCTTCAGGTCGACCCCGTCCGTCCATCTCAGCTAGTCGATCCACCCACCCTTCCCCACATCCGTCCTTCTTCACTCTCAGACTGACCTGCCGCTCCGCTCCTAAGGGAGGGGCTACTCCGAGAATCCTCGTCGCCCCGATCCTGCTAGTTCGCAGCTCACAGTGGGCGGGGAAGAGAGCAGCAAGCGCCGTGACCCGGATCTTTCTTCGAACACTAAGTCTTCCCTCTCAAAGGCCTAGAGCGGCCGAGCTTCAGACCTTCTTCCTGTTCCTTGTGCATGTGGCTGTTCTTTTCTCTATGGAGCCTTTCCTCTATTATAGCGATGGGAGCCGGCAACTGTCTTTCGAGAGGAAACCGGAAATACTAACAAGTCTCGCCCAAACATCTCCTAGAGTGGCTCCCTCGCTGCATTGTCGTCTCAGTTTGGCCCATAGAGACAAAACAAGGAATGAGTGATATACCATCTTAGGGTCTGTTTTCAACAAGCTTTATATTTTCTCCCACGGGGGAGGGGAGGAGGAAAAGCTGCTCCTAGAAAACAATGGAGAAATGTCATATTTCAGATTTTACTTTAGCTATGGTTGGCAAGGGGAACCCTCCCCCACAGAAGAACGCACTATCAAAGGAAGGAGCTAGAGCTATTTCTAACATCTAAAGGATCTTTCTCGTGAAGAAAACCGTCGGGATTTTGAAACATTCAAAAGTATTTGGAAGTCAATGCAGACAAGGTTTTTTGCATGAAATTGAGCAGTAGATTTGGACTGAAAGGTTTGAGAGGGAAATTTGGTACATTCCAAGTGGCGCTTTGTATAGGGGCTTTATTTTTTTCTTCGCTTTATCGTCTTACTGGAAATCCAAACCAGTGCAATTTACATTAAAATTGGACTATTAGCCTGGGGTTATGTTATGCCTCACTCAGCTTCAGCTAACCAGAAATCAGTATGCAGTAACACAGCATTAAATTGCGGAGCTGTAAACCACACTCTCCGAAGCCTTAGGCTGTTCCAATTTGCAATATTAACAATAGTTCTACTTCAGAACTGCTATACTGTTCTTTCAGTTTACAACCCTTCCCCAATTATGGAATAATGCATTTGCAAGACTATTTCATGATAATAATAATAATTATTATTTAGGAAAATGTTCACACCAAATGAAATCTGACATAGAAAAATTTACTCCATTCTCTGCTGATAAAGTCTCGGAGTAACACGCGAATGTCCAGCCTCAAGCAAGACTTAAAAAAAACCACTCGTTTGTCCCCCTTGTTTTCTATGGGCAACTCTCACTTCATCCCGAGGGAACAGTAAAAAAGGGCTTCTAAACCCGGAAATTCCGTATACAAATTATGGAGTTACTCTGCTTGAAATCTGTGGTTTTTCCAAGGCTCTTGGAAAGGGAGCTCAGGCAGTTATGCGCAACGACTTGATGGGTTCCGCTGGTTGATGAACGAAACATGTATCCAATCGCATGGCAGAACGGCAGCTACACGCTGGCCAATAAGGTATGTGTCGAGCATCTGCCTTAAGAACGAGTGTGCGGTTAAAGAGGCGTGGGAAAGCTTTATGCTAAGAATACGAGGGAAGTCGTGCTGGGTCAGGGCAAAATAGATACAGTCCCAATTTTAGCACTGGCCAGCTAAAAACATTCTTTTCCAACTTGGTGCCTGCAGTTAGGTTGAACTATCAGGCCCCTGCTCTGTGCTGGGACTTCGAGTTAAAACAGCTGGAGAACACCAGGTTGGAAACAGTATAAAGGCATCACAGCAATGGCCTTTCCTATTTTTTTCCTTCTGTACATAGAGGTTCTGTTTAGGTATCATTGCTTTTATCTATTGGTAGATTTTTTTTCTCCAGTGATTTGTCCAGTCCTTTTTATAAGTGTGATTGAACCAATTACTGTTACCACATCTAGCAATGAATACATCATAATAGTAACTGGAAAATGCGTGCTTTGTAAAGAACATCCTCTGATTTGTTCTGTTGATGAGCAATTTAATTATCAAGTTCTAGTAAAATAAGAGAAGCAGAGAAATACTTTTCTCCAACATCTTTGCAACTTTTCTCCAACTTCTGTGCAATGTTATGGAATCCTATAGTGTACCCCCATCCCATTACGGGAGGAGGAGTAAGTAGTTGCTGTAGAAAGTTTTGGTCTTTACAAAATCTAGCCTTTACCCAGAAGAGAAAAAAAATAATTATGATCGAATGCATTGAATTAATTTAAAATATTTCCTGGTTCTCTTTCAGGACTATGGGACTAAAAACAGAACAATGGAACTTGGATGATAACAACTGATAGTAAAAACAATACAAATAGCAACACAACAAACAGCCTAAAAAATAACACACACCAGCATAAAAACAAAGACTGCAACTGTAACCTTCAGTATAATCAAACAAAATCAGGGGAAGGACAGACTAAGTCAGCAGATTTTCAGACTTCAGCTAAAAGTTTGCAGTCTTGGGCCTGGCAGACCCCAGTGGCAACTCATTTTAGTGGTGTAGGGCTACTGTAGAAAAGGCCTTCTTTCATGTAGTTGCCCACCTAACTGACCTCAGAGGTTGACAAATGAGAGGGCTCTCTCTTGCTGATCTTAAAGTGACGGAGGCTGGTACAGGTGAAGATGGCCCTTTAAGTAACTTGGTCCTAAACTATTCAGGCTTTTAAAAGTTCAAGAGAAGAATACCAATGTAACAGTGTCTCCGGCTTTCAGCAATGGTAGAACTATTAGCACTGAGTGGACAATCCATGATGGAGGCATGTGTCTTAAAATCCTACTATTAATCCAGTTCTGTTTCACACAATTATGCCCTATTTGTCTTCAGTTATTGTTTTTACTACATTCATGTCCTGAATTTTTCTACTTTCAAGAAACTCCTGGCAGATTATCTAGTCTTATTTCCATTTTATCTTGACAACAACCCAATAAGGTAGGTTAAGCTTCCTTAACATCTACTCTTCCTTGGTGTACTATTCTTTTCACTTGACCTGAGAATTCTCCCTTTTGGTCCTAGCTGAAGTTACCACTTCCTCACACATCTTGTTAACATTAATACTGTTTAATGAACAAAATATTTTAACATGAAAGTTGTCCTACTGCTGCCCATGGCAGGATCAAATGTCATTTTTTTCACATTTGGTCCTCTGCACAGCAGTTGAAGGCACCAAAACTCTGCTATAATCCATAACTTCCAGATTTTTGAGGATTATGGGAGCAATAGTTCAAAACGAGGGCAATGGTGGCATACTTTGAGTAAATTCCATTGGGAAAGGGGCCTGTTCTTTTATGAACTCCAAAGCAGATAAATGTTCAGCAGGAATAGTTTTCCCCACTTCTACAATACTGGGATAACCCCTCCCTGCAGACATACATCAATGGAATGTCAGTCTTCCTCTGACATTTCAAACAGATAGATGTTCATGGAATATCGTTACACTCATTCCCAGTTCTGCTGTCAGCACCTGCATGACTGAAATCCCTGCTATTGCTTTTCTCCTCCTGGAATTTGTTGAGATCATTCTTTCCTTGAGGGTGGCATTTACAGGCCTGTTCAAGACTTTGTTTGTTTTAAATAACATTTTAATGCAAACAATAGTTGTACAGCTTAAAAAATAAACTCAAATTGTTTCACCTGATAGAATGCATGATTTGATTTTATTTTGAAAAAATAAGAGTATGATAATGAATTACAATCTTACATGGTGAGTGTGTGTAACTTGTTTCTTCTACTCTAACGTTAGAATAAAATAGAAATTTATTCTTACTCCCCACATTTTAAAGACCAGAATAATTTACAGCTGGATCAATGGTTGATAGTTATTCCCCCTCCCCCTCCCCCTCCCCAAGTCACAATGATCTGTTATAGCTCCTTAGAGACCAAGAGGTCGCATCTTTTCTCCATGTACTTTCAACGTTCATTGTCTTCTGCTGGTCTCACCCGATCAGTCCTAGAAGAAGCAGAAAATATCACACTTGAACTAATTTTTTGCAATGAAGGTGGTGGATAAGATCTTTTCTCTTCTTTTCCTAGAACCTAGGAAATCAGTATTGGGCTTCCCCAACCTAGTACCCTCTAGGTTAGATTAGTTGTTAGACTACAACTCCTAGCATGTCCCAGCAGAAGGTCTTTGAAGATTGGGGAGATTGATCTACATTGCATTGCTTTCGTGGTAGCAAAGCAACTGGCACTGGCTCAGTTCATGTGATGGTTTGGAATGTTTCATTGCTCAAGCAATAAAGGGGATATTGTCAATCTGGTTTGGATTAAAACTCCATGCATCAAACATCTGAGGCCAGGAAGCAGTTCTATGATATAGTGAAACTAGAGGATAGGGAGCTCAGAGGCAAAGAAACTGAAGGGAAGGAGAAGAGTAAATGATGGTTTGAGATAGAAGTGTTTGAAGAAGGAGCAGGTGAAAAATAAGGCTTGAAGAGAAGAAATGAACTCTGAAGAAACTGCATGGCACTCATAGGAGAAATTATGAAAGGGAAAATCGGAAAGCTTGGAGTTTAATATGCTAGTACTCTAGGCCTATTAATAAATGGCATGATTTTCCCACCCCCTGAAACCCAGTGAAGTGACGATATCTCCAATACACCTGAATTCTAAAGCTCTTTTATAGTATATGTTCTTGCACTAGAGAGATGGAAATAATTTTGCCAGTGGCACCAGCAATGCCTGACAGCAGGATTTGGACTTCAAAGCAGCCCTGCATCTGAGAATCCCTGTCGCAGCTTTGTCCCTGTTTTATTTTCAATAGTATTTGCCCAATGTAGAGCATTCATACTCCTAGGACTCTGGTTGCACAGACAGGAACCTCCTTCTGCTGCACAAGCATGAAAAAGGGATGCTGCTTGTGTAGCTTTCAAGTGAACTTGCTTCCTGGTAGGTGCCCACACAGATGCTCTGCATGAAGACTGACTCACAGCTCAGCACAAGGAATCCAACAGATTCCCACCTCCAAAATGGATTCCTCACAAATCGGAGGGGGTAGGCAATCTGGATTTAATAGAAACCATTTGGAAACAGTTGCTCATATATATGCAAGATTGCCAAAGAAGTCTAACATAGCAAAAACATTTTTCCTAACATTATGGAACTGGTAAAAAGGAAGTTAAAAAGGGCAGTCAAGAAGGTAAAATCGCTTCAGAATGCATAGGGGTTATTCAAAACCAAAAAAATAGAAATTCAGCTAGGAAACATACCATAGGTCCTAGGAGATCATAGGAGAGCTATGATCAAGTCCAAGAGGTCACCATGAATGGTGGGTAATGGGCAATGTGAAGGAAGTGATTAGAGAAAAGGAGGCTTCTTTCAGAGAATGGAAATCTTGCCCAAAGATGGACAGCACAAAGAAACACAAACTGACACAGAAGAAATGCAGGTAAACAATTAGATGTAAGAGACATGAAAGACATTTTAATTAACATCATGCTAAGAATATCAAAACCAACAGAAATGAAACCAGATAGGAATGGTCCCTTAGATTGATCCAGCAGGTGTTTTTCATCTGCTGGTATTTTTTGCAGCATATGGTACTACATTTGGTACATTTGGTTCTCCTTTGTCTTCAGCTCTCCCCAGCACTGTAGTCCCTAAGTGCTTTGTCTTCAGCTCTCCCCAGCACTGTAGTCCCTAAGTGCTTCAGTTCATTGACTTAAAGACCCCACTCCTTAGTTCTCAAAAAATTAAGTTGGAAGTAAATTTAGGATTTTTGTTACCACATGTACAACTGAACAAACTGAAGATAGAGACAAAAATGCAGAATAATTATGTTTCCCTGAGTCACCCCAAAAGGCAAAAGATTGGTCCCAAGATTATTTAGAAAAGGCTACTAAAGCATATACTTGAGGTTTATTGTATTTTATTTTATCATTATAACTTCCACAGATTTTCCTCAGGAGCTTAATTATTTGTGGTAGGAAGGGGTATTTTGGAATGTGGACAATCCTAAATTTCTCAAGCCTGCAGTTTGTCTTAAAAATGATGATCAGAAGAATGTTAAAAGATTCAGCCCAGGCACTACCACCCAACTCTGTCCAAAGAGGGAAAAGGCCCTAACAGTTTCCAAGCATCAAGCATGATTACTAATTTGCACAACCAAGAGCCTGTTCCTGAAGACTACGGATACCTTTTCTCAGACTACAGGAATTGAATCTGACACCTAGCACTTTTAGTAACGTGTGGTGAGGAAAATGCAGTCCTATGGAAAGTTCACTGTAATTTACCACCCACAGTTAACAAAAGTGTCATATAAATTCATCATGTAGTTCCGCTTCCTTTTATGAGTGAAACTTTACATTCATGATCAGTCATTGTGGTTAATGGAAAACTCTGTAGCCTCTCTGCTTTATTATTTAAAAAATTACACTTGTCTTTGTGTAGTTCAAGTTCTTTTGTTAATTATACTGAACCAGATTTCCACTGAGACTTTAGCAGTAGAGCTGTCAGCATGTGATCTGTCAAGGCCCCATGAAACCTCCTTCAATGGCTTTTGTAACTTTAGTACTTTTCTGTAGCCTCTCTTGTTGTACAAAAGGTGTGCTACTGTGCACTGTTTTGATCAAAGCTATATTCATATGAGTCTTATCTTTTAATTTAGTATAATTTCTGTTCTTTCTAGTTCAGGAAGACTATTCCTCCTTGTCTGGTAAGGAATGTAGCTTCCATAGTGCTATAGCTTTGTGATGGGAAATGTATTAACCTTGCCTTTAATTTTAAGGCATGCTAAGTTAAATGTGAAAATTCCTTCACTGCAACATGTCATAACATGCAGTCCTTGATTCAAAATGTTTATAGGTACTAAGAAAATGGAGAAGTTTTTCTCCTCATTGTTTTTGGACATTTCAGAAGTCAAGTTTCATTTGTGATTAATTTTGGGATATTTTAATCTTCTTTAAGTATTCAAGTTGTCTTTAATGTTTTTTGCTATTGACTCATGTATTACATATTCATTTGAAAATTTAAATAAAATGACAAACACTGTGCATGGAATATCCTCCCTTCCTCTCCCCCCCCCCCACCCACCCACACTATAGGTAATTAAAAGATGTCATCAGTGAGGGTGGTGTTGTTGGGTTTCATTTCTTCCCTGCTGCCTGCTGTTTTGCTTAAAATTAAAACTATATCTTGCTCCTGGTATTGCAGCATTTAATTTAATTTTAAACAAAGAGAAAAGCAAGGGAGAAGAGATTACTTCCCCTCCTTCAGCTTCAGCTTCAAGTGTAAGAAATACATACATGTTGCAGTGCTACTGTTAAGAATTCCAGCCAGGCATATACTGTATGCCCTTCTGCACTAGGCCATTCCATTACATCCCACAGTTTGCTTTTATTTTCTAAACATTTTTGAACTGATTCATGACTGAGCATGCTTAGTCCTTGTTAGACTGGGATGTATGGTTGGGAGTTGTCCATTAAGGTTTTGGGTAGACAGTTTCTTGGGGTTCCCTTGAGCATGTCAGTTCTTGTTTCTCAGTGACCCTGTTTCATCTGCCTTTAGCCTGGAATGGGTTTTTTATCATTGCTCTATTGTTCCCAGTATATGTTAATAATCTTTCTATGCTATGTCATGAACATGTCTCATTCCCTCTCCAGTGGACTCAGATGAAGCTGTAGAAGCAAAGTTTAATTAAAACCTAATAGGTAATGGAACAGTATGATTCAGAATAGTGTTGACCTTGAGATGTGTTAGCAGCATCTGCCCATGTAAGGAGCTGTGAACCCACATGGAAACTTCCCCTCCTGTTCCCTCCTCAGAAAAACTTCTGATTCCACCCTCAGGGTGGCTCTGCTTGAGGGTTAGATTACAGGAATATTGGACATTTTGCAATTGCTCTGGTCACTTTGCCTGTTTTTTCATGACAGAGTCAAGAAGCTCACTCTCAGTTCTCCACCCCCCAATCTCAACTGAAAGGTCTCCTTCCTTTTCCAAGGCAAGCTGCTTCTCCCACTCTTCCTGTAAATCTTACTAGGTAACCTTGAAGTTGCACGTTATCTGTCCACCTCTCCCCTTCAGTGTCCTCTTCAGGATCAGATAAACCTATCTAAACAGGTCGTAGTGTGTAAGAGCTGCTGCAGGGACAGTTGCCAGAAAGTGACGCATGAATCACAAGCAAATACATAAATATGCTTATTACATTGCTAGAGTGTGGCAACAACAATAACTTGTATGCATGAACCTTCATACCACATTTCCTTATTTTGCATTTCTCTCAGCTTAGAAACTTTTTTTTTAATCTTCACTTGCATGACCCAGGAGAAAAGCTCATGGGTCAAGGCAGCACCATGGAAAAGTTGCAAGGCCAGACCACCCTTTCCAAGGTCTTAGAGGTGTAGACCTCTGCTTTCCAACCTGACAAACCACCCTTCTCAGAGAAATCCCTGCAGGGTCATTGATGGGCTTTGCTGATGGGATGACGAACATTTGTGTTGTGGAAGGGCTCCCTGAACAGACAGGCTTAGGTGCTATCAGGATGCCTGAGCTTGGGTTGATTTCCAGTATCTCTGGTCATACCTTCCCTATCCAAATTGGTGCTGATGTTAATTGTGGAGGTCTTAACACCCAAAAGAAGCAATGTAGCTGAAAATAAGCACCATTTTAAAAATACTATAGATTGGCACAGCGGCTTCATGATGAGAAAATTAAAGAACATCTGCTTAGTCATTGGTTTTCTATAAATGCCTCATCAAGGGTAAATACTATGAAATTAGGACCCCAGAAGAAACTCATTATTTCCTTTGGTCTAGAAATCGCATGTTTATGGGCCATACTGCATTTTGCATTAAGGGTGCTTGCTTGAATGAAGTGCTTACAGCACTTCACCAAAAGCAGCTGTGCCGCACCCTCATTGATGTGGGGAGACATTTAACTCCTCCTTCCTTCTCCTCTGCCATTTTCCCACCAAGGAGATGATGTTGTTTACATCTGGAGGTGCTATTTGCACAGTAGGATTTACATTTTACAAGGAGTGCATATGTGTGCCTAGCTTGCAATTGTAGCATGCATGACCTAGACCCCAACTACAAGGAATACAGAAGAGTGGCAATCGCATGTGCTCCTTAGGCAACACCAAAGTATCAGTTCTCTGTTACCCCAATAGAGGCTTGTGACACTGACATTGGAATTAACCAATCTTCTGAGCAACACAAGTTCATTGTTTCCATCTGTCACTGCTGCAATATATAGTTCACTCACAAGAACAAGGTTAGTTGTCAGCCATGCTGCATTTCTCAATTATGCATTGAGCATTATATAGCCAGTGGTAGGGTTAGACTCAGTTTGAATGGTGGGAGTTTCTCTTATATACATGGGTGTGCATGTATACTCAGCTGATACTGTGTTGCTGCAAGCCCTTGCTCCTTCTCCCAAATGTCTATCCTTGCTTTACATGTCACAAGGCATCCTACCTGCCAAAGAGTTGCGACTGAGGCAATTCTACCACTCTATACAGCACCTGTTTCCATACAAAGGGTGGGTGAATGCTGGCTGGCAACATAGGGACCTTTTTTCCCCTCAATCATCTGCCATATGTCTATTATCCCACAGGTGTTCTACTAGTATATTTTAAACCATCACTAATGCAAAAATATTTTTTTCTAATTGCATATAATTGACACATGATTAAGATAAATGCTTGGAGATATAGTGGGGAAAGCTCTTTTGTTGTTCTGGCTTCAGCTGCATCTTAGATCAGATTGATACTACATCAGAACAATGTTTTATAGCCTCTGCCAATTTAATAATCAAATTTGATGTTAGATCTGTACAGAGTGACATATTTGATTGACAGAAAAGGCTGTTATGTATGGATGTGATGTGCTATTCCTCTATAACAAGATCTTTGAGTGGCAGTTTAACAATGGTACAATTTTTCCTTAGATACTGTAAATGACTCTCATTGTGGTACAGGTAGTTCTGCACAAGCTGTATTATGTAGAGAATGCACCGTTCTCACTCCCACCCTACACTAGTGTTTGGTAAGGCTTAAGAAAATTCTTATGGGTTATGACAATTAATCCAATATTGTTAAGTATGTCAAGTACCACTATGGTTGCAAATGGTAACATGAGAGCTTTTAAGAATTTAATGGCCAGTGAAGGACAGCTGCTGCTGCTGCTGCTGCTCCTCCTCCTCCTCTCCATATTATTCCACATTGTGTACACTAAATGAAATATTTTGGAGAAGTAGTTCCAGGGTTGCATTAATTTGCATCATTTTGATGTACTTTTAATTTGAAAAACTGCTACATATTCCCTCTAGTACAGCCTTAAATGTTCACAGTGAAAATGATTTGCAGACATCCTGGCAAATTTCTTCTGAGCCTGGATCCAGAGAGAAAAAGTGAACAGTTGCAAGGGAAAAGCCCTTGGAGGAGATGGCATTATTCCCTACCCCATCCTGCACCTTCAGTTTTCGCCCCTGAAGCCTGTTGTTGTTGTTAATGTAGTGCAGTTATATTGTTCACTGAAATTCAATATAGTACTTTAAAAAATATTGAGGAATATTTTGTTTCTGGGTATCTAGTACAAGCTGATTTGAAATTAATCTCTGACTTCTGGGCCTTCATACACCTCAGTCCATGTACAGTAGAGAGTCAAAAGATGGGAACTTTGGGCATTAGAATCTCTGTATAGAAGTACTTTGTACTCAAGTCTGATCTTCTTTTGGACCTTTTTGTGGAAGGGACTGGACTTACAGGACCCAAAGGGTCTAATCCAAGTGCCAAGGTTAGTCTTCTCTGGAGTTGCAAGTGATGGTTCAGGTTATCTTCTAGAATCCCCTTCCTCTTCTCATGAGCAACAGAGTGCATAAGCAATAGAGCTCAGATTTTTCCTTTGTTGTAACAAATCTTGGAGTTGCTCAGATCTTGCATCCAAGTCTCATGTAATCCTGGAAATTCCAGCTGAATTGCGAAGTTGCTTTAGCTCTTAGTCAGGTCTTCTTCTAGGAGTACTTCCATTGTTGCAAGAGCATTTGCAATTGGCAACAATCCATCCCTTGTTTAAGGAGCAATGGGAATTAAGTCCTATATCTTAGTGTGGAATTTTGCAGGAATTTGCCAATCTCCTACATTCCAATCTCCTACCTAGATGTGGAATTATTTCAAGACCATATAGCAAAATGTCATCAGCTATATGATTTCTGAAGACAATAGCCATTATGCTTATATCATGGGATTTAATAAAAAGGTCTCTCTGATTTGCATTCTCCTATGCCATAGTATTAGAATGTATGACGGCAGGACCAGGGCCCTAATAGGTTGGGTTGCTCTCAAAGCACAAAATTACAATTGTGTAATTGATGGAAACAGGGTTTGGATGCAACTCAGTGGAATCTGTCCCTCCAGCATTCATGGGCTTCCTCTTGTGCTTGGCTCAGTCTTAGAGTGGAGCAAAGAGCTCTCAGAATGAGGGTTGCATAGCCAGCATTTTGGCACATCAGGTGCAGCAGCACAAGCAAAGTCTGCTGCGTGTGGTCTAGAATAGAAACACTGCTTGAGTAGTGGTAGTGCAGGACTCCATTTCTGGCAAGACTGTGTGAGCAAGTCTTCTTCATCAAGAGCAGCATCATAAACAATGAGCATTGCATGTGGCTTGAAAGAGGGATGGTGCTTGTACCGCACATGGAGCTCAATTCCTGACAAACACTGCATGGATGCTAATCCAGGAACCAGAAGCTGGACTCAGGCCAGTACCAAGCAGACTGGAGTGCAGAGAGCTGAGACCTTCCCACTCGCAAAACCAATTCCTCATATATCCCTAGATGGAAGACAGGCAGGGAAGAAGAGTATTGGCAGGGTGGAAATGCTCCTTTGGATTTTGCCGTATTATATGTATTGCAATGTATATTGAAGCGATTTGGGATGCAAGAAAATAATTAACCTAAGATGCTGTTAGTAGTGTTCCTTTCTTCTGTTCAAAACATATTATTTGAGTGCCCTTTGGGAAAACTATGTTGTGTTCCATCTTCCCATTGTTCAGGGAGGCTTGCTCAGCACTTATAAAAACACTAATACAAAGATAAAAATACAAACTGCCATCAGGGAATAAACAACTGCTGGACAACAGCCCCCAAAGAAATGCCCAGGGAAAAATAAAGCCTTTACTATTTAAAAAGAAAGAAAGAAAAACAAGAGCAAAAGCAGAACAGAGGTAGTGCTGTCATGGCAAAAGCATTCCAGAAGCAGGGTGCCGCAGCTGAGAATGCCCTCACCTCAGAAGCCACAGTAGTTGAACCAGGAACTCCTGTGCGACCTTAGTGGAAGGCAAGTTAGGAAGTTCCTTCAGTTACTAGATACTGGTAAAATCAATTTAAGGCATGGCGGGCAACATGAAGTTCCTTAATTGCTTCACTAAGACTACAACACTTCAGATGGATTGCACTACAACTTCCACCATCCCCAGTCACAGGCTCTGTAGACAGTATGTTGCTGTGAGATGTCGTTTCCAATTTTAGTCTATTTCCCAGGACAATCCTTCACAGGAATGTGTGACCTGAAATGCTAAATACTTCTTAATGGCGCTGTGTGTGTGTGCCTCTGTCTCTAACACCTTCCCCACCCAGTTCAAGCAACACTATACTTTATGTTACCTTTTCTAATAACCCCACTGTTAAATGTGAAGTGCCTCAATACAAATATATCTAAAAGGAGTAGCCAGTGACCCACATTACCATGGGGCCAAGAAAGATCAGCAGCACTAAATTCATATGCGGCTTCTTAAGAGAGAGCATGAATGTCGCCACAGTCATTCATTTTGTCAGTGGACTTCCTCCTCTTGGCCAAGCCACACATCACAATGCTGATTTCACACAATACCTTGACTTCTGCTTTGAATAGACTGTAGCCCTTTGGAAAGGACTTACATTCTTTTTCTTGGCTTTGATGCCAGTATATTAGGACTGTTAGCGTTTTTGAAGAGTTATTTTTAAAATACCGTTGCTGTCTTTGTGCATTTCTGAGGATATTGTGGCTCAAATGTAAAGCTCATTCACCCATAACTGTGGCAGCAAAAATAAGTAGTCTGAGGTCAGTTTGATTCCTGTTGAGATTTCTATAGTGGCATGTTACAAAGCACTATTTTATCACATGAAAATTTTATATTAATTTGGATATGACAATAGTAAATAATATCTTTCCTTCCCTCAGCCTTTATAACTATTCATTCTTCTGTATTAAGAAAGCTAGATATATCCAGTTTCCAATATCCTCTTGACTAACAAAGCACACTTTTCTTTGAGTGTGCTCCACTAAATACAGTAGCATGTCTGAGTAAAAATGCATGGGATTATGCTGAAAGTTAAAATGGAAAACAATGCAATTTCTTAACGGCCCACTCCTATGGCTGCTAGACAGAGCACCATAAACTAATATTCCTTGACTCTCATAGCCATCATAGAACATACCTGGAAATGGCAAGGATAAGAGACAGGTACTGTCAGCATATGTAGTACCCAGTGGATCCTTTCACTCTTTCCTGCCTGCTCCATGGCCAAACACTTGGGCAGCTGAAATCAGCCACCTAAATGTCTTGCATGGCCAAACATTTGTATAGGGTGGCTATAATTAGGGTTGTCCTCTTCTGTCCATCACACTTCTCATGTTTGATCCTCACTTAGGAAGTGAGTCAAGCTGAGAGAAAGTCTGCGAACACTTGTGGAAATCTGCCTGCACAACTGGCAACCTTCTTCCACAGCACATGCAGCACAAAGGCTGCAGGTCTTCTTCCTGGAAGGACACTGCTAGTGCAGCATACACATGCACTCTTTTCCTGGCAAATGCTTGGTGGATCTCCAGGAAATCAGACATGACCACGAGAAAGTGGGCCAAATTGCAGGAAGCCAAGCCCAGGGAATCTGATAGATTTCCAATTCCACATCCAAAATGGATTCCTCACACATCCCTACCTGTAATCTTCTGAATTTGGAGGCTTATGGGTAACCTCATGGGATTATGTCCTAAAGGTGCTTCTGCAGTTAGTTCCCTTTGCCTGCCATTAAACATTTACTGTCAATCTATGGCACGCTACCCAACATTTCACAATTGTAATGAGGGGTGTTCATGCGAATGAATGGATGAGCTGTGGGATAGGGTCTAGAAGGAAACAAGATGACTAAGAAAGTGCAGACCCGAATATCTCAGAGGCTGAAAGTGTTTGCAAGATGACAATAGCAGCAAGAGGAGAGGAGCATGTCACAAATCAAGTACACATACCTAGTATATTACAAAAATATTTGCTTTTGCTTTCCAGGGAGTCATTGTTTCAGTAGTATAGCTGATGTGTAACTATAGGTTTGGTCTGTGAATCTGTAGCAGAATATTCTTAAGCATAAAGATAAATTAAGAAATAGTGTTCTATTCATATGCAGAGTGTTTGCCCCCCACCACTGGATTCCAGTTGCTGGGGAAAGGGTTTCTTCTCAACCTGGAGAGCAGGAGAGCCTTGAAGTTGTCCCTTCACAGTCCCCACCTGGACAGTAGATTGAGGAAGCACAGATGTCACCCACTCACTATTATGGTATTTTTATTTAAATTATAGCAGTTATTTCTAAATTTGAATCAATGCATACAAATTTGTATCTGTACATATCGTTTGCCACAGATTCAACCCATGGTGTGTATTTCTAATGGTCTGTTGCATATTCTTTTGGAAAACTGAACCATGCATAGCCATGGGAATATATCTTATGTTTTATTTTGTTCTTTATAAGAGCATAATTGCATTTTACACTAAACACTTGGTTAGCATTGAAAATAGGCAGTCTTGTGTTTAATTCCATCATCTTCTGTAACATGTAGGGCAACTTGCCCATGTATATTTCAGGTCTACCTAAATAAATATCTCCAAACATTGTCAAAAATCCCTTGGTCTTATAAATACTTCTTCCCATTTCTAGCAATGGCTCAAAAATAAAAAATTCACTCTATTATTTTCTTCTATAAGCCAATATGTGTATTTTGCCTCTTTTTATTTTGGAAGTGTGGGAAAGCTAATTTAAAATGTTTTAATTAATTGTTCTTATACTGTGAATAATTTGAAAGCAATTTGTTTTGCATTACTAAAAATATCTTCCAAGACATTTCTTTCCCTTTTACCTCTTTCCACCTCAACAGTTATTGATGAGTTCCTTTATTATGAGATGTTAATGAGGCCTTGAGATAAAGCTTTTGTAAAACTAAACCGATTTTTCTGTATAACTATTTTGAATATCCTGCCATCCAAGGAAGCCCCATACATATACATGTATTCACACCACTCCCATCACTCAAAATTGATAGTTCATCCCATGAAGGATCCTGAACTAATTGCTCAAATGCTTGAAGGTGTTATAGTTTATATGTATGGCACGTCTACAGTATAGCTTTAAAAAAAACAAGGAAGCCCACAAAAAACTAACAACACCCTAACCCAACCACCATGGAATTACATTTTCAAATAAAGTTTAATATGCTAGACAAAATACAAGCAACAAAAAGGCAAACTAAATATTTACTTCATGACCCCCATTAATGCCTATCCTGGGAACCCTACTGGAAACAGTATTTTAAATAGTATGATCAGTGTTGGGTTCCTTGATGTAGCCACATTTTAAATTTTAATTATATACATGTAAATGTTTGTGGTAAACATTACCTTATAGTGTGTGAAGAAGCTGTGAGGTAATGTTCCAAGCAGCACTTTACACAGTGAAGGGGAAACTGAGGGAAGTAATTTCAGAATCATGAAAGTATAACAGAAGGGTGGAGACCCACACAGAAGCACAGTAAAATATTTCTACATTCTTCTGTTCCACCATTAGTCTGTTGCTACAACTCCTAGCATTCCTGACCATTGCCATGCTGGCTGGGGTTGATGGGAGTTTAAATACAAAACATCTGGGGAACAGCACACTGGTTCATATTGAGTCATGCCATTGGTGTCCAGCATGACAGGTCTCTTCAAAAGATTTCCAAGAATAGGTCTGAATGAAAGATGCTGGGGACTTAACCCGGGACTTGTAAGCAAAGCATTTGCTGCAACTGTAGACCAGCTACTAACCTCCCATAGCATCTTGGGAAACAACTCTCTGTGCAACTAGGTTCTCACCCTTCTTTCTGCCTCACTGGCCACCACTTGGTAAACTTACACTGCATGATTTATTTGTCATGTTTGATATAATTGGAGGTGGTCCTTAGGAAAATGAGATGCACACTGGAATGCTTGGGAAAATGGGCTGTAGAACAGCCACTAATATCTAGTTCCAACTTAGACATTATTATTACAGGAGTGGGAAACATGGTCTTTTCCTGGTAAAAGAGATCGCAAAATTGATAAACCCAGAGAAGGCTTAAAGAGTGCCTTGTCATACGCCAAAACCGAGGGAAAGGCTACCAATATTAAATGGGTTAAGAATTAGCTCAGTGCATGCAGATATCACGTCAGTATAAGAACTGGGCAGGTATGTGCCCACAAATATTTGCATACTAATCACTTCCAATTTTATGAAAGAGCATAACTAAAAAGGCAGATCACACAGACATCTGAAGCTAAGGCAATGGCATAAAAATACCTTCCATGTTCTAAAATATGACAAAAGCAGCCACTATTTTAGCAATTGAATATTTTAAAAGTATAGTGACTCAGATGCTGTTCACAACCAACATCTCCCAGGGTGATACTGAGCTACTCTTTCCTTCTGCACATACCTTCCTTGCTTTCAAAAAGCAGCAGGACTGGGATGAAGATTTGTTAACCACAAATCCTGTGTTTCCCTTAAAACAAAATGCAAATCAGGTAATTCTATAAAGCTTTCATAATATGCAAAAGAACCATAATCTACTAAGATGCATAGTAGAAGTAAACATTATTCAAACATCACATCAACTACAAGTGAATACAATGTAAATCCCTAAAGATTTTACTTAATATACCTTAGCTGTTATTATCCCTTACGAAGAGTACAGAAAAGCAGAAGAACAGGGATTTCATATTGCTTTTTAAAATTACTTATTCCCAATTACAGCACACTGCTATTCTGTGTTCCAGGAATTATTTGGAGAAATCGGCATTGAGCAAGGGAGCAATGATGGCTTAGACAGGATGAATAAGAAAAGGAATAAATATTTAAATATAATGTAGTTCCATTTTCACATAGAATAGTCTAGGCACTATGGTTTAACTGGATTGGGTATTTGACTGTGTGACATGCTGTACTTTATAGGACCTTATTTTCAGTGGAACACATCAGAAATTAACCAAACCCCAGCAGTTATTAAATACTTGTTGATGGCAATATTTGCAATTAATGTTGTGGTCTTACAATTTTATTTTAACAGATGCTTCTCCATTATTTCAGAGAGACTCTCTTGAGTTACATCTGGAACTGACCTCCTGTGCACACTCAAGAGTGTGACAAATGTTCCAAAAATATCCTTGTAGTTGTAGTTATAGTTGTATTTATATCCCCCCTTTTCTTCCTGCAAGGAAAATAACGTGGTTGATATAATTGTCTTTATCTTATAACAACCTTGTTTGGTAGATTAGGTTGAGAGTCATTGAAGGACCCAGAGACATCCTGTGAGCTGCATGGTCTCATTGGAACTAGAACCTGGATCTTCTGAGACATAGTCCAAAGCTCTAACAGTACATGCACAGGTGCCTTCCCCTTTACCCCACATCTGGATGGCTGGTTCTGAAAGACTGGAACAGCATCCCTGTGCCCAAAATAATCTGAGTATATGAACAACTTCAAAAGTAAACAGAGCAAATTATAGAAGGTTTCTGGGCTTAACCTGTGAGCTTTGTTTCTAATGTTGATCTTGAATTCAATGTGCAGATGGCCAAAGATAAACCTATGATTGTCTCATTCCAGCTGGAAACCTCTCAGCAGATTATTCAATAGGACACATAAAATGTTGCCAGTAGCCTTGGCAACATTTCCTGTTTGCTTGTGCACATTATAACACCTAGCTCAAACGCTTTGTGTCCTCAAACACTTTCTTTGAAAACCAGGGCCAGTTCTAGATTTGGGGAAACCTTTGGCAAATTGTGCTCTGGTGAGCTCATCAGGGAATCCCAGCTATGACAAGCTTATCTGGTAGTGGGTGCCAAGCACAATGCAGTGAAGCTCTGATCAACAGACTCAAAGGATCAGGAAGCCACCATTTTAATTCTTTTACACTGCCCTGGAGTGATGCTACTCTGGAAGCATTACTGGCAATTGAATTAGCAGATCCCAGACGAGCTGCAAAATGTTGACCAAATCATTAGAAATGTTGTATATGCAGGGGGAACCTGGGGCAGTTTCTTTTCACATATGTATTAATGCAAATGTGATCTGATTTTTTTCTGCCAGATTGTCTAATATGTAATAATGGTGGGATGCAGTATCAAGTGACTAGGCTTTAGCATAAATGCAAGGTGCCATCCAGTGTGGCTGTCTGAGGCTCTCCGAACTTGGACAATTGTGTGTAATCAATTACGGAAGGTGCACAGAAGCAAGGATTTCCCTCACACTTCTCCCTCTCTGCAAAAGGCTTAGGCAGTATCAGACACCTATATCTTTTGCCCCTGCTTGTGAGAAGGAAGCACTACAGGAATGAGGGCAGAAGCTCTCTCCTTTCCCTGCCTCCACAAGCACCAGCTCCAGTTCCAAAGTTGTACTTGTGACTGGAGCTGGAGCTGGTGCAGAAAGAATCATGCTGCCTGTGAAGACAGGTGGATGATGTTCCACTGTTGTGGTACCAGATCCAATCTCAGAACATATTTCTGAGGTCAGAGCTGGTATTTTGAGCTTTTCTATGGCGGTACAGACAACATCTAGCAACCATAGGATTGAGTTCTAAGTGAGTCACCTGAGAGGGGTAATGTAAAGTAGGTACATTTTTCACATCAGAAGAGTATTATGGCTCTATCACGGAAGAGATCCTCTCTGAAATAGCCACCTGCCTCACTTCTTTCTGTGGAGCAGGTGAAGAAGGGCCTCTGAAAATGATTATATGGTCTTGGCAGATTTATATGGAGGGAGACAGTTTTCATTCTTTTCTTCAGTAAAACTTAAAATTAATTCATTTGGATGTAGTTTTTTTGTATTTCAGATTTTGGAATTGTTGAATTCAGTGAAAATTCAGCGAAGAATGAAAGTCTGGAGACCCAAAACTGGCTGGTGGAGGCAAACCATTTCCTGCTAACAATCTCTGAGGCAATAGTGTCTTTGCTGGGTGACTTTTTCTCAACCAGTTAGATATGGAAAATAATTTTCAAATGTTATGATTCATCTCTCTCGCTCTCTCTCTCTGTGATAAACCCAAACACAGCATTGATTTGGAATGGGTGAACTGGGATTGATTTTGATGCATGTGTTTTAAATTCTAATTAAATATGAATAGAAAGATTAAACAAATGCAAGTTCCTAGGAGCTTCTTCCTATGGAGACAGGTACTTTTCCCGATATAGGCAGTATCTCTGGATTCAACCCAATGCAAATAAAAAACCTTTACATGTACAACATGTTAAATGTTGCCATGAAATGTCAATTTCATAAATGTATGCTGATTTACAGTCTTAAAAAATAAAAATAGCAACTAACTTATTTGTGGAAAAACTTAGAAAGTTGGACTTTTAGAACACAGATGACAAAATGTACAATACTGTAATAATGATGACAGAAATGATTAGCAATTTAAATTACCAAAGGGTAGAGTCTCAGTCACATATGATGCTACACGCCTGCATTCATTTGATGACTAGCAAAATGGAAGCTTGCTCTGCTCTGGGCAAAGTGCCACATTAATGCTTGTTAGTTCCTCATTATCTCCCTGCTGCTGTGAGACATTCTGTAGTTACTCATAACTCCTAATGAAGTGCTAAAATATTTGCTGCAGAGAAATTGTGAAATAGCTGTGCTTCTGAACAGTGACACAATCTGTAACTGCAGAAGTGCAGGCACACTGAGGAGCTGAATGGGTGCTTTGTGTCAATGGTGCACATGTCGTTGAACAGTGCTTCTGATTGATGACTTGTACACGTGATGTATGTTAGGTTTATCTCATTATCTATCTTTGCACTAGTTATAGGTAGCCCCCGTCAGATTCCATGTAGTGAAATTACTTTTAATTATCTAGATAGTGGCTTGTAACTGGAGCATTAACCTTTTGGGTACATTAATTGGGAGTAAAATGTTTAATACGTGCACAAATTTTTAGATTCCTAAGTTATTTGCAGATTGAATCTCAGGTTAATCCATCTCACTTTGTGATGCTACTACCAAAAAGCTTGGTTTGTCCTCTAGTACTTGCCCACAGCAACAGCCTTACCATGAACTGATATGTACAATGGTTTCTCATGGTCAGTGCTTCTGCTCCTCTGTCATCCATCCTGTATCTTCTGTATACATATTTAAGATGCACTATCCCAATCCTCTTTTGCAATGAGCCTTGTTTGGAACTGGGGTTGAGAATAATGCAAAGAAGCATTAAGAATACATTGCTAATTTAGAATTAATCCCAAACTTTCAATCCTGTATCTCAGGTAGAATTGTCTGTGAGGAAAGGTATGCTAAGAAGGGTGTGTGACAAATTGTTCTGGGCTGAAAAGATACCAGTTTGTATGCAGAGTCCCAATCCCATATAGAAACTTGCATGCACTTTTACCCTCCTCTGGATTTCTTTGCTACCGTCCATTCCATGTATTTCTAAAGTTTACCCATACAACCCAATAATAGTCTGCTAAAAACAGTTCGATAATTTCAAGTTGGATGCAGATTCTGATAGACTTCAGGTAGTTGCTGCCATTAGCCATCAATTCCAATTCCTTTTTAAATATGCTGCCCTAATTCCAGTCACTGATCCACGCTTACTCATTCTAGGTCCTTTGGATGAACGGGGTTTCTGTTTAATTTCCACTTGCATATTCATCATATGCATATACTCCTGCTCCGGCCCCACCCCCTCGGCGTGAGTGGGGGACGCGCTGGGATGGGCGGGGCGTGGGGGGAGCAGCCCGGCGGCCTTCAAAGCGCCGGTGGCGCCCAGGCCGGCCTCCGGGAGCGACGCGGGAGAAGCGGCCCACCACCACCACGGCTACCCAAGGCCAACCACTGTGCCGAAGCCCGCCGCTGCCTGCCGCTACCACCTGCCACCTGCACCAGTGCCGAGGACCCTGCTCCGGCCCCACCCCCTCGGCATGAGTGGGAGACGCGCCGGGACAGACGGGGTGCGGGGAGAGCAGCCCGGCGGCCTGGCGGCCTTCAAAGTGCTGGCGGCCTCAGGCCGGTGGCCGAAGGGCGACGGCCTAAGGGCAGTGACGCCGTTAGGGACCGTTCGGGGCCGAGTGGGGGCTGGGCTGGCCAGGGGCTCTGGTCTGGGCTGAGCTGTTTGGTTGTTAGCTGACGGGAGATTAAGGTGGGTGCGCTTTTAACTGTTTTAACCATTTTAATTGTTTTAGTTGTTTTTAGGGGTTCGTCTCGTGCTACAGTATAGTATGTTGTCACCTGGGAAGCACGTGGGCTCCAATATTGGGGTGGTTATGGGCAATGGACATTATGGCATTGGGGGTTTAATGGGTCTGCATAGAAGAAGGAGGGACAGATGGTTAACACCTGTTCCTCCTCCTGGTTATTCCCCCAGCCGGAGGGTTCCAGGTAGCCCTGTCAACCGCCCCCCGTGCCTGACGATGCTGTTGCTCAATGCCAGGTCGGTCCAAAATAAAGCAACACTCATCCACGATTTGATCGTGGATGAGAGGGCCGACCTGGACTGTATCACAGAGACCTGGGCGGGGGAGGGGGGATGTCGCACTCTCACAGCTGTGCCCGCCTGGGTTTCTGGTCCAGCACCATCCATGCCTGGAGGGGAGGGGAGGGGAGGGGAGTTGCTCTGGTTTATCGAGCTTCTATTTCCCTCTCGGGGCTTCCTGTCCTCTCGAGGCCGGGTCTAGAGTGCCTCCACTTGGTGTTGGGAGACTGAGACAGACTGGGGATTCTGTTGGTGTACCGTGCACCCTTCTGCCCAACAGACTCCCTGCCTGAGCAGACGGAGATCGTCTCGGACCTGGTGTAGAGGACTCCCAGGATGTTGGTCCTGGGGGACTTTAACCTCCATGCCGAGATGGTTCTGACCGGGGCTGCTCAGGACTTCATGGCCTCCATGGCGGCCATGGGGCTGTCTCAACACGTCAGTGGCCCGACCCATGAACGTGGACACACTCTGGACCCGGTTTTCTTGGCGGCGCAGGAAGAGGGTGATCTGAGGGTGAGGAACTTATGTTTGATGCCCTTGTCATGGTCAGATCACTTCCTTGTGAGGTTTGAGCTCGAGAGCGGCCTTTCCCTCTGTAAGGGTGCGGACCTGATTGTGCTGGTCCGCCCCAGGAGTCGGATGGAGCCTGATGGATTCCTGAAGGCTCTGGGGGATTTTCCGGTTGATAAGGCTGGTGCTCCTGTCGATGCCTTGGTTGAACTATGGAATGGGGAGATGACCAGGGCTATTGACACAATCACTCCTAAGCGTCCTCTCCCACCTGGCATAGCCCGTTCATCTCCTTGGTACACACCTGAATTGTGGGCGATGAAGTGGGTTGGGAGATGTCTAGAGCGTAGGTGGAGGAGATCACGGGATGAATCTGACCAAACTCACTTAAGAGCCCTCTATCGGGCTTATGCTGTGGCGGTGAGGGTGGCGAAGAAGAAATTCTTCTCCGCTTCCATTGCTTCCTCACAATGCTGTCTGGCAGAGCTCTTTCAGGTGGTGCAGGGGCTGGTAAATCCGGGCCCAAAGAAAGATCTGGTGCCACCCTTGAAGGCCCGCTGTGATGACTTCACCAAGCATTTTAGGGAGAAAATCACTCAGATTCATCCCGAGCTGGACTCTACTGTTGAATCAGATACCATTGGGGAGGTGCCAATGACGTCATTGAGTCCTCAATTGATGGATGAATTTCAGTTGCTGCGGCCTGATGATGTGGACAAGGTGTTTGGACAAGTACGTCCTACCACCTGCTTACTAGACCCTTGCCCATCTTGGCTACTCAAGAATGCCAAGGACGGGATTGTGACCTGGATCCTGGAGGTCACACCTCTTTCAGAGACAGCCGGGTACCTGCCCCTTTAAAGGAGGCAGTCTGGCCAGTCCTAAAGAAGGCATCCCTGGATCCAGAGGTGGCCGCCAATTACAGACCGGTGGCCAACATTCTGTTCCTGGACAAGGTGCTAGAGCGGGTGGTGGCGGGACAAATCCAGGCACTCTTGGATGAAACTGATTATCTGGACCCATTTCAGTCCGGCTTCAGACCCGGGTACGGTACTGAATCTGCCTTGGTCGCCCTGTATGATGACCTGTGCAGGGAGAGAGACAGG
>NW_025335438.1:8319183-8403063 GCF_004798865.1 Varanus komodoensis | reverse complement strand
GATAATCAGTTTCATCCAAGAGTGCCTGGATGAAACTGATTATCTGGACCCATTTCAGTCCGGCTTCAGACCCGGGTACGGTACTGAATCTGCCTTGGTCGCCCTGTATGATGACCTGTGCAGGGAGAGAGACAGGAGGAGTGCGTCCCTGTTGGTTCTCCTGGACCTCTCAGCAGCTTTCGATACCATTGACCATGGTATCCTTCTGGATAGGCTAGTGGGATTGGGAGTTGGAGGCACCGCTTTGCGGTGGTTCCGCTCCTATCTCAATGGCTGATTCCAGAAGGTGGTGCTGGGGGTCTCTGGCTCTGCGCCATGGCAGTTATGCCATGGAGTTCCGCAGGGGTCCATTTTGTCCCCCTCGCTATTTAACATCTACATGAAACTGCTGGTAGAGGTCATCCGGAGGTGTGGGCTGCGGAGTCATCAGTACGCTGATGATACCCAGCTCTACCTCTCGTTCTCCACCCATCTAGGTGAGGCAGTGGCTGTACTGAACCGGTGCCTGGCCAAGGTAATGGGCTGGATGAGGGCCAATAAACTGAAGCTCAGTCCAGACAAGACGGAGGTCCTGTTGGTGGGTGGTTCGGGCTTTGGGGTGGGGGACTTGGGCCTTGTCCTAAATGGGGTTGCACTCCCTCTGAGGGACAGGGTTCGCAGCCTGGGAGTGCTCCTCGATCCTGAGCTATCGTTAGAATAGCGCCTTCCTTCAGCTCCGGCTGATCCATCAGCTGCGTCCCTATCTGGAGAATGACTGCCTGGCAACAGTGACCCACGCTCTAGTAACTTCCTGACTAGATTTCTTTAACTCGCTCTATGTGGGGCTACCCTTGAAGATGGTCCGGATACTTCAATTGGTGCAAAATAGAGCTTCCAGGTTTCTGATAGGGAATGGGCGTTGTTCTCATATAACCCCAGTTCTCTGTCAGCTTCACTGGCTCCCGATTGAAGTCCAGGCCCAATTCAAGGTATTGGTTATGATCTATAAAGCCCTTAGCGGCTTGGGACCTATTTATCTAAAGGAACGTCTGCGTCCATATATGCCCGCCCGCCCCTCCCCCTACTATCGGCAGCGGATGCCCTTCTCCGGGAACCCTCCAGGAAGGATATTAGGAGGGTCAGTATCTGGAGGAGGGCCTTTTCTGTGGTGGCGCCCCACCTATGGAATGCACTCCCCAGAGAAGTCCGCCTGGCACCATCATTATTCGCTTTGTGGCGCCAGGCAAAGACCTTTTTATTTAAAAGTTATTTTAACTGTTAATTTATTATTATTGTGTTTATAGATTTTAATATATAGCTGAGATGGTACCAGTTTTTAAATTATTGATTGTATTTTTATGTTTATTTTATGGATGTTGTGAGCTGCCCCGAGGCTTTGTTGCAATGGGGGTGGCATAGAAATGGTTTAAATAAATAAATAAATATACTCAGGAATCAATCTGTGTATTTATGTCCATTAAAAACGGTTGCAGGAGTAACCTGAGTCAATAGGAAAACGATGCTGTGGTATTTGGTATTTGCTGTTCCTTCACATGTGCAAGGCACCAGCTTGTGCTGCAGTACTGGGTAACAAACAGGAGGTGTGAACTTGCCTTCCACAGTGAGTACAGCTGATCCTACTTCATTTTCATCCCCCAGTATTGAATAGTTATCACTTGCAGCCTCTGAGAGGATCGCTTCCAGTTTCTCTCTAAGGGCATGAACAGCAATAGAGTGTAACCTAATTAATGGAAGGAAAGTAGTTTTGTATTTGTTTGTACTAAACGGTTCCATCTACTGAAGCATTCAAATTAAAAGTGAAGCCACAACACAAATGATAGAAAATGGTAGGTTTTTTCTCTTTTTTTTAGCAATTTTGTATGCAACCAGGTCACAGTTCAGGTTGAGGAATGTTAGCCCCAGGTCCCTGATCTCATATTTATATATGCATTACACTAATCATCAGAAAATAAAGCATTTGCAGCAAGGCAACTTTGATCACTAACACAAAATATGTCCATGATGGTCCTACTTAGCAAGACAAAAGATATGCATTTCTGGGATTCCTTTAAAAAAGAAAAAATGCTCCTGTATGTAAAGCATTCAGTACTTGATACATTTCAGATCATAATCTAAGTGTGTGGAAAGCTTTGTACCAAAAAAATAAAAAGGCATTTCTTCAAAACTTATTTACCATCTATTCTGCTTTTTATTTCCTGTAAGAATTCTTCTAATGTCTGGTCTAGGAGCCCGTGACTTAATCATTAGATTTATATTTCCTGTCTGCAGAGTGTTGAGAGGTCAGTGAAATCAGAAAACATTGCCTTTGGCCATCCATTATGAGTCACGGACCTGGCCTACTTTGTTGAAAGCAAGTATCAGGCTATCTAAGAGGTATTTCTTTAAAAGCTGGGGTGCTTACTTTGCTTCCCTTATAGTCAGTGGAAGAAAATCTCCCAAGAATTTGAAGCTTCTTAGCAATTTGCTGAAACAGCAAGCGATCTGACTGACCTTGGCCTTCTATTTTGCCAACTCTTTTGAAGAAAAGCCGTTTTTTGTTCAAGCAACGAATGTCAGGATAAAATACTGTATTTTTAATGGAATCATTTTGCTACTTTAAAGGAAAAAAAGAATTCGATCTACTAATCAGATGAAAACTGATGTCATTCAAAGGCTCATTTCTAATAATACCTATTAACATAGTGATCAGTTATTCTCCTAAAAATGAACTAACCAGGATATTTGGCCAGAAAGGATGTTTGGGGCACTTCTAATACTCCATTTCCTTACCTGTATACTAGAAGGCATGAATAGAAGAAACCAGAAAATAGTCAGCTCTAACCCTTTCATGGGAAAACAGGTAATATTATTATCTCACTTTCTTGCCTCTCAAGGAATTCAGGGTGGCGTGAGGTAGACACAAGGGACAAGTTCTGTCTTTTCTGCTGCTGCCTACTCTGCCTATTGAGCTGATATGTTCTCTCAATATTTTCTTCAATCTAATTTTTGGACCTGTGAGACAGGTTATATTTGATTTACAGGTGATCTACACTAATTTGAAATATTTTAATATCTCTTCTTTTGTAAAAGCCACCAAGGTGAATTATACAGCAAATTAAGACAATAAAAAACAGCATAAACTTTAAAATCAACAATAAAATAATTAAACATTAAGTAATTGAAACAATAAAGACAAAATATTTTTATTGTTATTTCTAAAAATTTTGAAAAAGTATCTCACCAAGTTAAAAAGTTGTATCTGGATATCTTTTCCAAAGTGAGAGAGAATGAGAACAGATTGTAACTTGGCAGGGGAGTGCATTCCACTATATGGGAATGACAACCAAGAAACCGTTAATCTGTGGCTGTCAAGCAGGCCTCACTGAGTACTGGTGTCCTCAAAAGGGTTTCTTGTGGAGATCTTACTGCCCAAGCAGGGTTATAGTAAGACCAGGTAGTTCTTTAGACACCCAGGCTGTAAACTGATGGATAGAGCAATCCCATGGCTCATAGACTATGCCTAGACAGCCATAGGATTCTCAGCTGCAAGGCTGAAAAATCATTTGGATCTCCTAATTGGGTCTCTGCGCTTGTGTCCTTTACCCCCACATCCCCACAGCTGGCATAGGATAATCATGCCAGCTGCAGTCACAAAAGCAGTTTTAGGGGGTATTCTGGAAGTTAGGGAAGAAGACAGGCATCACCAAGATATGATGTATCCTGGCAGCACCTCAGCCTCCTTCCCTCATGCTCCAAGATGCCTCTTTCAGATGGCCAAAAATGGCCATCTAAGCATCTTGAAGTGCAGGAGTGCAGAGATAAGCTTTGTTTCTGTGTTCTTTCTTTCCCGCCTAGGAGACCTGTAATCATCTGAGCTGAGGGGGTTACAGGCATCCTGACTGAAATGCACCCTAAGGTTTTAAAGGTTAAACCAAATGCCTTAAATTGAGTCCAAAAACAATTGGTAGCTCAGATCTTTCAATAAGGAAGTAATATAGTCTTGATATCTTGCACTGGATAACAGCTTACTTGCTGCATTTTGCATCAGTGTAAACTGTCAGGCATTCTTCAAAAGTAGCTCCACATTGAGCAAATTGTAGTAGTCTTAAGTTAGGCATAGGAATGGTGCTTTTCACATATGTTGTTGTTGAACTGTCCTGAGACTTTTATATATAGGATGGGATATAAAAGTTTTGAATGAATAATGAATGAATTAATATTTTGGGTTACAACTTCTGACAGTCACTGCTAGCATGACCACTGGTAAGATAGTTGGGACTTGCTGTCCAAAGCATCTGGAGGATACCATGTTACCAACTCTGTCTAATATATCAATTATGGCTGCATTCTTTTGGTATTATCTCTTTGCATTTATTCAACCACAGTGCAAGATGAGTCAAATTGGGACATGATAAACAGCAAACATTAGCCTTTCCTTAAAGCAAATACACAAGATCTGCTTTAGGCCCTTTTGAATCAGTGGCATGTGTACCCATGTCAGGTATGTCATCTGGAATCCTAAACTGGATATCATAATTATGAAGTCATAATGCAGCACAATATGAAATTAAATTGAGTACATGACAGGAATTTTACTGACAATCCATTTTGTTTAGTTTAAGTGTTGTACAGCAGGGATAAGCAAATTGATCCACATGTTGCCACTGGGTGGTCCAAGGGAGCTTCCAGTGCAATAGACATGGTTTTCCCTCTTTTTCTTGTAGAAAGTCTGGGACCATGGGAACATAGGAAACTGCTTTATACTGAATCAGAACATTGGACAATCTTGACAATACTGACCTCCAGCAGCTTTCCAGATTTTCAGGCAGGAATATTCCTAGCCCTTCCTGGAGAACCGGGGGATTTGTTTGTTTCCTGTATCACCCATTAGCTAGTGTTCTCTGAGCAGATTAAAACTGAACATAAAGCATGTGACCTTTCCAAATGGAGCCTGGGAGAATTGGGAGACAATGAATTGCAAAGGGCCATAGCTCAGTCTTGGTTCACATGGCTTGAATGTCTGAAGTTCCAGATAGATCCAGCTATAGGAAAGATTCCTGATAGGAAAGCTGCTGCCAGTCAGTGTAGACATGACTAAACTAGACTGAGCAATAGTCTGAATTACTGTGTGGCAGCTTCCTGTGTTCCATCCTACAGAATCTAAGTTGTAGTCATTTTGTACACTTGTATGACTACTGCGGCCTAGCTTGCTGAGCAAAAAATATGAATCTCTCCGCCCAAGAACTGCAAGGGATGACAGAAGCACACAGTCTTGCCTATGAATGTTTGCCATTCTGTCATGTAGTATATGAGCATAGAAAATTTCCTGTATAAGGCAGTTTGTTCAGGACTGGGTGCTGGTAGGTAACAGCTCGGGAGGTTGCTAAGGGAAGAAAGAAAAGAGTCTTTGGTCAGATGCTAGGAGCTGCTAGGCCTTGGCCAGTTCTATGAGCACTGAACAACTTGTTCCAGTGAGAGCTATGAAACACAACTGAAGTGATTTGTCAGAGAAGAGACCCTGCTGACATTTCTTTACCCAATCCCCTTTCAACAGAAAATGCACAGAGCCAAAGGCATTCTCACAGCTTCAGTTTGTTTAGATATATAGCAATCTGTGGGTGTTTTAAGTACACAAGCATCTAAATTTGGGGGCACTTTGAGAAAAGAACTAGGAGTACGGGGTCCTGGAAAGGTACTCAAGGTAGTCAATAGGCACAGGACTGACTCAGCAATGAACATATGTAAAACTGACACAGACTAGGAACAGACTGATCTGTCCATCTGTTTCCAACAGGTGATCTATATTCCTGAAATCATGAACAGGTTCTGCTGTGGATTGCCTTTCAACTTATAATTTATGATATCCAAACAGGGCTCTCTGTCTCTTGGAATGTGTGTGATAGTCCAAGGAATTTATGCTGGTCCATGGAGTGTTAGTGGAGGTGGGAGTATCCAAAAGTCATGGTCACTTCCTTGGAGATTACCTAAAATGTTGGAAAGTCACAAGCAAGCTTTGAGTTCCTAAGAAAGGATGTATGCAATACAGAATGCTTCAGATATATTATAGGCTAGAAATGGAAATAATGCTAATAATAAAGATAAAAATAACTACCTAATGGAGCCCCACTTGGGTTCCCTGTCAGAATTGCTATTTGGTGGGGATATGACAGAAATGAGAGAAATGTTGTTGCTGTTTATGTTAGATGTTCAGTGCAAAACAAACAACTAGGAGTGTTTGCCTCAACATTTGCACCATATGTGGAATAAGCCATATATTTTTCACAGAACTAAATATTTGCAAGTGACACCTGCAAAATGTTGTACTGTGGAGTACTCTTGTTCCTCATTCTAGCCAGTCGACCATGCTATCTTCTAAATGCTCCATTCTGCAATTAGCCAGCATTGGTTGGCAATTTAGCATTCTCAGTCCTTACTGGGCTGTTTGATGGGTATTTTGACTCCCCTTTTACCAAAGTTTTTTTTTCTATATTTTGCAATCTCTGGGGTCCCCTGTATTGTATGTATGTAAGCGGCACTGTCTGTGTTACATATGGATTAGTACTCAACTCTGAACTTCACATATGGAGGAATGATGGAAGTAAGTAGAAAGGATTTTGAACATGTTTCAGGCAGTAACAACTGGGCAGTGTTGTTTAGCTTTTTGAATATAGCTGTTTAGAAAAGCAACACTGGAGAAAAGCAACATTCGTTTTGGTTTGGTTTGGTTTGGTTTGGTTTGGGCCAGTTGTCCACTTATTTAAAGGTTTGCAACAGATTCCTGGATTTTAATTTGCTTTTAGAGATCCTGGCTAATTCCAGTGGTACTCCACGACTGGCAAAGGTGAAATTGGTAGGTAAAAATCTGCTTACTAAGCAGCAAACTTACTCCTCTAGGTCTGTTTTGTTTCTGCTCATAGCTTTTAAAAAGCTGGTTATTAATCTTGCCTCTCCTCTCCTCTCCTCTCCTCTCCTCTCCTCTTTTCTTTTTTTCTTTTCTTTTCTACAATGCTTTGGAATTAAGAATAAGAGGTTTTAAATATCCATATCACAGGCAGTGCTATAGAGTTTAAATCTAGGGCTTAAAAAGTTCCTTTAAAAATATATCTTTCTAATGAGCATTAAAGAGATGATAGATCCTGAAATAAAATCATCTAGATATAAAATTAGTATGCTTATGCAAATGGCCAATCCATGGCTTCATAATTTGCAATGGCATTAGGCTTGGCAGTGTTTACACTTGTTAATGACTTCCTTTATGAGTGATAATTGATCTGACTCATTATCATATGAATTCCTTGATCATATGCCATTAGTTTGGAATGTAATGAATGGTCTGTTTGATTTTTGGCATAATGAACTAATTAGACTAATTAAAATCAATATGTGTGCCAATATTAGGCTTCACATTCAAATGCTGCTGCTGCTGTCTTTGCAAGTTAAAAACCAGCAACTCAGTAAAAGGGGGTCTAATGTTGATTTATGAGCACTTGATGAACGTGAGGTAGAATAAATTGTTTGTAGTGGAAGAGACATTATTAGAGACGAACAAGATAGTAAGTGCATTGTAAGGTCAGCAGTAAGGTCATACTTACATATGTTGCTGTGTGGCATCTTGAACTTTACCTAATAGATCAGGCCACTCTAAAAGAATGATTTAGCTTAAGCCTAAAGTAAAATATATTTCAGGGTTTCCATACAGAATTTCTGATGCCAAGCTCATGGATCTTCCTGTTCCCGTCTAGCAGTTCTTCAGCCTCTTACTGTCTGCGCTGCTTGTGCTACCTGCAGCTTGAGCCAAAATGATTGAGATATGGGCAATAATAATAATAATAATCATCCCTTTTCCTTTTCTGCTAACTAACCACAGCTGTTAGATCAACACTTCTGGTAATTATTTGGAAAGAATGGCTTTGCATACTTGATGCTTGTGCCCAAGTATGCTTCTCTCTATCTGAAAAATTAACCACATTGGGGAGCTGGGAATAATTGATTCATATCCTGCCTTCTCCTGAGTTCAAGTAGCACAGCAGGCATACAGTTCTGCATTTTTGTTGATGTTGTCAGCTTTCATCTTTGAAAGAAGTGTAACATGGGGGAGTGGAAAAACTACAGTGAATCTTTATGGGTCAAATGCAAGATTTATTATGCAGTCTCTTGCTGGGTCAGAAGCAAAAACACATAAGCACATAAGGCTGGTCTTGGAGGTCTAAGGGACCTCTTTAGCAAATGCTTTCTTTGGAGGTCCATCTAAGGGCCAGAATAGAGAATATATGAAGAGTTGACTTGTCTCTGTCTCTGAGTAGTGGCTATGGGAGAGACCCAAGTAGGATGGAGGATTGATCCTTTCCCCACACAGACTCAATTTGTTAATATAGGCTTATAAACTATGTCACCTGCACAGGTCTGTGGGGTCACCTTGTCTTGTCCGCACAACAAAGACAGTTGAGTGTAAAGTTGGCACTAGTTTGGGTATTTAGCTAGTATTTAAATAGGGACGTGCTACTGTAGTTCTATCCATTGTCATCATGAGAAACGAAAACTAAATACACATGCAAGAGCACTGCATTTTTTTTACAATATCCTAGTTATCAATTAAATATTAAATGGACATGCACGTGGTGGGCATATCGTGAGCAGAGCTGGCTGGAGCCGGGGTCAGACTAGATGGCCCGGGAGACCCCTGATTCATTCTGTTTCTATGTTTCTATGTTCTATGTTTCTAAATCAGTTGTGTAGCAGTCAGTTTTAAGTGCAGGATAGTATCATTATTGCGAGTGAGGTTATGTGTATGTATGTGGTAGTCTAGATTGAATGGCTGAGACTGTGTTCAAATAAAACATTGGCTTTGGACATTTGCACAATTAACTACTCAATCACGATAATTAACAAGTGACACACACAGTAATTAATGGGGGTTGCGTGACTAATCTTCTCTGACTACTGCTGCTGTGACAACTGCACCAAGCTTGAATATGGTAGCTTCCATATTTCTATGTAGTTATTGTGCTGTGAATTTTGTGTTTTGATCAGCAACTTCTTTTTGGGTGAGAGGCTTGAGGACCAACTTAGGTGTATTGAACATGCATTGCAAAATCAGGCTATACTTCAGGGATATTATGGAGACTGACTGCTGTCTCAGAAAATGCCCTGCTTTGTATGTGATGCAGTATGCTCTGACAACATAAATGAGAGGTGAACATAAATGAGAGGTTCTTTTTGTCTAAGATATATTCAGTATGCAGAAAATCAGCCCTGTAATCGAAGGCATATAACCAGTGTCCTTGATTCACGTAAATGTGTTGAATGCCCCAAGGATTAATATGGGCTTGCAACATCCTGCAGTTGTTTGTGAGGTGGCACCAGTTCAAGTATCTTAGTTCAGACAAAGAAAAGTGTATTTATGTTTAAAAATCAATTTAGTCATCCTTCAAAATAGAGAGAATAAAGCTGCTTTATTATTTGGTCTTTTTGGTCTGATTTGATGCTTCAGTATTTTCCTCTTAATTGTGCATTACATTGATTTTTAAAAAGCTATTACTTGTACAAGGTGATAAAATTTGCTTATTTTTTCAAAGTACAAGTTTAAATAATGACCTATGATTTCTCAAATAAATGGGACTTCTTTGGCATTTGGACAAAATATATTCTTGTGATGCCTCAAATATCATAGATGATTATGCACTGATAACAAAGAATAAGTGCTTATTGATTTTTGATGCTTTAGTGAATGTTGTCTTCAAAAACTAAACATGGCAGTCAGTCTGATTCACCTGGAGCAGGGGTAAAAAACCTTGGGTTTAGGAGATAAGCCTACCTATTATGGGAGGTCCCAATCTGGTCCTTCAGTTTTCCACTAGCCTCATGCTCTTTCCTAGCTGTTGTGTATCTCCCCTCACATTTTGAAAAGGTTGAAATGCCTCTTCTGAGGTTTAGCAAGAGCTTCAAGCTCAAGTGTGCTGGAGTTTTGGGCCTTTTCCTTCTGCTCTCACCAACCACTGGAATGCAGAGCCTGAAACTCTTTCTGAAATGGAATTCAGGCTTCAGGCTGAACTCCTTTGCTGGAGAAATGGGAGGTGATCAGGACTCTGAAATTATTTTTAAATAACAAATAGAATTCACCACTCATATACTACAAAGGATTTTGGAAAATTAGCATGCAGAATCTAGCAGTCTTGTGCTTTGCAGCTATAAGGGCAAGTACGAGCAAATACACTTAACAGAAACTTCAAGCCCTCAAGGTCCTAGTTTCCAACATACATGGTAGGGGCTATTTTCTGATTGCTCAACTGAACTAGTCCTTGTTTTACGAGCTGCTAATGTCAGTTTGCACTGACTTTGAAGATCTCCTTCCCCTGTCTACTAATTTTGATACTAGTCAAGTTTCTATGTCCCTGGGTCAGAACAGAACTTAGTTAGATTATGCTGGATTTATTGGCTCAGTCTGTCCTCAGTTATGCCCCTAATGGTGTCCTCTTCAGAGCAACTGCCTAGAACTGCTGCTTCAGATAACTTCCAATTGTTAATCCTGTCATCTCAGAGATTTCTTGGGAGATTGCAGTTACTGTGGCATTGGACAGTTCCTCTCATTTGTCTATCAGAAAGCCATGGAATGAATGTTGTCATAACATTGCAATTGTTCCTCCATATATTCCAAAGTTTTAGCAAATGGTGTGAATGCATCTATTTACTTTGGCCCTTGGATCATAATAGGACTGATGAGTGCAGCTTTACAGATGCAGGAAGCACTGTTTTCTATGGGTGGCACACCAATTTAATGCTTAAGGCAGAATTATTACGGTCCTTGAAACAATTTTGCTTGATAACAGATTGCTTTTTGAGATGTCTTCCATGTTATTAAGTATTTTTCTGTGATGAAGGAAATGAGCAGATGGCTTTGAATGAAAAAATAGCAAATGTCACAGTTGCTTTAATTCCTTTCCAACTGGCAACACTATTGCCCTTTATCTTTGAAGAGTGATTCAATTCAGTTTCATGAAAGATCACTGATCTGCTCTTGAACTTTCCTTTTTATAATTCTAAAATCTGATTATGGAGTGATAATTATGATTCCATGTGCTACATTCAGACAGTGATGGTGTTCTGATGTATCTTGCTAATCTATTTAATGTAAAATGTAATTACTAAAATTATAGGTGTCATATAAGACAATGGAATAGTTTCCAAGATTAAAAAATGAACATTTACATGTATATTTTTCTTCTGCTTCCATTTAGAAGATCCTTGACATACAGGGCTCAAACTTAACCATTAGATGGTTAATATGCAAGAGCATGTTAATGGAGAGTGCTCAGTATGACACTACTTCTAGCCTAAATGATTGCTAGTACAACATAATAATACTTGCTGGTGTACAGGTTTCCCTAGAAAATGCCTCATGCCAGCAAGCATTATTAGCATTGTGCTTAGAGGTCATTTATGCTAGTGCCAGATAATTTATATTAGTGGTGGTGTTGCATAGGATAGTGTCTGAAGAGGTTTTGCCTACAATTGTCACAGCTTAAACAAACTACAGCCAGATACTTTGGTAGGGTTTATGAAGCCTTAAACCAATTCAGATCAGGATGCCTAAGAGAACCTCTTCTCCCTTACCAGCCAGCCTGGTCACTGAGGTAACTGGATGGCATGCTTCTGGTGGTTCCATGTGGACCTATGGGCCAATTAGAGCCTGCCTGGGGAAGAGCCTTCAGTGTAGCAGCTACATTTCTTTGGAACTTGCTGCTTCTGGAGGTTGGACAGGCATCAGCACTTTCACTATTTTCAGTGCCTCCTGAAAATGCTTTTTGTTTTATTGATTTTATTTTAATATAATGTTTTATTCATCTTTTATTGTACTCCACTCCAAAATCCCCTTACTGGAAGAAGAAGCATTATAAAAATTTGGTACAATAACCAACCAACCAACCAACCAACCAAATAAATAAATAAATAAATGATCCACTCCCTGTTTATTACAAAGAAAATCCCACTGTTTCCATGCAGGTTTACTCCAGGAAAGCATGCATAGGATTGTTGAAAGTGTTCTCTCAGAAGGAGCAAGGTGGTTAACCCATTTTCCAGTTGTTATCCTTAGTCTCACAAGAGCATCTAGTTCCTGTTGACCAGGGGCCAAAGGAACAATCCTGTTTTAGGAAGGAGAGTGGCAAAGATGCTACAGTAAAAGGCTCAAGATGTATATTGAGTTCAAAGCAATACAGACAAGCAGTTAGATTTAAAGGTAAATTGGTCTAGGACTTATATGCTGAGAAGAAAGCAGACTGCTTACATGCTCACACAAAGGAGTTACCTACTGCTGGCAAGATGACTTGGAGCCAGTTCAAGTTGAATTGGGATCCTTGCCAAGCAGTCTAGCAAGTTCCCCATGTACTGTTGCATGCCCTTTTTCTTCCTGACCCTCATTTCATCTTGAGATACTTCCCATTGCTCTGTCTTTGGCTGTAGCCCCTTGTGGGATCTTGGAATGAGTCATCTAATTAGGGAGAGATATGAGGGTGCCAGCTGAAGGAGGGGCAGGATTGGCTTGGAATAACATAGTCTCATCTTTGTAGTTGGCCTTCAGCTTAGCTCACCTAGTTTCCTCCAATGAGAGCTGATCTTCAATAATACAGTTTTCAGTGGTTTTATTGTTGCAAGCCAGTTATTTCTCACACTCACACAGCTTACAGAGATAGTTTTGGCTGCCTCTGACCAAACTGGGACAGATTATACAGAATTCTGAGATGGATCCACCATGGCTCACCCACCCTGTCTCTGACTCAAGTATCTCACTTATAAGGTACATAGACTTTTTGGAAGTTCAGGAGCACTGAATGGGGATAATTTGAATAAGACATTATAAATTCTCATGGGTGGAGACTTGTGGCAACTGCTTAGAATTCTTGATGAAATGCAGTTAGACATCACTCTTCCCCAAAGTTATTTGAGCATACCTATATACGTACAATTATCAGAGTCCAGATAATTACATAACATGATGTGGATTGGGTGTAGAGTGCTGATAGTCCTGCTGTGTCACCCCCATCTACCTCTTTGTTTCTGTCAGGAGCTTTATGCTTTTCTAAAAGGGAAGGAAACAGGTTTCCAGCAGTCTTTGTAATTGCTGTGTTGTAAATAGAAAAAAACAAATCTCTCACCCATTCTCTGGTTTCTGGAATATGGTATTCTTCACAGCACGTATCTTCTGGATACCTTATTGACATATTTTCAAGAACTCCTTGGACTACCATAAAAGCATGTCCTTGCTTTAATTTGGAACGTCTTCTGCCCTCTTATTTACTGCTGAATCCTCCTCTTCATCAAGTGCCATGTCCATATCTCATTTCATTTCTGTTTATTCTTTTTTCATTTTTTCCAGTGCAGCAGTTCTGATCCACAGTGTTGCCTGCAAGAAAAGTAATTCATACTAGCAGTCAAACCTTCTCCTGCATGTGCATTTCAAATCAGACAAAGCAGGTCCCTGTTAAGGCAGTGGAGGAGAACAGGTATTTTAAGTAGGTATCATCTATACAAAGAATGGTAATGTGAAGCAATTTAAAGCAGAATTGCCCAGTTGTATTGGGTAAAAACTAATTTGGGGGATCAAGGAAAGTTTTCTATGTGGTTTTGGGTATAAGATGCTAGTAGTATTTAATAAAGATATACAGGTGGGATTCTAAGTTTTAATTAAACTAACTTGATTATATATTAACTTTTCCAATAGCTATACTAGGCAACTATTTGGCCTAGAATAGGTAAAATACAATTAACTATTCCACAGTCCTAAAGTTATGAATGAATGCAATAGAAACAGGCAACAGAAATGTTTAATGTCAAGAGAGATATTGAAAATAAAATCTGGTCTGTGGCATTTCCCTTCCCTGACCTAATGTGGTGTTACAACTCTGCCTGGGAGAGAAAATATCACACTGTATTGGACCAGATAGGCACAATATTGTGGCCTCATATAACTGTGTATAATTGTATTCCATATCAAACATCAGATGGATGGATGGATGGATGGATGGAAGGATAACAAATAGTGACTCAGTATTTGAGTCCATGACATAAAATGTCCCTTTGTCGGCACAGCTATCTAATATAAATTGTAGGCACAAACACATTCTTATCATTATCACATCTGTGTTTTTGCACACCCGGAAAAGCAGCATTCTTCTGGAACACTTTTAACTTGCAAAGGATCAGCTGGTAAAAACAATTCTAACAATTCTGGGTTACTTCCAGGAAAGTGTGTAGCAGATTGCAACCTGAAGTGGTGACAGGTAACTTGTTTTTTCCTATAACAGGCCAATGTGGTTACCCTCAAATATAATATGGATGTGTATATATTTTTCTTACTTAAGACTACAGTGCTATATATGAGAGTTGATCCCACTGAAGTCTAGAACTTGCACCTTACAAGAACTGGAAAGGTCACAGCATGAAAATTTTTTATCAAGTTTAAACTCTTGATACAGGAGAGTGAATATGACCGGATAGATATAACTGGAAATTGGTTGGATGACTCCCATGAATGGAAGAATATAACCTGCTCAGGAAGACCATAAGGAACAGAAAAGGAGGTAGAGTCACACAGTATGTTAAAGATAAATGTCTCTGCACAGAAATGCAGGAGAATGCTCTTAGTAGCACCATTGAGAGCATCCCAATTAATATAAATGGAGCAAGGAATAAAAGGAACATAGTGGTTGGAGTCTATTTCTGACCACCACCAGAAGACAAGGATGAAACTTTTGAAAAGCAAATCGCCAATGTTTCAAGGAGGTATGATGTCATAGTTATGGGTGGCTTCAATTTCCTGATATCTTTTGGGACACAAATCTGCCAAACATGCGTCTTCCAAGAGGTTTCTGACATGTGTTGCAGAAAAGTTCAATATGAAGTGGAGGAAGGAACAAGAAGAATGGCTATCTTTGACTTGATACTAACCAGCAGGGAAGAACTAGTGGGCAAAGTGGCAGTTACAGGAACTCTAGAGAAAAGTGATTATGCCATAAGTGAATTCTTGATTCTAAAGGAAGCAAAAGCCAAATGTAGACAAACATGTGTCCTGGATTTTAGAAAAGGCAATTTTAATAACAGAGATAATCGAAGTCCCATGACAAGTGATTCCATGAGAAAATGAGTCAAAGATGGTGAGCATTTTTTAAAAAAGGAAACTCTGAAGGCACAATTACAAACAAAGAGTAGAAGACAACAGAAACTTGGAGATTATCTGAAAACAAAAAGGAGATGTACAGAAAGTTGAAGGAAGGTCAGACTACAAAGAAGAATACAGGCAGTTAACACAAAATTGCAGGGATTGGGTCAGGTAGACTTAAACCAAGGAATGAAGTGATGCTCCCAAGAGATGCTAAAAACAGTATCTTCAGATATGTCCAAAGTAAAAGAAATAGAGAAGAAATACAGGTTCAGTTACTCATTGTGGATGGCAGAATGGTAACAAATGAGAAAGAAAAGGCCAAAGGGCTCAGTTCCTACTTTTACTCAGTTTTCTCACAAAAGGAGACCTATGACCTTCCTAATGATGGGGAGTACAAGCTGAAGGAGCAGGATGGAAGCTCACAACTGATAAGCAAATGGTCAAGGTTCATCTAATTGATTTGAATGAGTTCAAATCTCCAGGGCCCGATGAAATCCACCCTAGAGTCATAAAGGAGCTGGTGAAAGAACTCTTAGAACCACTGTCTATGATATTTGAGAATTTATGATGACAGGTGAAGTGCCAATGACTGGAGAAGGGCCAATGTTGTCCCTATCTGAAGGAAAGCAAGCAAGCAAGCAAGCAAGCAAGCAAGCAAGCAAGCAAGCAAGCAAAAGGAAGGAAGGAAGGAAGGAAGGAAGGAAGGAAGGAAGGAAGGAAGGAAGGACTGGGAACTACATACCAATTATCCCTGAGAAAACTCTGGAGCAGATTATAAAGCAGTCATTCTACAAACATCTTGAAAGTAATGTAATTATTATTAGAATCCAACATGGATTCCTCAAGAACAAATCCTGGCAGACTAATCTGATTTCAATTTTTGATTGAGTAACCTCCTTGGTGGATTGTGGGAATGCTGTATACATAATCTATCTTGACTTTTGGCAAAGCTTTTGACAAAGCTTTTATCCTGAATAGCAAACTAGCAAAAAGTGGGATAAATGGAAGAACTATCAGGTGGATCCACAGATAGCTACAGAATTTGACTGAAAGAGTGTTCATCAATGGTTCCTTCTCCAACTGGGGAGAGATAACAAGTAGGATGCTCCAGGGTTCAGACATGGACCCAGTGTTCTTCATCATTTTTATTAACGATTTGGATGTAGAAGGGAACAATTGTAAGATTTACAGATGACACAAAACTGGATGGGCTAATACCTTGGAAGATCAAAAGGAAATTCAAGGTGAATTTGAATAGGTTGGAGCACTGGGGTGAAAACAGCAAAATGAAATTCAGTAAGGGCAAACGCCAAGTTCTGTACCTAGGAAAAAGAAACCAAATGCATCATTACAAAATGGGAAATACTTGTCTCAACAATACTGCAAATGAGAAGGGTCATGGCATTGTTCTAATCACAAGATGAATATAAGTCAACAATGTGAGCTGGCTGCAAAAAGGACAAATCCTTCCAGATTCCATGAGGTACTAATTCTGCTTTACTCAGCACTGGTTAGTTCTTATCTGGAGTACTGCAACCAGTTCTGGGCAACACAGTTTTAAAAAGATGCAGACAAGCTGGAAAGGTTTCAGAACAGGGCGACAAGGATGATATGGGGACTTGAAACAAATCCCTGTGAGAATAGATTTAAGAGAAGACTTCTACAAGTACTTGAAAGGCTGTCACAAAGAGGAAGACCAGGATCTCTTCTCAGTCATCTCAGAGTGCAGGAATAACAGGTTCAAGTTGCAGGAAGCTGGATTCCAGCTAGATATCAGGAAGAACATCCTGACTGTTAGAGCAATACAACAATGGAACCAATTGCTTAGGCAGGTTGTGGGCTCTCCCACACTAGAGGCATTCATGATGCAACTGGACTGCCATCTGAGGTCATTTAATTTGGAGACCTGCACTTAGAAGGGGTTTGGACCTGATGGCCCCCTGGCCCCTTAAACCTCTACCACTCTATGGTTCTATGAACTTATGCATGAGTAAACGTATATAGAATGGCACTGTAGAACATAGAGCAGTGGTGGGCAATTAATTTTCCTATGGGGCCACATGAGAAACTTTGACAGTTGTTAAGGGCCGGACCAATACACTTACAGCTCTGCTCAATGCCCCTGAAGACGGTCCGGATACTTCAATTGGTGCAAAATAGAGCTGCCAGGTTGCTGACGGGGACGGGGCGTTATGCTCACATGACTCCAGTCCTCCGTCAGCTTCACTGGCTTCCCATTGAAGCCTGGGCCCAATTCAAGGTGTTGGTTATGACCTATAAAGCCCTAAACGGCTTGGGTCCTGGCTACCTGAACGAGCGCTTACGTCTGTATATGCCCAACCGCCCTTTGAGATCTGCGGGAGAGTCCCTTCTCCGGGAACCCTCCATGAAAGAAATTAGGAGAGTAAGTACTCGGAGGAGGGCTTTCTCTGTGGTGGCACCCAACCTATGGAATTCACTCCCCAAAGAGGTCCGCCTGGCACTGTCGTTACTGGTTTTTCGGCGCCAGGTAAAGACCTTTTTATTGAAACATCATTTTAATTGTTAAAATATATGATTTGGCCAGGGCAACTTCTTCTTCCTTCTCTTTCCTCCTCCTATATTCTTTATTTACTTATTTAATACTGTTAATTTTAATTTTATATTATTGTATCTCAGTGTATTTTTTGTATTTTTGTATTTATTGGTAATTTATTATGTTCTATTGTATTTCAATGTATCTTATTATTGTATTGTAAGCCGCCCTGAGGCTTCGGCAAGGGGCGGCATAGAAATGTTATAATAATAATAATAATAATAATAATATATCTCTATAAAAACAGTAAATGAAACATTACAATGATACAATGAAAATGTGGAGAACAGAACAACACTATTTAATGAATATTCACAAAAACATTAACATTAACATTACATGAAAAGCAATAAATTCAATTCAATTTAGCAGATCCTTCAAAATAAAAGCAGTGCAGTTGTATTGCTTACATCTATATTACGACGATATATATTTGCACTGACTTTTAATTTGCCAGTGACCTCATGTGGGCCAGTCAGGGTCAGGCATCAGGCCAGATGTGGCCCGCGGGCCGTACAATGCCCAGGTCTGACATAGAGTGTTTTGTTATATACCACTTGTTATGAATGATTTCAAGAGGGTTTCTTGTGCATACTGTAGGTACATGAAGTGTTTCCTCATTATTTGTGAGGTACATATTTGTGTGAGAAGGAGTTTGTTTCACTTGTATATCCTTATGGCTAAGGGAAAAATACTATGCATGTTTAGAATAGTTGTTCTTTCTAAATAAGTAAAACATTGTATTCTAAGTGTAGTTACCTACAGTATGTGAAAAGAGTGTGGGGAATACACTGGTACAAATGGTAAACAGATCTGAAATGCATTCAGTTAGAAAGAATTCTTATCTCCTTCCTGTAAACAGGACTCTGGTACATCTGAGAAATAATAAAAATAAATATGACTACTTGTTAAATATGTGTTAAGTTTTGATACTTACCGAAATGCTATGGACTTGTATGGGAGCTGCACCATCATGGCTGGTAGGTGTGCTTTGAGGTGCACACATATTTTAAAAGATGTAATTCTTCCTTTATATATTCCAAATTATATCTGCTTTAGGTAGAATGAAGAATTTCTTTGAACAACTATTTAAAAAAACAGAACAAGTGCATAAATGAAACAGCATTATTCTCACCATAAATCCAAAGAGCAATTTCTAGGCAGCAGTATTTGTGAAAGTATGCATATGAGGTTCATACAATTTCAGGACCTTGTAACATTTATGCTGTGCTTTAAGGATTGTAGGATAGATTCCCCAAAAGGGGAAGAACATTGACCTCATCTTGCCAAACAGTGTAGCCTGTAAAACTGTCATGATGAGGGTTTTTTTTTTTTTTTTGCTTGCTTGCTTGCATGTTTGCAGCAAGACAACTTGCTTCTTAAAAAGATTTCTCAAATTTTCTAGAATAACTAGCAAAATCTGGGATTAGAAGGGTTGGTACTTCCACTTGTGGTTGGCTTCATTTGCTTTGCTCCAGCAGAATTACTGCTACGGCGTGTTTGTTTTAGTTCCGACTATTAGTGTCATTCTTTTTAATTTGCATCATGCTGCTTGTTAGACCTCTGCTTGACTGATACAGTATGACAACAGGTAATAGATAACAACAGTGATAAAACAGTAATCATCACTGCTGGGACTTAGAAACCCCTTTCCCTTTTCCTCTTGGCCTGTTTCTTTCTCTCCCTCTCCCTCTTTCTCTCTTCTCCCTCCTCCCAAGCTTTCCTCAGCTGGAAAGTTCTGACATCTGCTGGTTTGGGACATGGCTGAACAGCTGTCAGCAGTAGGATAGCTGCTTTCAGCAGCAGTTGGCGGGATGGCAGGGTGCCAGCTTGTACCATCTGTGCGCCTGACATTTCGTTCTAATTAACAGTAGGGTTAATTGTTCTGGCAGGCTCAAATGTAGTGTCTAACATTACCCAAGGGAAACACGTACAACTGCAGGAGTGGCAGGGAGCCGAGGAGCATTGCGAACAATCCTATTGAGGAAGAATGGTTAACAACAACTAATGATTTTACTAGCTGGCCACATGCAAGAAAGGATGAGGCATTCTTTCCCCACCTCCCCCCTCAGCCGCTGCCTCCTCCTCCTCCCTCTGATGAATTATGCCAAGGCTGTAATGATGTAGAAGGAATCAGGCATGGGAAGGCTGAGACGGCTGCCTTGGGGCAATTGTGAGGGAACAATCTGCATGTTATTACTGCATATTCATACCTAATTGTGTTAGGCTTTGCTAATAGAGCAAAATGACAGTATGAAAAATCGAGCAACTGCTTTATAGCCAACAAAGCTAGTGTGTTTCGCCCCCCCCCCCCGCACAATGAGTGCTGACTGATCATTTAGACATTTAGTTGCTCAATATGACAAGTCTACCATTTGTTAACTTGACATATTGTAATTTATAAAGATGTATTCTAATTTTACTTTTAGTTTATTCTCAATTTTATACAATATTCATGATAGCAATTTGAGTGGGGATATTCATGGTCATTGTTAGTAGCTATGATTCAAATGAAAGTATTTCAGCATGAAGCACTGCTATTGTTTTATGATGTATTAATTTTAATGTTTAAATAGCTCTCTCATATGTTAATGCAACATAAACTAGGAGGTGATGAGAAGCCCTTATTAAAGTGAGACCCATAAGCAGTGCTTTGGCTAATGTCTCTGTATTGTCCTAATGAAGCACTTCTTTTTAAGAAGTGGCAAAGCACAGTCCTATTTTAGTTGCCTGCAAATACCAGTTTATGCCACTGAAAATTGGTTGCTTTGTATCACAGAATAAATAGATCTGAAAAATCTATTTTTAGATTGGGATGTATTTACATAATAAGGGTATTCAGTAGCAAACTCTTTTGTCATCTTTCCTCTCTTTTTAAATTCATTTCTTCCTCAATTCCCTGTGTTAGTCTATGTGCTTTTTAATTATGAGGTTCTGCCTTCCCTTTTCAAATACACAAATTTACAATTGAATTCATCAAATGGCATAGCATTTGATGTCTGGCTCATCTCCCAAAGATGCAGGTCCCATAGCACCTTGCCTTGTTGATAGTGCTAAGGCGCAGCACTGAAATGACACCCCAGTGGTCAGCAGCAGGTAGGCATTCAGATGCTTTGGACTACAACTCCCACATTCCTGCCTATCAGCTGTGCTCACGGATGGCATCCAAATTTGGAAATGATTTCTTAGATATTACTAAAATGTGTTGCATTCGGGGCTCACTTAACAATGCCTCAGAAGCTTCCCTAAGCTCACAATTTGGCAGGGCCAGTGCAAGATCTGTTTCCACCCAAGGTGGAGGGATGTGCTACATCTTCTGCCAGTGAGGAGAAACATGAGCTGCCACCCCTGGCAGCCTTACCTGTTTGCCCACTTACTCATTGCGGCAACCTGCCTTTCCCTCACTGCTTCTCTCTGAGGGGATCTTTCATGATAATGAGGCATTGGTTGGATTGTGGCCCTGAAGGCTTTCCATGATACTGCAGCACAGGCACTCTTCTAGGTCACCTCCCTGCCAATGCTTTCAGCTCACAAAGGACATTTTGCTCAGAGCAATGCAACTGAGCTGGCCACTTTCCTTCAGAGCAAGACATCAGGTGGGCTACGCTTCAGGAAGCCACACTGGGCAGGTCTTTCTGCATCAGAGGGGTAGCTGGTGTTGCTCTCCAGAATAGCTGCACATTTCTGCTTTACTCTGAGTGAGGCATAGGGTTCATATTTACAGCTGTTCTGGAGAGTTATAAAAACTACTTTCCTTTTTATGGCCTGTGAGACTCTCAGAGGGACCATCCATCTTTTGCTTCACTTTAAGGGACATGTGCAATTAATGGCACCAGGGCTCATGGCCCTCGCAGCACAAAATTCTGCTGCCCCTCCAAATCTTCCATCTTGTACTTCAGTGGCTAGAGGTCTAATGGGTTTCGCCAAGTCGAGCCACATCTTGCCAAGTAAAATTTGGTATGGTCTGCCTTTTCACTACCAAGTCCAAATCAGAGGACCAGTGCTTATTGTTAAAACCATAAATTATTTTGGACTTGAGTATCTCAGGAAGCACTTCCTTCCATTCCACCGTGCCTTCATATTAAGATCTTCAGATGTGGACCTGCTTCGAGTATCAGAAGTCAGTGAAGTGTGTTCTTCCTGTAAAGAGCCTTTTCGGTAATAGTGCCCTGATTCTGGAATAATCTTCCCAACGATATTTGACTGGTGCTAATATTGCAATCTTTTAAGTGCTAGTTCTATATAATTTTATTTCCTAGGCATTTAAAACTGGTTTTATCACATTAAACTGCTTTGTGGTTTTCAGTTTTGTATTGGGGTGTGTGTATGATTCTTCTCAGTTTTATTTTTCAGTGAAGGTTGATATGATAAATTGCAATGGTTTTTTTCTAATGCATTATATTCATTATTTACAATGCCCTAGAATCCATTATGGTGAAGAGAAGCACAGAAGTTCTTGAAGCAAACAAACAGACAAAAGACATCTGCAGCTGTCACTTTCCTTGCTCCCTTTTAGGTATTATCCTGATCTCTTATGCCCTTAGCAGCTTTTAACCATTTCTGGTGATCTTTTTATTGTATTTGAATCCCTTATTGATACATTACTTGGTTTCATTTGGGTGGTTTTATTCTCCTCTCTTTGATTCTGCTTGTTCTGTACTTGTATTCTTTATTCTCTTATTTTAAGTTGCTTTGATACCAATTGCCAATAAGGGTGTGAATACATACATCACACCCGTGTTATAGTCTGGCATTTTAAAAGTCCTGCAGATCCATAGTCTCTCTTCATGCTCCGCATTTCTGGCTATACAGAGCTGATAGCAGAATCATATGCAGCTAGTGTGGCCATTTATGAATCCCCCCAAACTGATAGTGCATAATCAAAAGAGAGGACTAAAGAGGGGCACAGATTTACATAAAGTATGCATGTGTGAATGCATATGTAGAATTGGAATTTTAGAAAGAGTTAACTAAAGACAAATGCATCTCACAATAGTGGGTTAGGCAATGTCAGGGCTGACCAAACTGAAGCTGTACCATGATTACCTTGGCATATGGGGAACTTACAAGAACAGCCTGAACTTCTAAATAGAAGCTTCCTGATCAGATCAGGATACAATGTTGCCGATTCCCTCACAGATGCAATGTTGCTAGGAATATGATCCAACCCGATATTGCTAATCCAATTAGGAACAATGTTGTCTGTCCTGTTTGCTCATGAACACCACTTTACTTATCTGTAATATCTGTCTGCTTCGAATTCCCATTCCCTTTCCTCCTATGTCTTACTCTATTCAACAGTTGTTCCAACCAATCTTGACTCTTGTAAACTGGCTCCATGACTGAGACATTATAAAAATATACCTATTTTGTGGGATTCTTTATAGCGCCTAGTAGACTACCTCCAGGCATGTAGCCAGATAACTGAATAAACTATAATTCTTTTTGATTGTGTACCTGCTTTTCTGGGTCTTGACAACTGTGACTAGGTGATCAGTTTGCTGTTCAGGTGTTAACTGTTAATGGGCTACTTCAAGGTCCCCTCGAATTACTTTTCTTGCTGTTCTCTCTTTTGGGTCCTTGGTTTCAAACCAGACTTCAACTCAGTAGCCCCTGCTATAGAGTACATCTTCAAATATAGGGACTGTCCTCTGACAGCCTTTTAAATAGAGGACTGTCCTCTGGAACACAGGACATATGGCCACCATACATGCAACTATCATGTCTATTTTCAGCATGGTATCTCATATGATCTCACTCAAATTAACATTGGCTCTGATGATGTATTCCTAATATGTCCTTTACCCAGCATCAAACACTGTGGTAACCCTTGATTTACAGCACATGACAGCTTGTTTCTTTTTATACTGGATCAGCAAAAAAAGTGTTTGTTCATTTATTTTGTTTGTATGCAATTATAGCTAAAAACAAATGTGGTTGGTTAAATAGTATACATTCCAAGTAGCTATTTTCAAACCAGCATTTAGATGTTCTGTCCATGATATTATTTAAATGGTAACATTTGTGCAACTTAATTATGTAGTAAAATACTGGAGGATTGTGGTCAGAGTACATATGATATGACTACAGCACTCGGTTAATTTATGAGTCCTCTAAAATTGTGGATATTTGCGGGTAATTTTATGACTTCAGGCATAGAAATATGGTGCCAAACATAAGTTTTGTTCTTTTGTGGTTTGCAAGAAATCAAAGTATGGTTTAAAGACTTATGCTGAGCATCTGAAGTCACAACTTTCATCCAAAGATAACATGATTCACTTCTTTTCCCCATTAACTTTAGGTCACTCTGAAAGAGGATACTTTAGTGGACACAGTAATTGCCAGCTCCAGGTTTTTAAGGCCCTTGGAAAAGGCCACCTCTATAAGCTCTCTCCCTCACTGACTCTTCCTTCTTACCACCACTGTCAGCTGTTCTTGCTATTCTATCATCATTGTTATGGCATGTGTCATGAGCCAAGGTTCCTCAAAAGCCACAGACCATTTTCATTGCAAAGGATTGTTGTGCCCAAGTACAAATCACTCAGAATGGATTTCTGAGCATGCACAGAGTGGTTTGTTGAACCCAATTCAGTGTTTATCTCCAGGAACTCTCCTTATGAACCTACCTGGGCCCTATCCCCTTGGGAAGGGCTCTCTAAAGGTGAGCATGCTTCCACTCCACGCACTGCTCATTCAATTGAACCTCCGGTTTCTGCTGATAGGTGGTGGAAGGGGTGACTGGCCTGCTCCTGAGAATTCCTTATCGTCAGAGACCTCCCCTCCCTCTCCATAATGGTATATAGAAAAGACATGTGAATTACTTTCAAAACAACACAAACTAGCCTGTATTTAATACGATTTCTTATTCATGAAAGACACTAAGCATATTGGCCCCAAGCAAAGAAGAACACAGAATAACAAGTTCTTCTCTGACTGTGGAGTAGGAGGAGAAGGGACATGGTTTGCTGCAGCTCATGCATGTGACATTAAGCGATGGTTTATTGCAATTTGACACCACAGTTCTTGTTTGGTTATCTTTCTTACTCTCATTATTGAAAGAAGTCACTTAATTTTTCAAAACAGCTCACTTTGTTTTTTTTATACATACAATATCAATATGTCAAATTTTAAAATTAAGCCATTTTATTTTATCATTAAGTTTAAATGTACTAGTTTTCATTTCTTGGAAGAATATATTTAATTCATTTAAAACTGAAAATGTATCTGCAAGGTACACCTGAATCTGAAATCATGTGTTGTTATAGTTTTGAGCAATATTCATGTTTCAATTGATTTAAATAATTATCTCTTCTTTCAGTTCATAAAACAGGTTCAGATTTTTTCCTTGGGATAGCAAGCATAGATATGAAAGTAAGAGCAATATTTTGTGAGAACTACATAGCTTCTTGGAGAGCAATGAGAATAATCTTGAGTCTAGCACCATGGTGTTGATAAAATTAAGGATTTTCACACCATTATCTAAAACTTATTATTTTCCTGGAATTTGTTTCACAATGAGAACATGCTGCTTTAGGCAGCAATGAGAATGTTGCATATATGGGCCTATTGTTTTTATTCTTGATAAAATAAAGATTTTTCTCTGTTGGTACAAATGTAAAAAACAAATCCCAAGACCATCCATCTTTCTCCTTATAGATTCATAATATCAAAAATACTTTTACCTGTAGCTCTAAAATATTTCAATACCATAATAATTAAAATAGCCAAATTAGCAACATATGAATGTTAGTTTCATCTAAGTGCATTGTGAAACCATGAGAAGATTTTAAATAAGATATTTCATTTTCACAAAATATCACTAATGCATATAGCAACCATTGTGTCAGAGAGAGTTATGCAGGCCATTTCTTTGGCATATATCTCACCAGTCTTACAGGTAATTAGATCTGTGGCACAAGGTTTTATTCACCAATTAATAAATTTTAATAATAACAATTTTTCACCAAGTGTCTACACCTTCCCTTCTTTAACAATATGATAATTAATGAGGTAGGAAACCTCAAGTGATTTTTCATTAATGTAGATAATTTTAAAAAATCTTGTTGTTGAGCTCTTCATATTTATACTTAAAGTTTTCTATATTTTTGCTTATCAAATGTGGGTGGTTACTCTCTATAAGTTTTCTGAATTTTGTGGGATTTAGACTACTATTGGTTATGACTTTTTCACATTCGACACATATTCAGTTTGGCTCATCTTCATTTTTGGTCCAAGTAAATCTAAAACTTAAGTAACTTTCATCATATATTCTGTTTAGCAACAAGCATGATGCATTTTCTAGTTTCAATAGGTAATTTAGGCATGTCCAAAAACAGGTATTTCACGTGTTCAGTTTCCAGAAATAGATAGTGAAACAATTGCAGATGTTGCGGAATACTTTTCATGTTTTTCTTTTTATTGAGCTTTTCATTTAAGTTTTCCCATTTATAACAAAAAATCCACAATGAAGAATAAATCTATTAAACAAAGATTCTTTGTTTTCCACTTACTATCAATCACAAAATCTATTCCATTGCATAAACAGAGCCTTTTCACACATAACATTAAACACTGAAACCAGTGCAATTTGAAGAGAATTATTAGCTGTGTTTAAACAGCAAACTTTTTCCCCTCATTTTACTCTGTTCAGATTTGCTCTGTGACTGGGATTGGCTAAGGAACCACCAAAAGATCAAGTTCTATTGCACTGAAGAGCTAGCATCTGATTCGCTTACAATCCCGTCAATCAAACCATGACAATGAAGGGAAACCTGAGCCTGAAAGCAAAGTCTTGCTTTTTTCACCTTTTGTTAGAAAGTAAGACTTGAACAAATATGCTGTAGCAAAGCAAGAGAAAATGTTTGTATCAATATTTAGTCTGAGGATAGGTATTAGCTGAAAGGGAGCATGCAATTCACTAAGGAGTAAGCAGGGAGAAAGATGCCTGCTTGGAATTGCAGGCTTCTGATTGGCTAGGTGCTCAGATTCCTTTGGAGTGACCTAAACAGAGGATTTTGGCAGTGGTAGTTTCAGATGCTTTATTACGCCTGTATGATTTTTGTTCCTTGCAATCCAAATCAGTTTGAATGAAACACTTTGGCTGTAAAACAATTAAACTGCTTTTCAAGGTACAGTGGTATCTCGGTTCACGAACTTAATTCGTTCCACGATTCTGGTTGTGAACCGAATCAAATCTCCCCACAAGGTTCACTGTAAATAAGGTTACATTGAACTTTATGTAAGTTTTTTTTAACCACAAAAATATGAAACACAGTACAGTATGAAGAGAGAGAACACTAACCTTCTTTGATACATCTTCTGGCATGGAGCACAGGACGGTGGGTGGGGAGGAGGTTATTGTTTGGAGGGAGAGTCTGTGACTGCGATCTTGCGTAGAGGAAGCTGCAAACATGAATGTGGCCATCTGCCCCGCATGAACACACTCTGACATGTGGTCGTGGTGTGGGGAAGATGACTGCGTTGTGCTCATGCAGGGAAGATGGACACGATCGTGTTTGTCACTCGGTGTGAAGTTTGTGAATGGAAGCAAAATTTTGCCGAACTTTCTGTTCGCAAACAGAAGTGTTTGTGAACTGAGGTATTATTTTATGTGTATAAAGGCTCTGGATAAAAATAAACGAAGAACTTTACCTTTAAAACAAAATAATGGAATGAAAATCTTACAATTTCACTGTAATCATAACAGTAAACTGTCACATGGAGCTCTTGGATGAATTTCATGGAAACCTGGGGCTCTGGGAAAGATAGTTTGAATACTGCAGGTTTAAGACATTGCCCTTTCTTCTGTAAGTGCATCCTAAGGTAGTCATAGTTTCATACACAAAAAACATGCCTACATGAATAATATTTGCATGCATATAGGCATTATGTACACACAGACAATCAATGTGGAATAGTTAGGGTGAGGCCTAATACAAAACTTCTCTTGGAGACAAATTTGCATGCCTTCAGAAAATCTGAGGGGGATGCTATAAAAGCTGCTTCAAAACTAATTTGCTTAACTGGGACCTCAGTGTGAAGTTTTTACATTGTTGACTCCCCTTTCCCAACCTCAGTTATACAGTAAGCACAAGAGAGTGTTTTACTTTTAAAGGAAGTCTAAAAATAAATTTAAATAAAAGAAATAGTAAATATTTATTCCTCTTTCCTGTTTTTGAAGTTTGGTTTTATTTTACTGAGTATGTTATGTTTCTGTTTAATATTTCTACTTAGTATGTATCAGCATCTCTCTTTTTTCTTGCCAATTTCCCCCCTGCTACTCTTTCAACATCTTGGGTCACACCATTGTGTTGGTTACAGCAGATGTGTGAAGTTTAGGGTATCTCCTTCCCCTAAAGAAATGACAGTATTTGAAGAACCCAATATGAAAATGTCGTTCATGCAATCTGACCTTATGCATGCTTACTCAGAAATAGGACCCACTGAGTTACTCCCAAGTAAGTGCGCATAGGATTTCTTCTTTGCTGTCATAAATTCACTGGAAATCTGTGCTAATAGCAGAGGGGACGTTATTAGTGAAGAAAGGAATCTGGAGAGTTGTTTTTCTTGGATTTCATACATCTGTACAAAGCTTTTGAAAATTTAAGATTTACTTAGTGATAGCTTCTTATGAGAAAGAAAATTCGCATAAGGGAGGAACTGCTAAAAGAAAAGAAAAGAAAAAAAGGCTTCGGCAAGCAGATTCACTTCCCCCCCACTCAGCCTCACACTATTCCACCTAAGATAATTTTTGCCATTCGCATTTATTTTGTCAACTTAGTGATCAAAAGGTCACACCTTAATCAAACTCATGTTAGCCAAACATATTGCTATGTTAATCACTCCACTTGGTTTGAAAAAAAGATTGAAGATGAAGGGACAGACTGACAAAGGAATCAAGATGCTCACTACTGTGACTACAGCAGCTACTCTTGCCCATTCTATAAACAGAGCAACATGTAATGCCCTTAAGGAACATGCATGTGATTTCTGATGAGTCAATCATGACCAAAAAAGAAGACACAAAGAGGACCTGGATCTGCATAAAAATGGCATATGCTAAATTATGTGAATTAATATGGATAGAGGCAAATTTAGAAATAATAATTAAAGTTGAAATACCAGTGCTGTGGTCCTTGCCACAGTGCAGAAGACAGTGACCCAAAGATCCTGCTTGCCTCTTCATTCTGCTGCCCAGGTGACACTGATAAGCAACAGTTCTAGTGATTCTTTAGATTCTTGAAACTAGACTCAAACAGAGTAATCTCTGCTGTAAAATAAAGATATGGGGCTACCCTATTTTTCCCAAGTGTGCTACAGAGTTAACTCTCTAGACAGTTGCAGGACCTTTGCAATGTAAAGAACTAGGCATTTGGGTCCTTGGATGCAATGCCATACTCTAAAATATAACAGCAAATGCCCACAAATCTATATCTTTGTAATCTGGCAAGAAAAATGTTTCATCAAAATACTTCTTTGTGTTTTACCAGGATGTCTTGTTGGTATACAGGTGTTACCCATAAGAAGAAATGGTACACAGCATTTCACCTTCCCTGCCTTGATCTAGCACATGTTCTGATATTTGGAAAAGGGAAGAAAAGGAAGAAACCTCATGAGTGGTTTCTTATATTTTCCAAACAGCAGCATAATGAGAAGACCATAATCCCTGAAGGGATATAGTATGTGCAGGGGGACTGGAGGGAGACATGGAGTCTTTCAGTTTAATTTAACTAAGCTTTCATGAAAGTGAAAACAGCGAGACACACCGACTTTTTGTTGCCTTCTCCATATCACAGCACACATGAAACAGCTCTTTATCCCAGAATTATTTGAGTTAATGAGTAGGGTTTTATTATTATTATTTTAGGCAAAGTGCAAAAACAGGGTAGGAAGGAAATAGACACAGAGAATGGTTTCTCATTGAAGGAATTTGCCAAGGAAAATCAGTTAAATAACAGAGGTAGTTAGCCCAGCAAGAAGTGGATAGTCAGCAGTTATGGTTCCTAAGCAAGAGACTGTAACAAGAAAAAGGGTAGAAGCTGGTCAGAAATTAGGGAGATGATTCTTTCCTCTTTTTTCTAGCAAAAGTAGCATAGATATGAGTAGAACACATCAAACTAGTGCCTCCATGAACCCGCTGAATCCCAAATGCAAGAATCAGCTGGCTCCTGGAAACACTGCCTGAGTGCATTGGAAACTACAACACTGTATTCTTCCATCTTCTCTGTGCAAAGTATGGACTCAGACTTCTTGAACCATTGGGTGAGTGCACAACCAACTCAGGTCTGCCTGCCCCTACTCTTCTGCAGGAGGGAGGTTTTGGGGAAGAGCACTTGAAGCCCAACGGACTAGATGGGCTCGCCTGATCTGTGAGCTGGACATTCCCCATTCCTATTTTAAGCTGCCCCAGATCATCAGGCATGGTGCTTAACAATATTCTATATATTCTAAGACAAAGTGATCACCTTTTCATCTTCAATGATACCTAGGTTGTCAGTAATTTTCAGTGCTGACTTCTTGCATCCAGACTCTACAAGTTTCCTACTGGTTAAAGAGCTGCACAGAATAAGGCAAGTTACTTCTTTCCTACTCCAAAACAAACAAGGCAGCTTCCTACAACCACTGTACCTCTGCTGCAATAGTTCTGCATCCCAACAGCCACCAGCCCACCAGGCAAGTGTGTTCAGTGAATGCTATGGAAATAGCATGCAAGTTTTTCATAGCACAGACAGCCTCTTAACTTTGAAAGTAAATAGTTTCATACTATTAAGCTCACTTAGCAATAAGCTGTGGAAAAACTACTAGTTGATCATGTCTTAGGAAGGTATTTAAGCATTCTTAGTATTTCTAGTGAAATGCAAAAAGACTTTTGTGTATAAGACATATTAATTTTAGGATTGTTCATCCAACAGCAATAAAATATAGAATTATGAATATTAAATGTTCATCCAACTGTTCAAAGAGACTAAGTATATTGGGAAAGAGGAAGAGATGAATTGAGCCAAAATCAGCTTCAGTTACAGGAACATCATCCAAACCAGATTCAAAATTTTATTTTACAATTTTTGGGCATTTAAAAGTGTGTGCAAAGCATTCACGTCTATACAAGTCTATAAATCCCAGCTTATAAAAAGATATCAAACTTTTCTTCTAACTTTATTTTCTGCCTCTTGCTTTATCCTTGCTGATGTGGCTACATAAAATATATATCTGATATGTATATTTAAGATACATTCATTAGAGTTTCATCAGTGTAGTCCTTTTTACTATCACTATTGCACCTATGGAAGTGAAAGCCTAGCTTTTCTACCTGGGATGTTACTCCTGTCAGGCATATAACTTCTTTCAGTGAAGCGCTCTTTCTCCCTCTCTCCCTGTTTGTGTGTGTGTGTGTGTGTGTGTGTGTGTGTGTGTGTGTGTGTGTGAGAGAGAGAGAGAGAGAGAGAGAGGGAGAGAGAGAGAGAGAGAGAGAGAGTTCTACCACCTTAAAAACGCACTTAGTTATTCCTGTTCCTTAAACCTAATGCACATCAGCTGTTCATGGGCAGGCTTTCTAGTCCTATCTTCCACCCACATAGACCTTCTCTCATTGCACTCTCTCTTTCTCTTTCTGTCCCCCACCAGCTTTAGACTATTTCCATCTTTCCTTGCTGCTTCTTCCATTTTCCTGGTCCTTTTCTCTCTCTCTTCTCTCATCTAGCCTTACTCTTTCTCAACCCTCTAACCCTTGCCTTGCTCTTTCCCTCTCCCCCTCTACCCTCAATATATGCCTTGCCACCTTCTCTTTAGCTCATCAGCTCATCTTTGATTAGCCAGGTCCCCATGGCAGCCATTATGTAAATAGCCATATTTTCTCTGAGAATCATTTTGTGGCAGTGCCCACAGCAGTTCCTCAAATTTCTCAAATGCACCTAAAAGTTCAAAAATTTTGAAGACCTAAAATATCATTTTATAGGAACAACATGCAATACTGATAGAATTTTGACTCTGATCTGACTTTTCTTAATTTTTCTATTAGCAGAATACAAATAGTTTGTGTGTGAGTGTGTAATTTTTATGAATGCAAATGTATTTAAGGGGAATTATTATTCATAATGATATTAATAATTCAAATAATTAAATAGAAATACCATTAACATTTAGACAAGTCCTAGGAAAATTTATGTTAAACTAAGAGGTCAATCTGTTCACCTTTTGATGAAAATATAAAATAGTTCCTTGTGTGTAGCATTAAGCAAAACAGTTTTACATTTATTTTCCAAATGTTTCATTCTATTTTTCCAAATGTTTCATTCTATTATTTTATGGATATTGCATTTCCTATGGATGTTGTTGTTTTGTTTTTCATATATTCCTGGCTGAGAAACAGCCATGAATCTCATGAAGCTGCTTGACACAACTGTGAGATCTGGAAGAGGTTGGCTTAAGTTGGATAGTGTTAGGCCTAAGTAGTGGTTTGGTGCAGACTTCTGGGTGCTGAGAACTTGGCAAGCTGGCTGCTATTTTAAAGGGGGTTGGACCCAGAAGCATGGTCAAATCAAGCAAAGCCAAGTTTCAGAGAAGGCAAAACAAGACCTGTGGAATCACAAATGGGAATGGAGGCAGCAATAGGCAGAAGGTTTCCATTCTAGAGGAAGGGATTGGGATCTGAAAGTTCAAGTGGGATTGAAGTCCAAGACAGAAGTACCAGCATGATGATGTTGACATGCTGGATATATATGCCCATCATTCTAAATATACAGCTCCTGATCAGGGTCACTGAGGGCAGCACTGTGTCATGAGAATCTAGCCACCTTGCATTATTCAAGGATTCAACAACCCTCATGTAACCCTTGACTAGTAGCATGGTTTTGTGAGGTTTGTTTAACACTTGAATAGTGGCCATGTCTGTATGACATAACATGATCTCCAGCTGGGAGTTAAATATTCAAAATGGCAGTCATATGCACCCAACACATTCTGTAGCTCATTGTGTTTTAAACAATGCACAAGGGAAGAGCCATATTGCCTGAACAAGCCCAAAGTCTCAGTCCATATGGAGGTGGGCCAACCAGCCAAAATGCTCTTCACCTTGTGGAACAACATGCAGATAGTATTTTTCTGGCTTTCAACCCTAGCATCACATGATGAAGCATTCTATGGTATTGATGCCTTGTTCCCTTAACCTGACCTGACTTGGCCCTTGCTCAAGAGCTGATCTATAGCAGAACCTTGAAAACTAGTCTGCAGCACAGGGCTTCAATAGAATGGTACAGGTGCTGTGGCTGTGACACACACACCTTTTATCATTATGGATTGGACCATTGTATGCATTTTTGACTTTGAAAAACCTATTTTGGATATGTTTCATGGCAGCTGTTGCACTCTGAACGTTCAGGAGTGGCATGTGTATATCCAAGAAAGATACCAGAAAAGACACCCTTCTACTGTGCTACTGTGTAACTGTAGGATAGATGCCACATATACCTGCTGTCCTTGCATCCCTCCTGTTCTTGTGAGCACTGCAGGAATCCATCTTTTGGAGCAAAGGAAATGGATTGAGAAGGCAAATACCTTGATGTTTCTTATGCTCTTGATCAGCAGGGGAGCTTTGTTATAATGGTGTACCTGTATGCTCAGTAAGTTCTGAGTCTATTACTGGCAAGCTGTCCAACTTCTTTTCCAAAAAGCATTAGGCATACAATGGTGAGAATATAAGGCAAGAGTGGCTCTTTGCAATTGCTTTTCATAGTTCTGGTATGAAGGCCAGGTGCCAATTCTCAGTAAATCCTGACAGAAAATCACTCTGATAGGGCCCAGCAGTAGCCCTACACTGAGAACTCTACGGGTGCTAGCTCATTGTCATAGTGTCCAATCTATTCTAAGAAATGCTCTCAAGTCTTGACACTTTTGAAATACCAATAATTCTCCTCTTCTAATGTGTTCTGTAGATCAGATAATTGTACCAACACACCAACTGCAAATGCCACAGCCTGTGGTCCAAATGGTGCTTTCTTTAACCCTTCCATTTACAAGAAGAAGATCCTAGCTTATTGGCAGTTCTACTTGCAGCAGATAATAGGTCTTTCTCAACCCAAGGGTTTTGAATTGACTGAAACCTCAGCTGTTGCGATTTTCTGGGCCTAATGAGGCTCCACTGACTGTAACTCCACTTATGTTTTCTGATGTGGGCAGAAGTCAAAGTCAAGATATCTCTTCATTCCCTCCTCTCCCCCATAAAACCTCCCTCAAAGTCCTACCATGAAGTCTGTGTCTAAAAGCAACTTGACAGACTGATAAGTCAAGCAAATTTTATTAGAAAGGATGAAAAGACCAGCAGATTTTTAAAAAAATCTGAGTATGGCTTTTTAAAAATCATGTACAAATCTCTATACTTTTCCCTGTTTTTATAAAGAGCTGGGATTTAACAGACACCAAGGCATAAGCCATTCCGACGTAATGCAAACAGTTTGGAGAGCACTGAAATAAGAAAGAACATTCCAAAGTCTATAGATTAGGGAACAAGTACCAGAACTCACATGCAAGTATTTCTCCTGTTGATTCTTTCTTCTCCAAGGGGAAAAAATAGAAAAGTCATTTCTCTTATGATTTGCCTTTTGCCGCTGTATCATCTACATATCCCTCTTCCAATTCTTTGCATTCGAACTTCTTTTCGAACTAGGCTATCCTAGACTGGCCAGCGTACTACAAATCTGATGCATTCCACCAATTGTTTCAGCCTTTGGGGTCACAGACGGTTATTGTTGGCTCAAGGACTCTTGGGACCTCAAGTGAAAGAGGAGACATTCTGCTGCATCGTACTTCCACTATTCACTTCGTTCTCATTCTACACTCCCCAGTCTTTACCTTTTCCATAACTGTGTGACTTCTATGGAAAGTTGTACAGGCAGAAGCACCTTTGATTGTTCCTTTGTGGTGCATGGCCAAAGGAAAGAAGAGGACAGCTGCTCTACAGAGCTCCTTTGGCTGCTCTCTTGCTGCAGCAAATGTCGTATCTGCCACTTGATGCAGCTCCTCACCTGCTTCGTAGGTGGGATGGTCCTGTTAGCTGGTGCTGTCATAATACCTAAGAGCCTAATCTTACCTGCCTTAAAAGAGATGAAGAATCCCTAAGGATTACAGTAACTTTTGGATGGTCATGAGACTGACACCACCCATGGATGAAACTGATCATCTGGATCTACTTTGTTCTTCAGTTGCAAAGTTGTGCATGACTCTCCATGATCCCATGGACCACAGCACACCAGGTTCTCCTGTCCTCCACTAACCTCGGAGTCCACTGACCCCCTCGCCACCACACCAGTGACTCCATCCACCTAATCCTCTGCCATCCCCTTCTCCTTTTGCCTTCAATCATTTCCAGCATCAGGGTCTTTTCCAATGAGTCCTTCCTTCTGATTAGATAGCCAGAGTATTTGACTTTCAGTTTCAGTATTTGTCCTTCTAGAGATGCTCTTTTTATGATTCTTTATCTGTGAACTATGTTTGAATTGGAATTCCCTTTGAAATAGAGGCCTACCTTTTGCTAGCCTGAAATAGAGGAGTCTTTTCTGTAAAGTAGGACACATGATTGCCATAAGCACATTTAAAACTCTTAATGGCTTGGCACCCAGATACTGAAGGGCAGCTTTCTTCCAATGGGTCTACCCCTATGTTGCAAGTTACATTTCTTCTAAGTTTTCTCACTTTCTGAAATGAAGGCAGTTGAGAAGAAGACCTTATCAGTTGTAGTACTTCATACATAGGATGGCTAGGCCAACCTGTCTTTCTGCCACCAAGTCTTTCTGCCATCAGGTGAAGACTGTACATTCTTCAGAGCACTTGAGAAACTTTTGTTGAACTCCCACAGGAACTTGACTACAGTAACTGCAACAATACTTACAACCTATTAAATGTAAGTTGGGAACTGCTACTCATTATAGAAAAATGTTACAAATATGTCCCATGCAGTACTGACCCAACATATCCTATGGTACAAATCCATCATGCCACTATTATATTACATTAAAAACATCTCTCCTGGACATTCATGGGACCATGTGCACAGGCATCATTACCACTTGTGGGTTGTGTGAACCCAGCTGCACCAACAAAGCATAGTTTGTTAACTACGAACAACCCATAATTCAAAATACAGGAACAAGTTATGGGTTCTGTTCGTGAGCTGTTTGAGGTTAATGGGCCATAGCTTTCTAGCATGGCTGTGTTCATGCAACATAACAAACTACAGTTCATTTACAAGGCACACTAAACCCATATTCATCCTTAAGTATGGATGGTTGGGTTGTGGGAATCCAGTCATAAGCTAACAAAGGACAGTTTAATCTTTTATTTCTGCTAGTACACCCCCCTTTCAGCTTAGAAAAGAGTCGAGTAAGGAGAGGCATTTAGAGATGTACAAAATGATGCAAGCTGTGGAAACAATGGATAGGGAGACATGTTTTGCATTTCTCAAAATACTAGAACCTGGGAACTGAAGCTGATTGGTGGGATATTTGGGACAAATAAAGGAAGTACTTCTTCATGTACTGAAAACTAGGGAATATATTTCCACAAGGTGTAGTGATAGCCTTCAGTTTGGATGGAGATGATGCTGGAATGGAATGTTGCTGGCCAACTCCAAGCCCTCTTAAATGAAACAGATAATATAACTCAATTTCAATCAGGTTAGTATTGGAAAAGAAACTGCCTTGGTTCCCATGTGACAAGTGATGAACTTTGCTGGGAGAGGGATGGAGGGATGCAACCCTGTTGATTCTCTTGGACTTCTCAGCAACTTTCAGTACTATCAACCAAGGTATCATCCTGGATAGGCTATCCAGTTTGGGAGTTGGAGCCACTTCATTGCACTGGTTCTGCTCCTGCTCCAGAAGGTGGTGCTTAGGTGATTATTACTCTGTGCCTTGGCAGATATGCTGTGTGGTTCTCCAAGCTCAGTTCTGTTCCCATATGCTGTTTAACTTCAGGTCAGTAATGCATGGGATGGATTTGTAACATTTTACTATAATGCATAGCAGCTCCCAACTTACATTTAATATGCTGTAAGTATAGTTGTAGGCCATGGTGTGAACAGTATGCTGGACAAGAAGGACACTTAGTCTGATCCAGCATAGCTCTTCTTAAGTATATATCATAAAGGTGTTTCTGTCTATTACTATTTCTAGTTTTCTGACTCATTCCAGTGGTATCCATCTGAAGCATTTAAACTTTCCCTGCTTCTAAGCATATACATATATCTTACATCTCAACCTATAGGCTTTGTACATGGGCTCGATGATTTGCTCTCCTGGTAGGACTGGGTATATAAGGATCACTTACATAACTAATGATTGTAAACCAGCTTGAAATTTTACATTAAAATAATGGACAGAATATTTTAAAAAACAATAAACTAATACCCCAAACTGCATCTGATGGTGAGCACCCTATGAAGCAGCATCCATTATTTCACCATTATATAGTATGTTTTAAAAGATGTTTTTGACTCAATCTAACATTATAATTGCCCATATATATGTCAATTTAAAGAGTTCATACTATGAAGCTTTTATTATGCGTGGCAAAATAAAATGAAAGAAATCAGACATTCGTATGTGTCTTCTCTATGCTTTTTTACCAAATCCAGCTAGAAAATGCTGGTCTGGTCTGGTATATAAGATACCATGATGACTGGTGACTCCATGAAAATTTAATCTAATTTAAGAAATTGAGATTCTTGGACATTTTGACCTACTTTGAAAAGGGCAAATTAGTGCTGGCACCTTTAACTGCAGTTCTTAATGAAATCCATCTGCTATAAATGAGGAAAGTTGCCATAAACAGTACTGGACCGGAGAGAATGTATTGCAGCATAGCAATACATAGTAAACAGAAGACCTTTCAAAAATGCAAAGATGGGAAATTATTTTCTCAGACATGCTGAAGAATAGCTCAGTGATCTGGAGCTTCAAGAGACCATAATGTGCACTGCAGACAGCACTCAGTGCAATCAGGGTTCGCATTATTTTGTGTCAGACTAAAATTCTCATCAAATGTTTGGAGCTTTTCCCAGTACAGTACAGTACAGGGTACAATGGACCCACACCATCAGAGGATAACATAAACAGTGCTACACCCTTTGAGTCTCATGCTTTGGGGAGTATACATTCAAGGAAAAATATTTTATGATGCAAAATGTTATTTAAATTACTATAAATGAAATGGGCCTAAAAGAATTTCACGTCATTGAACCACTGGCTTTAAGAAGCTTATCCCAAAACACAGCTACCTTGAGCAGTGGTGCAGCTAAGGTCAGGCACTGCAGGGCTTTGCAGCACAGCCTATCTCCCCAGATGGCCGCCCATAAGACTGCATGTGATGAGGGCATCAGCACAACACAAGCAAACTCAATTTCATTCCTGAAATCATGATCACATTACAACCATAATGCAGTGGTAGAGCACATGCTTGGCATGTGGAGGTTCCAGGTGGGGCTGGGAAAATTCTTGGAGAGCTACTGCCACTCAGTGTCACCAATACCAGGCTGTAAGCAACCTGTTTTCCTGTTATTTAATTGAGCTTAAAATGCAAAACATGTTCAGGATATCATTATATTTATCAGGTTTGATAAACACTCTAAAATACCAGGAGCATAGATGTAGTTGTGATGTTGACTGAGTATTACTTCACAACTGAAATAATACTCAGGGCTATCTAAATGGTCTCTCCATAAAATTAAATCTAGGGTGTGAAATTGCCTAGCTGTACTACTTTTACATACTTCATGGATCACTGCCTTGTTGTGGCGAAGGGGCTTGCGTAGCTCAATGAAGCTATGAGCTATGCCATGCAGGGCCACCCAAGACGGACAGGTCAGAGCAGAGAGCTCTGACAAAACGTGATCCACTGGAGAAGGAAATGGCAACCCACTCCAGTATCTTTGCCGTGAAAACTCCATGGACAGTACCCAAAGGCAAAAAGAAATCACGCCGGAAGATGAGCCTCACAGGTCGGAAGGTGTCCAATATGCTACTGGGGAAGAGCGGAGGACTACTACTAGTAGTGCCAAAGAATGAAGCGACTGGGTCAAAGCTGAAAGGACACTCAGTTGCAGATCTATCTGGTGGTGAAAGGAGAGTCTGATGCTGTAAAGATCTATACTCCATAGGAACCTGGAATGTAAGATCCATGAATCAGGGCAAGCTGGATGTGGTCAAACAAGAGATGACAAGACTGAACATTGACATCTTAGGAATCAGTGAACTAAAATGGACAGGAATGGGTGAATTTAATTCAGATGGCCATCAGGTATACTACTGTGGCCAAGAACCCCTCAGAAGAAATGGAGTAGCCTTCATAGTCAATAAAAGAGTTGGAAAAGCAGTACTGGGATACAATCTCCAAAATGACAGAATGATCTCAGTTCGAATCCAAGGTAAACCATTCAACATCACAGTAGTCCAAGTCTATGCCCCAACCACTGGTGCTGAAGAGGCTGAGGTTGACCAGTTCTGTGAAGGCCTGCAACACCTTCTAGAATTAACTCCAAAAAATGATGTCCTTATCATCATGGGGGATTGGAATGCTAAAGTAGGCAGCCAAAAGAGAACCAGAATAACAGGCAAGTTTGGCCTTGGAGTACAAAATGAAGCAGGGCACGGGCTGGTAGAATTTTGTCTAAAGACTACGAAGGCCATAGCAAACACTCTTTTCCAACAACCCAAGAGAAGACTCTACACATGGACATCACCAGACGGTCAACACAGAAATCAGATTGACTATGTGCTCTGCAGCCAAAGATGGAGAAGTTCTATACAGTCAGTAAAAACTAGACCAGGAGCTGACTGTGGCTCAGATCATGAGCTTCTGGTTGCAAACTTTAGGCTTAAATTGAAGAAAGTAGGGAAAAGCACTCGGCCACTCAGGTATGACCTAAATCATATCCCTGATGAATATACAGTAGAGGAGACAAATAGATTTAAGGAATTAGATCTGATAGACAGAGTGTCTGAAGAACTATGGATGGAGGTCCGCAACATGGTGCAAGAGGTGGCAACTAAAACCATCCCAAAGAAAAAGAAATGCAAGAAAGCAAAATGGCTGCCTGAGAGTTTTACAAATAGCTGAGGAAAGAAGGGAAGTGAAAGGCAAGGGAGAAAGAGAAAGATACACCCAATTGAATGCAGAATTCCAAAGAATAGCTAGAAGAGATAAGAATGCCTTCTTATTCATTCATTCATTATTTATTTATTAAAACATTTTTATGCCATCCCATTCGCCGAAGCCTCAGGGCGGCTTACAAAAATAAATTAAATAATTATAATCATAAAATAAAAATGTAAACATTAGAATAAAATACAAACATACAATATAAAATAAGCCGCCCTGGCCAGATAAAATTCAATAATATAAAAATTTAAAATGCCGCTTAAATAAAAAGGTCTTCGCCTGGCAACGAAAAACAAATAACGATGGCGCCAGGCGGACCTCTCTGGGGAGTGCAATCAATAACTTAAGCGCCACCGCAGAGAAAGCCCTCCTCCGAGTACCCACCCTCCTAATTTCTTTCATGGAGGGTTCCCGGAGAAGGGCCTCTCCCGCCGATCTCAGGGGGCAGCTGGGCATATATGGATGTAAGCGCTCCTTCAGGTAACCAGGACCCAAGCCGTTTAGGGCTTTATAGGTCATCACCAACACCTTGAATTGGGCCCGGACTTCAATGGGAAGCCAGTGAAGCTGACGGAGAACTGGAGTCATGTGAACATAACGCCCAGTCCCCGTCAGCAGCCTGGCAGCTCTATTTTGAACCAATTGAAGTATCCGGACCATCTTCAAGGGTAGCCCCACATAGAGCGTGTTACAGAAGTCAAGACGGGAAGTCACCAGCGCATGTGTCACTGTCACGAGGCAGTCGTACTCCAGGTAGGGGCGCAGCTGATGAATCAGCCGAAGCTGGAGGAAAGTGCTCCTCGTCACTGCTGTTACCTGAGCTTCCAGTGAAAGCTCCGGGTCGAGGAGCACTCCCAAGCTGCGGATCTTGTCCCTAAGAGGGAGTGCAATCCCGTTCAGGACAAGGTTCAATTCACCCTCTCCGAAGCCCAATCCGCCAACCAACAGGACCTCCATCTTGTCTGGATTGAGCTTCAGTTTAAGCAAACAGTGCAAAGAAACAGAAGAAAACAATAGGATAGGGAGGACCAGAGATCTCTTCAAGCAAATTGGAGATATGAAGGGAACGTTTCATGCAAAGATGGGCATGATAAAGGACCAAAATGGCAGGGACCTAACAGAGACAGAAGAGATTAAGAAGAGGTGGCAAGATTGCACAGAACTATACAAGAAAGAGCTTAATGTCCCTGATAACCACGATCGAGTGGTCACTGACTTCAAGCCAGTCATCCTGGAATGTGAAGTCAAATGGGCCTTAGGAAGTCTGAGCAACAACAAAGCTAGTGGAGGTGACAGTATTCCAGCTGAGCTATTCAAAATCTTACAAGACGATGCAGTAAAAGTGCTACACTCAATATGCCAGCAAATTTGGAAAACTCGGCAGTGGCCACAGGATTGGAAAAGGTCAGTTTACATTCCAATCCCAAAGAAGGACAGTGCCAAAGAATGCTCAAACTACCGCACCATTGCACTCATTTCACATGCTAGCAAAGTTATGCTCAAAATCCTAAAAGCTAGGCTCCTGCAGTATGTGGACCGAGAACAACCAGAAGTACAGGCAGGATTTCGAAGAGGGAGAGGAACTAGAGATCAAATTGCCAACATACGTTGGATCATGGAGAAAGCTAGGGAGTTCCAGAAAAACATCTACTTCAGTTTCATTGGCTATGCTAAAACCTTTGATTGTGTGGATCACAACAAATTGTGGCAAGTTCTTAAAGTGATGGGAGTACCAGACCATCTTATATGTCTCTTGAGAAACCAATATGTGGGTCAAGAAGCAACAGTGAGAACTGGACACAGAACCACGGATTGGTTCAAAATTGAGAAAGGAGTTCGGCAAGGCTGTATATTGTTGCCCTGCCTATTTAACTTATATGCAGAGCACATCATGAGAAAGGCGGAGCTAGATGAATCACCAGTTGGAATTAAGATTGCTGGGGGAAATATCAACAATCTCAGATATGCAGATGATAGCACTAATGGCAGAAAGTGAAGAGGAACTAAAGAGCCTCTTGATGCGGGTGAAGGAGGAAAGTGCAAAAGTTGGCTTGAAACTCAATATTAAGAAAACTAAGATCATGGCATCCAGTCCTCTCACTTCCTGGCAAATAGATGAGGAAGAAATGGAAGTAGTGGCAGATTTTATTTTCCTGGGTTCCAAGGTCACTGCAGATGGGGACTGCAGCCAAGAAATTATGAGACGCTTGCTCCTGGGGAGGAAAGCTATGGCAAATCTAGTCAGCATACTAAAAAGCAGAGACATCACCCTGCCAACAAAAGTGCATGTAGTCAAGGCTATGACTTTCCTAGCTACAATGTATGGCTGTGAAAGCTGGACCATAAGGAAGCCTGAACGCCAAAGGATTAGGCCTTTGAATTGTGGTGCTGGCGGAAACTCCTGCGAGTCCCTTGGACTGCAAGGCAATCAAACCGGTCAGTCCTAGAGGAGATCAACCCTGACTGCTCTTTAGAAGGCCAGATCCTGAAGATGAAACTCAAATACTTTGGCCACCTAACGAGAAGGAAGGACTCCCTGAAGAAGAGCCTAATTCTGGGAACAATAGATGGCAAAAGAAGAAGAGGAAGGCAGAGGATGAGGTGGCTAGATGGAGTCACTGAAGCAGTTGGTATGAGCTTAAGTGGACTCTGAGGGATGGTGGGGGACAGGAAGGCCTTGAGGAATGTTGTCTATGGGGTTGCGATGGGTCGGACACAACTTCGCGACTAACAACAACACTACTTTTACAATGACCCAGGAAGTTACCCAAATCAGTGCTTCTGCAGCAATATCATGTGTGTGGTACTGGCCCATTCTTATGTGCGGTCTGCCAGTTGCAATATCATTGGGATGCAGCCAGAACAGTGTAATTGCAAGGACAGACAAGGTAAATTCCCCATCTTCCCTTTACTTAGTCTTTGATCAGGGAACTTGCATGTAAGGCCTGTGACATGGAGCAGGCATTTCAGTGGGAGGTTAGGTGGCTTATATGAGGAATCAGGGGACTATTACTGAATAGGACTTATCACTGAGTGGAAGGTCCACAGCCTTTGGTACAGGCATTGTTGAATAATATAGCACTGTATTAGGTCCAGTGTCAGGTGGAACCACTGTTTTAATTCTGCTTCTAGATGATTTTGCAAAAATGTATGTGCAAAACAGATCTCAGCAGAACAGACAAATTGCAAACCCAGTTAATACATTTTCTAAGCAATGCGGTGGTTTTGAAAACCCAAGCCATTGACACCTCTCTATCCAGTGTGAAATGATTCCCATGTGATATCAGTGAATTCTAACAATGCTTGGGAAGTCCAAGAATTACTATTGTTTTGTGACTGCCTGGTGGAAAGTTTTACAGTTGCTGCAATCTGTAAAGCATAGACTGATCTCCTTCTGAAATTCTTTGATGTGCTCTAGGAGCCAACGTATGCAAAATGATCTTGAGTGCCCCTTCCTTTTTGGAAGCCAGCTTGAACATCAGGCATTTCTCACTCCACATGAGGCAATATAGTTACACCTTGAGCATCACTTCGCTTGCATGTGAAATTAGTGCAATAGCCCTATGCTTGCTGTACTTTTTTGTATCTCCTTTCTTGGGAGTGGAATGCGTATTGAATGTTTCCAGTCTTTGGGCCATTTTCAAAAATATTTGTGGGCGTAGTCTTTTTAGGATTTGGACTGATTCAGTCTCTCCAGCTTGATTGCCTTCTGACCTGGCAGTCTTACCTTCTGGCACCATATTTTGTTTCATTTTGGATAGTTTTATCATAGGTTTTTCAAGGCAAAGAAGGTTCAGAAGTGGTTTATCATGCCTGGTTAGTTGTGCAGTACTAACCATAGTTACTTTAAGCATCATTACCATTGTCTGTGAAAAATTCTCAACTGCTATCACCTTCAACTACCACTATTTCCCAGTAGCTGTATTTCAGGAGTTTCTCTGCTCCACCAACATTTGCAAAATCCATGCTCTTCTGCTGCTGTAATGGTTACTCCTGAAGATGGTGGATGCTTCTTCATCTGGTGACTTTGCTTTGATCATTTCACCTTGTGTGACCTGCTGGGAGACCAGCCTACTGAGACAACCTCAGCTTTACTGACATTCCCAAAGTCCATCACTGCATTACAGTGTGCATTCAAGAGAAGGCAAGATGCATAAACCAGTTCAATAATGACACGTGGATCGTATTGCATTAGGTGTAGATCTTCCATGAAAGGCTAGAAGGTGAAACAGTGAATATGGTAAGATAAACCTGTTCAATTGGGTTTTTAAAAAGTTGCCATTTGTTTTATGTCTTTTTCCTCTTCCAGAAAAAGATATTCCAATATTTCTAAAGAACACTAAAGATTGCCCCCATTTCATTCCCAGACATAACGTTAGTTACCTCTTCCTTCCACCATGCTTCCCTTCCACGATGCATTGATAGAATGCAGACCTTTTCACTGCTGCATTCTATCAAGAACAAATGTCTACAAGCATCTCAAAACTCAAAGTAATAGTTAACAAGATACGAAACCTGGTCTGTTTACTATGGGCTTTACACACATGACCACCATTTTATTTAGCCAGGTAATTAAGATGATATTTCTATGAAAATTGCCCACCTCCAGATTAACTCCAGAAATGATAAGCTCAGAAGAAATGGAGCATCTTTAATACTTAGGCAATATGTAGCACAGGAAGTAAGATGCTATAATGCAAAATCTGACAAAATAATATCAATCAGAATTAGTGGAAAACCTATCAACATAACCACCATTCAAGTCTATCTTCCAACAACAGATGATGAAGAAGAAATAAAAAAGTGCAGGTGTTCAAGAAGAAATTGATAACACACCAAACCAAGGCATGCTGATAATCTCAGGTAAATGGAATGAAAAGGTAGGGAACAAAGCAGGATCAAATGTTGTAGGAAAATTTGGCATAGGAGTGAGAAAAAAAGCAGGAGAACAACTTGTAGAATGTTGTGAAGCCAACAAACTGTTCATTGCAAACATGTACTTCAGGCAACTACAAAAACAGAATCAAATAGATGATGTAATTGGAATCAATTGGTGGAGAGGCAGTATTCTTGCTGCCAAAACAAGATCAGGAGCAGCCTGCAGTAGTGACCATGAGCTCTTAACTTCAACAGTCAGCATGAAACTAAAACAGATCGTAAGAGAAATACAGTGCCAAAATGTAGTTTAAGTAGCATCTTGGAAGAATTTAATGTCCACGTAAAGAACAGGTCTGCCATTGTTCAGCTTAGTTGACCGTGAGCTGGAAGAACTGTGGAGTAAAAACCAGAGGCATTATCGGAGAATACAAAAGACAATTCCTGTAGGAACAAGAAAGAAAAAGCCTATATGGATGACAGAAGAAACACAGTTGTAGAGAATAGGTGAGAAGTAAAACCGAAAGGTCACTGAAATAGGGTCAGAATCCTGAATACAAGTTGTCAGCAACTATAATGTAGACAAGAAGAAGTACTACATTGATCAGTGCAAAGAAACAGGAGAGAGAAAGAGAGAAAAACAACAGACCTCTTCCAGAAGAGCCAAGATATCAAAGGGAAATTCAAACCTATATTAGGAATACTAAAGAACAAACAAGAGAACATACTATCCAGCCAGGAGAATAAAGAGAAGGTAGAAAGAATATACATAAGAACTATACAGAAATGATGAAAGGATGATGGACTTCTTTGAAGCAGAGTCCTATGAAGAACCTGCAATATTAGCAAGTACAGTGAAAGCTTCCCTGAAAGTACTTGCAAAGAATAAAGCATCTGGAGTAGGCAGGATACCAATAGAACTATTATAAGCTGTAGAAAATGAATCAGTCCAAATCCTAACAGACAGGAAAAACAAAACAAAATGGCCCACAGATTGGAAACATTCAATATATATTCCAGATCCCAAGAAAGGAGATGCAAAAGAGATCAGCAACCACAGGTCAATTGCATTAATCTCCCACACTCTCAAAGTAATGCTCAGAATGTTTCAACAAAGCACCCTATATTAAATGGAGTGAGAAATGCTGGACAACCAAGCTGGATTCTGAAGAGGCACTTGAAATCAAATTGCAAGTATATGTTGCAACTGAAGTGCATGAAATAATTTCTGAAAAAGATCAGTCTATGTTTTATAGACTACAGTAAATCCTTTGACTGTGTGGACCATGAGAAGCTATGGGTGGTCTTGAAAGAAATGGTTGTGCCTCAGCACTTGATTGTCTTAATTCAGAACCTGCATCATGGACAAGAGCCACACCTAGGGCAGAATTCAGATAAACAGAATGGTTTCCCATAGGCAAAGTTGTCAGACAAGGATGCATTGTATTTCCCTATCTGTTCAATCTGTACACAGAACATACAATAAGAAAAACTGGAATCAGAGGAAGGAATGAAAATTGGTGAAAGAAACATCACTAATTTCAGATATGCAGATGATACCCCATTACTAGCAAAGAGGAGAAATGAATTGAGCTTTTCTAATATTGCAGGCTCTTCATAGGCTTCTGCTTTGAAGAAGTCTGTCTTGATGAAAGTGAAAGAAGAAAGTACAAAATCAGGACTGCCCTAATTTTAAGAAAATAAAAATCATTTGCACAGAAGAACATAATTTTACTGTTAAGCAAGAAACTGAAATTGTGAACCCTTTTTCATACCGTGGCTCAGTCCCTTTTTCATACCATGAAAGGGAAAGCCAAGAAAGAAGACTGAAACTTGGAAAGGCAGCAGTGAAGGAGCTAGAAAAGGTCATCAAGTATAAGGATGAGACCAACATCCAGCTCATCCAAACTATTGTATTCCCAATCATAATGTATGGGTATGAAATAGGTAATGTTAAGAAACCTGACAGGAATAAAAATGATGTGTTTGAAACATCAAGAAGCTACAGTTAGGGCAGAATTCAGAGAAACAGAAATGTATTGAAGAGCTTTGCAAATACTCTGGACAGACAGAAGGACAAACAAGTGGATCCTTGATCAAATCAAGCTGGAGTTTCCTTAGAAGCAAAACAGACAAAACTGAGACTGTAATACTTTAGACACTTCATGAGGAGACAAGACTCCCTGGAGAAGACAATCACATTAGGGAAAGTTGAAGGCAGAAGATGGCAGGAAAGATGGCAGAAAGTTGAAGGGAGGAAGACCAAATATGAAATGGATAAAATCCATAAAGGAAACCACAGCCTTGAACTTGGAAGAGCTGAATGGAGCTGTCATGGAAAGGACATTTTAGTGAGCTTTCATTCATGTGGTTGCCATACATCAGAAGTAACTTGCCAGCACCTAATAACATAGGATTGTGCCCCAGATTTTAAAGCAATTCTATTAAAACAGAACACACACAGTTGGTCCTGGACAAACCATATGAGGGTTTCTTTTATTTCATTTTTAGTTAAATAAGAGTACTAAGGATACATGAAAATATATTGATCACTGTTTGGACTCACAAGATTAATTCTTAGTAGCCACATTCAATGGATTTATTCTACTTCATGGCAATTTTATTACTGAATATAAAATGAGATAGTAGCACAATCAACTATTTGCCATTTGCGTTCTGCCAGTTTCTAATATTGTATAGTCACGTCTCTGCTTTGGGCCTTCTCTGACATTTTTATGCATGCATGTCCAATAGGTCTTTGAAGAAAAGAACCAAAATCAGCTGCTTGTGTATTTGTTTCAAGCAAGCCAGTCCTTTATGAGTGAAGACTTTATAAAAGCAGGTTCCTGGATGTGTTTTGAAAGTGCATATCTTAAGGCAGTATGTAGTCTCACATAATTGTGTATTAGAAAAATGTAAGTGTTCTTTCTGCCTCCTGTTTTCCCCCCGCCCCAGAGTTCATGCTTAAGATTGTTACATACAGTTCCATCCATGCTCGTACATTACAGAGGTGGTTTAATCATCCGTAAGAAATTACTAGCTTCTCTGTTCGTGAAGCATGACATTTCAATTGCACAGCCAATAAAAGAATTACATGAGGAGAGCTGAAATGATTTACTGTATAGAAAGCCACAAGACCAAGGTTACCATGGTGAGCTTACCTTTCTGTGCAAACAAGGTCAAGTGAGAGTGACCCATCAGTGGACAACCTTCAGTTCTAACATAGGAATATATTGCTCCAACAATGGCTTGTTGGTTTCCTTTTTAAATAACGATGAACATTTAAACATTTTTTTAAGGTCTGGTGAGGAAAAACACCAGCCTGCATTTTCTAGGTCTGGGCGACAGTGAATAGAAAATCTCTGTCTACACAGGCAGTTCTGGTTAGAAGCAAGTTCATAGGAATATTCTGTATTTCATTTCTCTGTAGATTGCATTACTTATGCTGACATGGATCTGCTTTATGGTAATCCTAGATAACTATTTATAGGTGTGTATGTGTGTGTGAAAGAGACAGGGGCTTCTTCTTTTTAATCCTTCATGGTACATTATATAACTTCTTTCCCTTGTATATGGAATGAAAGGATCACTGATAGTTATTTCTATTCAGATATTGCCAAGGTGGGGAGGGGGAAACAACAGCAACTGCAGATACAATTAACATGTTTGGAAAAACAAGTCCAGAAGAAACTGGATGGTTTATCTGATGTTTCTCTGAACACCATTTTGTTGATGCGGAAAATGAAGACTATGCTTAAAATGTCTCTTGTATTAACTATTCTATAAGAAAATGAAAGCCTTTGGGTTATGAACCTTGGATTTAAAGAGGAAGTCATCAAATATTTAAGGTGAAAATGCAGTAACACATGCTAGCTGTCATGTGTAAATTTGGTGAATGTTATGGCAAGGTTTTTAAAACATTCATAGTTAGAGTATTTTTATGAAAGCATTCATTAATTCAAACCGACATTCATATTGGGAAACTTGCATTTCACCACAACCCCCCCCCTTCCATAATTCTCGATGCATGAGAGATCATTGTTAAGCCACAAAAATATGGGAGAAATATATAGCAATAGTGTTTAAATTATACATTATAAGGCATACATATTGGTATGTTGTCATATTATGCATTAAATTTAGTGCATAAATCAGGTTGTTATAATTCTGATGTTGCCAAAAGGCAGAAAATATGACAAACACAACTAGGCATGTAGATATTATCATACTCTATAATTCAATAAGCATTTGTTTTATGTACATTAACTTCTCTTAATAAAAATTACATTCATTTATTACCCCAATTCCATATGATAATTATAAAATGACTTTTTTCTGGAAAGTCATTGCAAAATGTGAATAATCCATTTGTTTAATATCTTTATAAACAACATCCTACCATAAGATTAGCCACAGAAAGGGAAACATTATTGATTTCAGTAATAATTTTATAATATTGCTACATTGCAATGCTGAAACAGCTAATCTAATTTTTGTGGCAAACTTTATGCATTTAAAGCAGTACATGAACTTGCAAAAATATGGAATATGCACAATATTTATTTGATACCATACATTAATTCTGAAGCTTCAAAAATGTGACTATTGGAGAACTGGGAGTAAAAGCATGCTGATACTTTAAATGCATAATCAGTATATACACCTAAGTGTGGTACCAGAAACTGAAATTAAGCACAATATAATATAATGTCCCAAAATGGTATGTGAAAAATTCAAACATTTCTATGTGGAGATTTAACTAATGGTGGTAAGCTGTGTGTACCTGGGAGTATTCTTACCAGCTTTTAGAGTCAAGCAAAAAATGAAGGGAAAATTCAGAGCAATCTTGAGCAGTTAACTTAGGGATATATTGAAAATTTGAATGGCAAAAATAGTGTGTTTTAAGAGCATTTATTGTGACTTTCACAATGGTAGAACACCATGGTGAAGGGGAGAACTACTTGGCCCTGTACATCAGCTAGAGAAAGACTGGCACAGGGAGCTAACCTCATCCTCCAAGCCAGGAGCAGCATCAGTTTCCTGGGACTTCAAACTCTTCCCTCATCCCTTGACCAGAGATCCCAGGGTCACTGGGAGACTGTACCTCTTGCCTCCCAGGTTAATCATTATGGTGAGACCTGTCAAGCCCCATACATCAGCCAGGCAAGGAACAGCTGCAAGGATCTGGTTTGGCCTTCTCCTGCCAGCAGGGACACTTGTGGGAACTTTGAAACTAAGACATTATGTTTTTGAGATGTACTGTATTAAATTCTAGACATTATTTCAGCATTTAGATCCATACATGATCATTCAATTAATTATTTATTGTAGATTTTTTTCTCTTTTAATTCATTTTTTAGTGGTGTGTAAGAGGGCATCTACTTGAGAGCATTTTCAAATGTATACCTGGGTAAAGTTGTTCCCTGATGATTTCTCTTCCTTTGTGCAGGAAACATACAGTATCAAGGATGTTCCTTCCCCGCTTCTGATTTTTCAGTTTGTTCTGATCGTTTCCTATCTATTCTGATTTTCATCTGCATCAGGGCTAGCTAAGAAATGCAGTTTAGTAGTCACCTGACAACAGAGTTGAGTTTGATAGAAGAAAGCACAGGACTTGAAGACACATTTCCATTCACCTGCAGGCTATACAAATGTTGCCATTCAGCTATAAGTTAATTGAGGTAGCTGCTCTGCAACATGAGAACAGCACTAGCACCTTCTTAGGCAGGAAGATATTGTCTGCACACTTTGTTCTAGAAAGAAATATATTTTATGCAGAAAATTCCTCACGCTGACCTTGCAAGATTCCAGTCTGACCTATCTGGCTGTTTAGGTTCATAAATGATTCTTAAGTTGCTCATTAATAACTTGGCCATCAAATTAAGAGCTGCCTAGATCTGAAAGTGAACACAGAAGAATGGTTGCCAAGTATGTGCACATTACTGTTAAGGTCATCGGCAAAAGGAAAACCATGTTGCTTAGTCAAGATAAACATGAGGCCTTTCTTCTTTCTGTGCTGATGGGAGGGAGGGGTTATAAAAGTGGAGAAATGGGCATGTGAATGGGAATGGAATTGGGGAAAAGCCTGCAAGAAAATTGTTCAGTTTTTTTGATTCATCAGTGTTATCCAGATGTTCCCATCATGGGTAAATTACTGTGTATGCACAAAGCCTGGGACTCCCCCCCCCCCCAAACACCAAGGAATCCCTTAAGGTATGTTTATGTTCCCTTAATGTGGGTTTTTGTCTGGGAGAACTGGGCGAGTGAGAGGAACTGCAGGATTAACAAGGCAGGGGACCAAGGTAAGGTCTCAGAAGGGATACCGATGGCAGACCAGGACATGGCCTTGGCGGGAGTCACGGGTGTTGCTGTCCGCTGCGAGAGCTGCGACATGTTTGCCCTTCTCCCCCAGGAGAGGCAGGGATACACTTGTCCTCAGTGCAAAATGGTGACCCTGCTAGAAGAGGAGGTGAGGTGCCTGAGGGCCGAGAGAGCTCTCCAGGCCCCCCCGGAGCAGCCCCCCTCTGGACAGAGGGTTGAGGGAGAGGTCACGGGAGGAGCAGCTGGGGAGACATGGAGGTATGTCACCCACAGAAGGAGGAGGCCAGCACGGCTGGAGCTGGGAAACAGGTTCTCTCCACTTGGGGAGGCTGGGGCTGATGAGGCCTTGAGGGACCAGCAGGACCCCCAGCCTGGGACGTCAGATGGCAAGGGGTGCACTGCAGGAGAGGTGAGGGCCAGGGCACGGCCACCCACCAGCACCGGGAAGGTACGGCGGTGGGTGATTGTTGTTGGGGACTCCCTGCTGAGGGGCACTGAGGCGGCAGTGTGCCGCCCCGACCTGGAGACAAGGGAGGTTTGCTGCCTGCCAGGCGCATGCATCCGGCACATGGACAGAGTGGAGCGTCTTGTTCACTCTGGGGGTCACCAGCCACTCCTGGTGATCCATGTGGGCACAAACGATGTGGCCAGGCAGGGTGTGGTTGGGACCACCAGGGACTTTGAGGCCTTGGGGAAGAAACTCAGGGAGCTGAAGGCCCAAGTGGCCTTCTCGTCAATCCTACCTGCTGGGGATTTGGGTCAGGAAGGGACAGGAGGGCCTCCGAGGTGAACGGCTTAGGGTGTGGTGCCAGAAGGAACACTTTGGGTTCCTTGACCACAGCACTCGTTTTCTTGCCAATGGACTTCTGGCAAGGGACGGGTTACACCTCATGAGGATGGGGAAAAGGTCCTTTGGAGATGCTCTAGCGAACTTCGTCCAGAAGACTTTAAACTGAGCTGGGGGGAGGGGTTCAGGCCCCCCAGGAACATATCTGCACTGGACAAGTGTGGGGAGAGGATCAGGGCTCTGGGAGCAGGGCTTTAGAGATACTGCAGGGACTAACAGGACTCCTACAGAGAGGGGCCAGTTATCAGGGAGGATGGGAGGAAGGAGGAGGCTGGGAACTCCAAGGAAAGGAAGCGGTGGGAAGGAGTTCAGGTACATGTACATCAATGCTAGGAGCATGGGTAATAAGCAGGAAGAACTTGAAGCTCTCCTGGGAATAGGAGGGTATGATCTGGTGGGAATCACAGAAACTTGGTGGGATGAAAGGCAAGTCTGGAATGTGAACATAGAAGGGCATCACTTTTTAGAAAGGACAGGAAGGGAAAGATTGGTGGGGGCGTGGCTTTATACGTCAGGGAAGGGATAGGATGCAGTGAGATATAATGCAGCACAGATGGGGATTCGGTAGAGGCAGTCTGGGTGAAACTTAGGGGTTTTGACAGGGAAAGAGACCTGACAGTGGGGGTATGTTATCGCCCTCCAGGTCAACTTGAGACCCTGGATGATGTCCTGACAGACCAGATTCTAAGGATATCTCAGGGGAGAGACACAGTAATTATGGGAGATTTCAATATCCCGAATATTACTTGGGAGACTCACTCGGCGGTGACAGCCAGGTCACGTCGCTTCCTAGAAGCTATAGAGGGAGGGTTTTTCACACAGAGGGTCCGAGAGGTGACGAGGGGGGGAAACATCCTTGACTTGGTCTTGACCAATAGGGAGGAGCTGATAGATGAAGTACAGATTAGGGGAGCCCTGGATGTGAGTCATCACTCTATCCTTTGCTTTGAGATCAGGGACTGGGGACGTGCAGCAGGTTGAGCACTAGAAGCTGGGACTTCAAGAGGGCCAACTTTGGCCAACTGAAGGCCAGAGTGGGGAAAGTCTCCTGGGATAGGTTACGGGAAGGTAAGCGAGTTGAGGAGGGGTGGATAGCACTCAAAAGGGAGGTTTTGGAAGCGCAAGCCTTGACGAAACTTCTAGTCAGTAAGGTGGGGAGGTGGAGGAGAGTGCCGCCATGGATGCGAAAGGAGGTGGTTAGAGGGATTAGACAAAAGAGGAACCTCCATAGGTAATGGGTACTGGGGCAAATAGGCAAAAGGGTATACCGGGAGGAGGAGGCCCGTTGCAGAAGGATTCTTCGCAAAGCTAAGACTGATTATGAGCTGAGGCTTGCCAAGAATATCAAGAGCAACAAAAAGGGCTTCTTTCAGCATGTAAATAGGAAGAGGAAGGGGAGACGAGTGGTGGGACCACTAAATAAGGAGGAAGGAGATCCAGTGACTGATATGTGGGAACAGGCAGAGAAGCTAAATGACTATTTTGCCTCTGTGTTCTCCCCAAAGCAGGACTGGGGATATCCGCGTAGGAGATTAGATGAGGCTGGGGACTTAGGGGCACGGATTAGAGTCACCCCCTTGAAGTCGAGGGGCTCCTCAGGGCATTGGACATTACAAAGGCGCCAGGCCCTGACGGGTTACACCCGAGAGTACTTGGAGAGTTGGCAGGGGTTCTCTCACACCCGCTGGTCTCCATTTTTGAGACCTCGTGGAGAATGGGTGAAGTTCCAGAGGACTGGAGGGTGGCATCAGTGGTCCCAATTTTCAAAAAGGGTAGCAGAAAGGACATGGGAATTATAGACCGGTTAGCCTTACGTCCATTGTAGGAAAAACAATGGAAAGGCTCATAATAGAGAGAGATCTAGTGATGCTAGATAGGGAAGGGAGGCTGACAGCCACACAACACGGCTTCCGCAAAAACAGGTCCTGCCAGACAAACCTTGTGGAATTCTATGACAAGTTTTCGAGATGGCTAGATGAAGGGGATGCAGTGGATGTGGTATACCTGGATTTCAGCAAGGCCTTTGACAAAGTGCCCCATGATATCCTGGTGGAGAAACTGAGGAGTTTTGGGATACACCAAAGCACTGTCCGGTGGATTAGGGCATGGTTGTCCGACCGAAAGCAGAAGGTAACCATTAGCGGGGAATCATCGGGATGGCGGCCAGTGACAAGCGGGGTCCCCCAGGTCTCTGTCCTGGGGCCGATCCTGTTTAATCTTTTCATTAATGACATGGAAGAAGGGGTGAACAGTCTGCTGATCATATTCGCAGACGACTCTAAAACTGGAGCAGTGGCCACAACTGAGGAGCAGGCACTCCAGATCCAAAAGGATCTGGACAGACTATGGAAGTGGGCAGAAGACAACAGGATGGCGTTCAATGTGGATAAGTGCAAGGTCTTGCACTTGGGGCATAGGAATAGCTGTCATAAGTACAGGTTAGGTGACAAGTGGCTGGAGAGCAGCGCTTGTGAAAGGGACCTTGGGGTACTGGTTGACTGCAGACTAAACATGAGTCAGCAGTGTGATGCGGTGGTCAAGAGGGCAAACGCCACCCTTGGTTGCATAGCCAGAAGTGTGGCTTCTAGATCAAGAGAGGTATTACTACCACTCTACACGACTCTGGTGTGCCCGCAACGGGAGTATTGTATTCAGTTTTGGGCCCCTCATTACAGAAAGGATATAGACAGGTTGGAGTCAGTGCAGCGTAGGGCCACAAGGTTGGTGGCTGGTTTGCAGGGGATGCCGTATGAGGCGAGACTGAGGGAACTGGGTCTCTTCAGCCTGGAGAAGAGGAGACTCAGAGGGGATATGTTGGCGACATACAGGTATGTGAGGGGATGTCACATGGAGATGGGTAGAGACCTGTTCTCCCCTGCAGAGGAAGGCAGGACACTCTCCAATGGAGCAAAGCTCAGGGAGCCAAGGTTTCATTTGGATGCCAGGAAGCACTTCCTGACAGTCAGGACCCAGAGGGTGTGGAATGGGCTTCCACGAGAGGTCGTTGAGGCCCCACCAGTGCGAGTATTCAAGGATAGACTGGACGTCCACATGGTGGGCATGTCGTGAGCGGAGCCAGCTGGTGCCAGAGGTCAGACTAGATGGCCCGGGAGACCCCTTCTGACTCGCTCTGTTTCTATGTATCTATGTGTCTGAAGAACAGCTGTATCCCAGTTTTACACGTCTGGGTTTCTGTTTTTCTTGAGCTTTTATGTATCTATGTGTCTGAAGAACAGCTGTATCCCAGTTTTACACGTCTGGGTTTCTGTTTTTCTTGAGCTTTTACGCTGCACGCTCATAGTTCTTCAGTTCTGTCAAATGCTTTTAGGGTGTTCTGCATGAGAACACTCTTTCTTTCTTGGCTGTTATCTTCTGCTGCTTGTGACTTCAGAATTACCTTGGGTAGTAGCCCTTGTTAGTCCTACATAAACCAGACTCATTTAGTTGACTGGGACTTACATGAGTTATGGCTTCTTTCACTCCCAATCATTTCAGTGGGTTAACCCTATGTCAGACTAGAGTTGGTTACTGTCCATTGTTCATTTTGTTTTGCAAAATAATTTTTTGTTAGATACTATCTTTCCATGTAGATTTGAAGGAAATGGAATGGCTTTTGTGTTATAGTTATCAGGCAAGCAAGAAGTATCTTTTCTGTCTGGGATTATGCTACTCCAGACAACCATCTTGTGAAGTATTTGGTGAGTTGTGGTACAATTTGGGAAACCATGTAGAGGTTGGATGTTTTCATTGCCATTCTGGATGAGCATTAGCAAATCCTAGTATACCCTGTTGCTGTCAAAGCAAGTCATTCCAGCCTGTTTCCTTTTTGCTGACACTTTTGGTCTTGCATCTCTGCTTGCTTCCCGTTCAGTAGTCACACCAGCCTCTCCCAACTTAGTGTCCTCTAGCTGTTTTGGACTGTAATCATAAGCACTGCCAAAAGCAAATGGGGCAAAGTACATCCTTTATTTGAAACTTGCAGTCTTTAAAAACTCCCATAAACAACCCACCCTACCCCAACACCTATTCTAAAATTTTGCAGGCTTCATCTACTCAAAACAAGCAAGCAGCTGCAGCAGCAATAGAGGTTTCTTGGTTTCCCACCAAAAAGACATAATGAAGCTTTGGATTTCTCAAAAAAGGTTGGACCTTTCTTTGGGCTGGAGTTGGATCACCCTCAACATGGCCCAAGGTTATTGGGACACTTTCTTACATGTATTCTTGTCTCCCTCAATGTTGATTTTCAGTTTTCTTGTGACTAAATCATTACATGTTTAGACCTCTGTGTATCTCAAAATTTCTGCCGTTGCTTTGGGATCTGAACAAATTTTCTGTGGACTGCTTATCAGATTAATATTTGAAACTGTAAATAGCACCTGGTTCCTATGGCTTTATTCATCATGCAAATTGCTAAATAAATCTGTTGGGATTTTGTTCCACAAAATTCCTTTCAGTAACATAATTACATGTTGTACTTAAGTGTTTGTAAGCCTATGTGATGACTGAGCTAAAACAAACCATATCAACTGCCAATTTCATCTGAGAATCAACACAATTTTAAACCAAATAACATAAGCTTAGGGCCAGCCCAATTATTAGGCTTAGTGATGAAGCAACTGCAGGTAGCACATTTTGTGTGTCATGAAAGTATTAGTTATTTAATTTATAGTTATGTTTTTATTCTCATGACTAGAATTTTCTGCATCATGTGTCAAAATGATTTGGTAGTTGGGTTTCTATGTACCTTAACCTGTATGGATGGATGGAAAATTGGAGAAGATATTATTTGCTGCTTTGCCTCATGCAGCCAAATGTCTCAGGTTGTCTCTGCACAGTTAGTCACAATAAGGTTTCTCAGCTTAGGAAAAATCAGTTGACTGGAATTTGTCTATTCATGGAAAACTCAATATACAGGTTCACATGTCACATTAAGTCACTCTATTAATAAAACTATGCAATTCTTGACAGATTATTTGGCTTGCCATAAGTTGTGTTGCCCCTCATCTTCTAGCCACTTCCAGCTTGTATCCAAGGCAGCCTTGCAGTGGAATTTGCATATCACATTCTTTTTCCTTCACAATAGTAGTAGTCTTTTTAGTGCTAGGGTGATGCATATTCAGGATATGTTTTCCTTTACCAATTCCCTTTAGAAAATTTGTCTACTCTGTCACACCCTGTGATTGTCTTTACTTTTAATTAAAAACCTGTAAACTTTATCATTCCTTCTGTGAAGAGGCATATCAGGTTGAGGGTTGGGGGTGCTGACTCTGATTCCACCATGACTGAGAAACTTCAGGAAAAAGTGGCTCCTCAAGCTCACTTCTGAGAACTCTCAGCAGTTTCCCAGTATTAGAGACCATCATAACCAAGTATAGATGGTCAATTACATATAGTGCTTGCTGTTGGTCCTCCTTTGCAGAAAGATGCATAAGAGATGCAGATGGCTCTGATGTCTTTGGGCAGATATCTCTGCCTTCCTCATGGAGGTTCATCCTTCCACATCTCAAATAAATGTGCCCAAATCCTTCTTTGTGTTACAACTCTGGGTTCAGGTTGCACAGTTGCCAGTCTGGTTTCCTCTCTTGTGGCAGAAAAACAATATGTCAGTCTGCATGTACTGGAGGAGTATGCTGTGGCAAACTTGTACTCAAAGGAGAGCAGGCGGTTGCTAGGAAAGCAAGGATGGACTACCTGGACATGCTGTTGGCTCAATCACAAATGCTTTTTTGGGGCAGCCCAGAATCTTGTTGCTTTGAAAAACTTATTAGATGGAACCTTGTGTGACTTTGGCATGCTGGACGTGAGAGTTTGTACAGCATATATTGACATGGATTTGGAAAGGGCAGGTCATGCACTGGAACATGGTGGGTCTTCATGGATCAGTACTTGACTCTTTGTAGGTGGCTTGAGGGAATCCTGCTGCCAATGGTATAACTAAGCATTATTTCCTCTTACCTAGCAGGGTAGTAGCAAACTGTCACAGAAGGACATGTTGCATGGTTTTGTGCCATACTACTTAGTATGAGTTCTGATTTTCTTAAACTATTTTCAGTGCATGAAACGTCTTGCACTGCATGGGATGCAAGAACAAGCCTGTAGTGACACCTGCACAGAAAACCAAGAGAACAGATTATTCTGCTGGTGTTCCAAAAGTAGCCCCAGGCTGCTAGACTGATCCAGAGACTGAGGAATTTACTCAGTTCAGCCTCACACCAGCAATTTACCTCCATTCTCACATTCTGTTTCATTCCAAATCTGTTCAGCCCCAGATGCATCACAAACTGTAATACTGTGATGCTTTTGTGAAGGGACCTTGTGAGAAGAGTAGTGGAGTCTTGTCCTCTATGGAATCCATGGTGCTGTAAGGACAGCAAATAACTCCAAAAAGTAAACATTGCACACTGCAGCTGGTGAAGTACCTGTAACAACTGTTTCTGGCTTCCTTGTACAGGAAGGGTCATTACAAAGTAGGATAGGTTATAATTCCAGTGGCTAGGAGGAATCCATATTGACAGTGGAAATATTTCCCTAATTAGGGGTGCTGTTAGTATTGGTACATATCCATTGCACAAATGCAAAACAATTGTATTAAGGGATTGTACAGTAGAAAGTGTCAAACAACCACACAAGTTGTGTTTTTCAATTACATATAGGATTTTCCCTGCATGCAAAGTTTGAGAAACATTGCTGTGGGAGATGGAGGAAAAGCAACTTGAAAGATATAGCTGAAGCTTGCAAGACAACAAGCCTCATCAAGATTACTGGGGAGAATTACACACATCTGTTTCACATGGGCAGGAAATCCCTCTTCACTAAGTGAAGTGGGAAAGGGCTGTGGGAAGTAGGGAAAGAGAGTCCTGAGAAAGAAGGGGAAGCTGCACTGTTGCAACACAATATGTTGCTAGGCAAACTTGAGGAAGTAAGATCATTTGTGAAGAGAGAGCAAGAGCATTTTAGGCTATTCTTTCTCTAAGGCTCAGAGGCACTTTTCAACAACAGACTCACAGATAGAGCATTCTGAGTTTGGATGCCACAAGAGCGCATCATGGAGAACTGCCTAAAATAGACAGTAGACTGCTGCAAACCAGGTCTATGTCTTGAATTAGCTGGGAAGAAACCTTGGTGGTGTGTTCCATAGCCTAAGCAAGACACATAGGAAAAATACACACTGTTTATGGAGATGTTTGTCAGTTCAAAGTGTCATGGGTAAAATCAGTTGATTTTTTGGAACAAGTTGATACTTTATGCCATAAAGAATAGTCTTGTTGGCCCAGATCAAAAGGCTATCCTGTTTCCTACCAGTTGCCTATGGCACATTCATAAACAAGAGCAATTAAGTCTCCCTTTTTAAGGGTTTCTGTTTGCATGACCCAGAATAACTGGTGTTGACTATTACCAGAATTTTTGAATTTTTGCCACCTAATTTTCCTTTGAATAGCAGGTTTTTCAGATTTTTCTTTTCAAACAGAAAAACTGTCAAAGAATTTACAGCTATTGGTACAGTGTTTCAGACTTCAGATCCCCTATGGTAACAAGACAGAATGATGAACAACAGTGTGCATCTAGTTCTGTTGGTATGTTTAAATGGTTGGATCAAGGTGTTATCATAGGGAAGTATGTATCAGTGAGTAACACCTATGTTCAGGATTAGGGCATGATTGTTAAACATGTAAAATACAGACAGCATCTAACAAGTAGTGTGTAGACAGTGAACATACTTGGTAGGACAAATGGATCAAGATCTTGTTCCATGTTAACTTTGTATTCTATGCAAATGTTTTCAGTTTTCATTATGGAATAGTAACATGAATTTTGCCAGTACTTGCTAATATGCATGGACTCTTGATTTAAATAAAAGAAACACACACATTGTTCCCATATGGAAAATATAGGCTGATAAATACGTCATTGTGACTCTCTGTCCCCCACCTTTTTTGTAATAATCTGTTGAGTTATAAGGTGAAAGCTTGCTTACACCACCTCATTTGCCAGGATTCACTACAGTGTATAATATTTATACAAATTAAAAACTGTTAATAGCCAAACACGGTAATTGATTAACCTCTGTATGTTTACAGCTCACTTTAATTGCTTAAAAACGCCATTTGTCAGCTTCATGTTCTATTGACAATGCTATCGATTTATCCGATTTGGGCTTTGTCTCATCTCCCGTACATAAAACTCACATATGCAGTTCAAATGGGAAATGACTGTATTGATTTCCTTAACTTGAGCCCAAATGCTAAAGATTTTTGGATAAGCTTTCTCATTACTTAAGCCAAAATCAATAAGAGAGAGCATCTTTTAATGAAAGAGCAGTTTGAGCAACGTACTTCAGAAATGGGGTCCTGTTCATCCTTTGCTTTACGAATCGATCTCCTCGGTTCCTTAAGTGAGGTCCAATTGGTTGACATTGTGGTTTGTCTTTGTGTGTAAACTTGCAGCTTCAGAAAAACGAAGACGAGCTATGGAGATGGCAAGACGGAAATGTTTTCTGCTGCAAGAGAAAAAAGATGGTCTTCTCACCAGGTACATATTTTGAACTCATGGGATTAAGCTACATCTATAAGAATATTCTATATGATTCTGACCTGTTCCCTTTTTATGCAGGTGCCTTTTAAGAATGAGATTATTGAAAACTGTTGAGCTTCTTTATCTTATCTCTGTGCTTGTCTTAGTTTTCTTAAGAGCCATACTAAAATGCCCACTACTTATATGCTGTGCCATAGCAAACAATTATTTTGTCTTAAGCTATATGCATAGCAAGAATGAAATGTTAAGTCAGGACTGTACTTTGCTAATTTAATTAGGCTTTCTTTTACCTTCAGTTTCAGGAGTGTTTGATTTACTGTTTTCAGACAAGAAGCTGTGTGTGAAAAATGAGGAGCTGAAGTCGAATTGCAGCAGAATAGACTTGGAACATCCTGCAAGTTATATGGATAGGCCAAACGTCAGGTACTGTACTAAGATATCATTAACTGCTCTGGACTACATAAATTAAGCTGATTACGCCTTCACTTAATTAACTGAGAATGACCTATTGATGTATAGGCAGAGTAAGATAGAGACTACATGCTGCTCTGTACTAAATTTATAGGTTTTCAATTAGTTCTTCTATTGACTTGGGCTCTCGTGAAAGAAAAAACTTCACTCATATGCTCAGTGACTCCTGTTTTTAAAATTTGCAGGGCATTTCCATATGCCATATTCATATGTTTTTGTTTTTCTGGACCCATGCTAGGCTTAAAGCCTCGGTGCATTCTAGCTGTTTCGTTTGTTTGATTGATTAGTTTGTAGATGGCTGTTGTAGTCCCAGACTCTTCTCCTGTGTACAATTATGCTGCTTCAGTCTCATTGACTTTGAGATTTAAGCAGCCTGTGTACAAAAATATAGTCCAAAACATATTTAGGTGATGTATATTCCTGGACTAGTAGTCACAATTAATTGACAGGTAGCCATGTTTCATTGTGTGGTCAACATGATTCTGTAATTGAGAGAAGACAGAATTAAACGTAAAATCCACGAAATAATTTTTTTAAAGAAAATTGTTTACCCACCCTTAAATTCTCTTATAGGAAATTGACAGTGCAAAGCACAAGCTTATACTATAATTTCAATATAAAATATTGTATATTTTAATTTTAATTCCAAAAAAGAGAGTTACAAATTTTTAAAATTTATTATTTTAACTAAATACAATAGAAATGTAAATACTAACATTGCAACTCTCTTAGACTTTGAAATACTTGCTATGTCATAACTGAAAATTTGTCAAGTGATGTTTGATCATTAAGCATTCTGTATAACATGCAAACAATTTCACTGAAAGTTAAAAATGAGAGTTTAATAGCACCAGTCTAGTTTGAAGGCAAGCATGGAAATTGACTTTGGAATGTGTCTGGCTGCCTCAGTGAGGAATCTCACCTCCAAATAGTGGCTCCATATGTGACTTGTTGCTTGATATGTGTGCATAACTCAGAACATAGGTGATAGCTTTGATCAGTTGTTTAGGAGAAAAATAGCAGGTAGAGAGGCAGTGCGTTTTAATAACCCTACTTCAAACAGACCCACTGAAATGAATATGAGACAAATATTTGATGCCAACCAATATTTATCTTGTCTTGCTTCCTTCTTAATCTAAACAACCGATTAATACTTGGATCACTTACAGAAACGGTGCTACACATCTATAGTTCCATCCACTGTCAATCACATTGCTATTAGCACCATTCTACAACCATTTAGTGTGTCTCCTCTCAAGCAATTGGCTGAAAAGCCTTAACCAAAATTTAACATTAAAACAAAAATAGTAAAAGCACAACAGTAAATGAAATTTACAGCATTCAAACAGTTAAATAAAAACAGGAAAAAACTCTTCAACAGTAGACCAGCTTATGTGCCTGAAAAGAAATGTATCTGCTAGCTGGCAGAAGAACAAGAGAGAAAGAGCCAACCTAGTCTACCTCAGTGGAGAGTTTGGGAGCCAGGAAGAAGCCACTGAGAATTTTTTAAGCATATTGTTAAAAATATGGATAATTGTATATAGGTGCCTTCAGCAAGATTATCATGGAAGGCACATCTGAGGCTAAAGTAGGAAGCCACATAAGTCAAGCATGTAAACTTATAGCACAGTTCGTAGCAAGCACATATTGATAGCTGATCCTGTAATATTAAGGCAGGGGTGGCAACTTGCAGTTCTCCAGACATTATGACCTGCAACTCTGTTCATTATTACTTTAGGGTTGATCAAGGGCAATGATTTCCTATGTGATCAAAATGTTACTCTACTTTTGGGCTTATAGTACAGAGCATTGTTTGAAAAAGACACAACCTCCATCTAGCAGCAAGGAGTGGAGAAACATTTTAGATGGAGGAAAATGCAACTTACCTGGGGACCTTCTTCAAGGTGAGTGACTATGCTGCTAATAAGACTGTTTTTGCTTCTACTATGTTCTGCTCGTATGTTTGTAAATAAAGATATACTTTGAAAGCAACAGTAATCTCCAGTGCTTTCTCATACAAACAAAGCCAAACTTTGTGGCACCACCTCTAGATCATTTCTGGAAGGTATTAAGTGCATAACAGGATTTATCAGCTACTCTGCAGTTGGTTCAGCAGAAGGTACTTATTGCTTTTTGCAATGGTGTGGGAAACTGCTATGAAGTTTGTGAGTATGCAGGAGATAAAATACCTTCAAATTCATACCTCTGGTTCACAAAAGAAGGCTGTTTATTGGCTTAACAACAAAGTAAAATAACACAGGTATAAAGTGAAAACATCCCAGGGTAGTCACTTAGCGTTGTTTCCATGAACATTGCTTTAGCACATCCAAGGAATATGTTGCCTTGTAGTCAGGAACCAGATTCCAATTGTCCTAGATGGAGATATCCATTTCTATGATAAATGATGTAGTAAAATCTGGGATATTCCAAACTGGTGCACTACACAAACTTAACTATAATACATCTAAGACTTATCACACTCCAGAGTCCTGGGTATAATATTTCTTTTGGTCATCTTTATGAGTTTTGTAAGTGAAGGTTGGGTATGCAGCAGAATTTGGCCTAGTATTTTTTTTAACCTTTGGTTCTAGGAATTAGACCCTTGAAGCTGATTCATTTCTTATCTTCTGCACTATCTTGTTCTGTTTCTCTTTCCACTTAAAAATACCATTTATCCCATAATTAAGAAATTCTATCACTAAAACTAAATAGAAATTCTTTTACAGACATGTTTTCAGACAGCCAGCTTGTTCACATGATCAAAATAAGCCTCTGTGGCCCTTTTTTGCCACCAAGCCAAAGCAAATAGAATCATAGTAGATGCTGGACACATGCAAGAAGGGATTTGAATAATCACCATCCTGGCTCAGCTTGTCATGACAGTCAAACCTAAGAGGTATAAATGGTTGCTGTTAGGAGCTAGGTACCCCTACACTCTTCAAACCACAGACAGTTAAAGCTCTTTATTTCCACTGTATATCCAGCAAGCTATCACTAGCACAGAAAGAGTCTCCTAGCATATACAGAGTGGTTCATTGACTCTTAACTAGAAATTATTTCTGAGAACCTTCCTTTTGAGTAGCCCTGAACCCTCTGGGAGTCCCCCTCTGGGGATGTATGCAGGCCACCTAGTTGACTTGCCCTTCTTCCCTGCTGCCATGTCATGGGGTCAGCGATCAGACCAGGCTCCTCTCTCATGTTTCCACTCAGCACTTTCAGATCCTGTCAGTTCCCAGGGTCTTCCAGAACTCCCAAAGATGGCAGCTTGACATAAGCTTTCCCTCCTCTGCCATCTCTATGTCTGCAGGGCTCCCTTCCCAGGCTTCACCCTTCATCTGAAGAGTTACTGTCACACTTGCCCTGTTCTTGTGTGCCTCTTTTATTCCCAACATTTGATGTAAAATAATCAACAATATCCTGAGGGCTATTGTAAGGTTATTGGAAGGGTATTGCACCCCAAGAATCTAATATAAGAGAGTTGAGGAATGATCACAGAATTCAGAGTGTCCTATTTGGGTTCTCTTGAAAGTTAGTAGAAGCATTTGCAAATCCTGATAAAACAGGATCCCCAATGGCATAGATCTTCTTTTCATGTTCAGAAACAATGAAATGCAAAAGAGCTGTTTAGGAGCATATCTCTCCTAGTATATCTCTTTTCCAGTGTAGAAAAAAAGTAAGTACATTCAGACTTGTTAGAGATGTCCAAAGTGTTTCATGATGTGGAGAAAGTGAATAGAGAGACATTTTTCTCCATCTCTCAAAATAGCACAACATGGGATTATCCCATGAAGCTGTTGAGTAGAAGATTTAGGAAAGAGAAAATATATTACTTTTCCTACACACATCCAATTTGGATGACTTTAAAAAGGGAACTGGATGAATTCATGGAGGGGAGAGTTTTCAGTGACTGTTAGTCCTGATTGCTACAAGCTGCCTCCAGTATCACAGGCCATATGTGCCAGTCACTGGAGTGTTCTATTGCCCTCATGTCCTGCCTCTTGGTTTTCTGTGGGAAGCAGAATGCCGGACTAGATGGGGCCTTGGTCTTTTCCAGCATGGCCTTCTAATGCCATCAGTACTTAATGAACAAATCATTGGCTTGAAATAGAGGTTTTAATGTGCCATTTAGGTATTTAAGAAGTGGCATGCAGTTTCCATTATAGGAGGAGTGATTGTGGGGGTTATTCTTTGTTTTGGTTTAATTTTTCTCCTTTAGGTCCAGTATGAAGCAGAAGCTTTGCTTCATTCTGTGTAGTCTTAAGGAATGCAGTGTAGTTAGTTCTGGCAGACTTGGACCATGAGAATTTCCAGAGGCCCAAGTTAGGCTCTTTTTCTCCAAGTATCTCGTATTTAAGTCAACCCTTGGTTTGTGTTCTTATGTCACTTTCATGAGACATATGTTGTTCTGGGAGACTTTCAGGCTGGGGAGCACGCCTGTTAGGAAGCTAGTAAGATTTTATGTTATCTTTTAAACAAGAACAGATCAAATACAAAAAAACTCCCAACTCCACCCAGCTACAAATAAATTCAGCATCACTAAGTTACTTGATTATATACTGACCCTATTTCTATCTATGTTGGCCTATGGGCTCAAAATCTGGGAAAACGGTTGTCATCATTCAAATGCAAGCCTAATGTGCATAATTTCTCCACTTAATTTTTGGAATCTTCAGACTCTCAGTCCTTGTCCTTCAGCATTTTATCTTTGTGATCCACATGCGTAACTTCTACAGTCTGGGTTTTGTTTTTTTGTAGTACTTCTGTACTTGTCAAAAATATTTGAAAATCTTCAATCATAAAAGAATAAAGAGATTCAAGAATAGATGCTTTAAGATTACCTATTGACAGTCATCCACACCTTTGTGCTTTTCTGATAAAAGTCATGGAACTGATTCGCATATCTTGTTCACTTCAGTAACAGAAGCAGTTCTACATGCTCAAGGCTGCTGTTTTCTCTGAATTGGATGTGGCAGACCATGTGGCCTGGGGTTGTTCAGCATGTGCACCAAAAGCCATGTTCCTATAACAAATTGCTGCAGTGGTCCATTAACTACTTTGAACTTCATTTGAAATTTCCATGCTAGTAGTAGATGAGCAATCTCACTGTAGAAAAAGTCTACAGAGGTAAAGAAAACAAAATAACCAAACTTTTAATTTATACTACTAAGTTTAGGTTGTGGGCAAGAATATGTCCAAACATGTCCCAGGCACAGCCTTTTTTCTGCTTAAATATTATTCTAAAATATAATTTAGAAGATTGCAGCAAATGTCAATTGGAAGAAGTGGAGATGAGCATGCACAACACAGAAATGCAAACAGCAAAAGTAATTTAACACTCTATTTAACACTATTATAATAGATTAAATATTAATAGATGAGAATAACCAGTGGGAAACAATTTAACTTTTTCATTCTTGATTGATGTTGGTGGTTTCCTTTCCTTCCTACCCTGATGATGCAGCCACATTTGTATGGTAGAACACACTTTTGAAAGCTTGCTGGTAATTTAAAAAAATTGAGCTTGCTACTTCAAGAATTCTTATGAAATTATAAATAGGAATAGCAAAAGTCCTTTTTAAAACCTAGTCAGTATTGTGCTTCTGATGTCTTTAATTATTTAAAGTGATGTGGTCTTCATAAACTCTCTCTGCATACTTTAACCACTTGCATTCCTCTTGGCAAAGTGTTCCTTTTTGTTCTTGTCATTTGGGCAAGACATGCATTCCCGTATGAAAACCTTCTTGACTCTCGTAGCTTTCTTCAATCTATCAAGTAAGCATACTATAATCCTCTACCATTCCAGATCTGCGGTAGACATTCTAGTTCAGCTGCTATTATTGTTGATTGGAATAAGCCCAAGCAGTTTGGAAATATTGGACATGTTTTACAGTGATTTTCAATTTTCTCCTTGCCAATACCTTCATTTTTAAGAATCCACCCCCTCAACCCCTAAAGTAAAATGTAATGCTGTTGAAGTTTCTTCACAATTAAAAATGGATAATTTTCAGTTCAGGGCCTCTTCTCCATCTATTCCAGACAACTCTGTGGAGTTATATATGACCAACCTTCACCTGTGTAAAGTTTACATGAAGGGGTTGTTGGGCTGTGCAAATTAGTTTTGTCTTCTGATGGCTGTACCCATTAATCCTGCATACTATCTCTCCATGTGAGATGGTAAATTGAACATTTAGTTTCGATAAATGGTTAAATCTGTGACTGATTATTGTAATTAACATGGTTCTGCTTTAGAGGAATGAAGTGATAAAAACTTTTAAAATTTCCCACTATTTTTTTCATTAAATAACTCAAGATGAAAAATAGGATGCAAACTTTTTGTTTAGCCTTAACTTTGAAAGAGTCTACCATTTATATACTGCATTTGTCCAAGGCCACTTTTCTCATATGTCATAGTGACCCATTATATTTCAAGTACTTCCTTGAGTAAGGCAACTCTGTTCCTCTCATGGACGGTTATAATTAGTTCTTCTCATTTCTGGGTAAAAGACAAGCAGTACAATTGGCTGAGGATTCTGGGTACTGCTTTTTAAGACACAGTAAGGACAGACTTATTTATTTTATTGAAAGATCAATATGACTTTTTGACCAAAAGTGTTCTTACCTTTTACACTTCTGTTAGAGATGACATGAAGATTATAGGGAAAAATGATCATGAGAAAATATGAAAAAGGTGGGAGAAGGAAATGAGAAGACTAGAATGAAATCAGCAGATTCTAATAAGCAAACATATTGCTTATGTGACTGGTTTGGGTAAGTTTTATGGAGAGATTTCATAAAACATGAGTGCATGTGTATGTGCACACTTCTAAATGTTTTCTTTGAAGGAAGAGAGATACTCTTGCCTTTTCATGTCTTAGTCCTAAAGTTTTAAATTATGTCTTGAAAAGGATTGCCAACTCCAAACACCCCCCCATCCAACATGTACTCACAAAGGTATGTCAGTCAGCAAACTTGCTCATCAGAATTGGAGGATGGATCTAGCCTACTATTCCCCTTCTTGAATAGTTAATTGGTGCTATTGCTGATTGCACCTCTGCAACAGCTGGCTAAAAAGAGAAATCAAGCATAAGATCATTAACACCCATTTTGAATGGTATTTATTCATCTTGGGATCAATGTGTGAAAATGTGCTTCTGCATAGCCAGATTGGGGGATGTGTCTAGGGTGGAAGGGACTAACTTTATGTCTCCTGTGCTATTCGCACTTACACAGTGATAAGCTATCTTAAATCTAATGGTGCCAACTTCTGAATAAACATGCACAGGATTTGGATGCCTAACTGTCACTTAGTTCTTGTGCTTTATTAAGCTAGCCATCCAAGGTGATTGTGTTATTCAAACATTGCAGGAACATTATGGAATCCACTGAAGGGATTTGGTGGTGTGCTTGCTCCATTAATATATGAACTGTGCTTTCTTTATGACTATTTATAGAATTCCATAAGGAAATAAATACTGAGCAATTGCTCTGTGTTGCTTGAATGTCCCAAACTCAGAAGCTTCTAAGATTCTTATGCCTCCAAAGTGAAGTTAGTAGGGTGGGAAGAGCACGAGGGCCAATTATTGTCTCCCTCCCCTCTGACCTTTGAAATTTTGAGGAAGAGGAGGATCTTGATAAATCGCTTCGTGACAGTTTTGTCTCTTCTGCTTTACATCACCAAAACACCACTTTACCTGCCTTCTTTGAGGATGAGTTTTCAGAGAGGCAGCCAGCAGGTTGGAAGCTTTGAGCTCTTGGAGGGTGGAGAATCTGAACTATTACATGGTTGATCACCCAGGAACTACAACATTCCTGTCTTAACAAAGAAGGGTAAGATGTTGTTGGAGCTTCACTGCTAAAATTCCATGGAAGAAGGAGCATGATTGCCCAATGAAAGTCTTTTCTGAAATCACTTTAAGAAATCATGTTCTTTGGACAAATACACAGAAAATATTTGTTTGCAAAATTTATTCAAAGGAGGTTTAGAAATGTTAGTTTCTGAAGTGTTTGCTTTGATTTATATAGATTATTATGTCAATTTCAAAAATACTTTTTAGGTTGAATTTTTAGGTTGCACTGTTCTTGCTTTTGTTATGTTTAATATCACTGGTAATCTTGAAATACTAGGTTGTTTTGCTCCAAATATGATGTAACTTTCCAACAAACAGGCATATTTAATTAGCCATTCCAGAAGGGTTTATAATAAATTCTGCGTTGTATGAATGAAATAATCAACATTAAAACAATGGAATAAGAGTAATATGGGTTAAATGAAAGATAGTTGATTATAACCTCTCTTGCATGTGTGATCTTTGTTATTCTTCATCTAAAGTTTCATTAGAATAAATTCTGTAGGTCCAGAATACATTACAAAATATTTTCAGATTATGCTATACATGCAATAATTTGTATTAATATAAAGATGTGGCTATATGAGACAATATCTTGGATTTGATGTTAGTGGCAAATTTGAAAATATAGGGCTATGAAAGACAAGCTTATTAAATATTTGTCAAGCATTTCTTAGGCTCTGGCAAAATAAATGTGTATATGTTGCAAGGAATGTAAACTGATAAGACTCTAATGTCATTATATCCTGTTTAAGTTCTCAGTCTTAGAAAATAATATATGTACTATACCTTAAAATGGAACCATCTGACCTTAAAATGGAAGCTATTATTTAAAAATCATCAATGAAACTTTCACATAAATTATGTAAAATCTAACTCTTTTAAAATTATTCTAAATAAATAAAATTCTGCTTTGATATTTATAACTACTATCCTTCCATCTCAAGCATTTAAAGAACCATTGTCTAAATTATGTTACTTAAAATATTGGCCAACATGCGGCATTTCCCAAATACATTGATACATTTCCTGTTTGTTTATCTAATTTTATTTGTCATGCCCATATACAGCATTATTTTTTCATTATGTTTTGGATATTTTTTCTGACTATGCCAGACTCATTACTGATTTTGCATGTTTTTGAGTAACCTTCTGCATGTTATTGAGTAGTTTGCATGTTACTGAGTAACCTTCTGCATGTTATTGAGTAGTCTGCATGTTATTGAGTAATTTCTATTATTGTTAGGAGAGAACATAATTTGGGGAACACTTGGAAAGCTTTACACCTAATTGCCTGTGATGATATTAAATGAAATAAGGAATGCTCCTGGATTTTACATGTATTTTCTTAGAGTAAAAGTGACATTTTTGCAATATCCACTACAAAACTCCCTCTCCATTTTGAAAGTTGAGATGTCTACTCAGAAGTCTATCCATATGCAGGCAAACACATTAGACCCTTCAATGAGTAGATGTATGCAGTCACAAGCATTTGGGTGACTGGCAGTCAAGCAGTGGGTTGTAGCCAATGCAGTTCTGCTACACCAACCAAAGTTTTTCTTATACAAATGTCTGAGCTAATTATTTTGCACTCACTTGTGCAAATCGTTTCACAAACTATTTCAGAAATGGTTACACAGTTCATTATAACTCAGTTATGGTAGATGTTGTTTGCACTACATGTGCTAGTTTTTCTGCTTACAGTTGTGCAAACGCTATTGAAAGAATGCCACTTTTCATACATTTTCTGCTAAAATAAATTTAGATACAACCCAAACAGTTTGAATGATTAACTGTCATCTGACCAGTCAATCATTTTAAAAAAATGTGTATCACTAAACCTTAATACAGGTGTCCTCATGGGATAATTGATGGAAGTGTCAGTCAGATTACTGTAATGAATAAAAACTTCTGCCCATTGTTGAAGGCACTTTTAATAGTTTCCTTTCATTCTGCCTAAGGTACCTCCTGAACTGTAGTAGTCAGTCCATCCATCCATCTGTCTGTCTATAACGTAGGTCTTAAAATCTCAGGTTGACTTATTAAAATTGGCTCTCACCACAAAAACTAGTAGTAGATTATTTAATTAATCTACCTGTGCCCAATATACTACGTTAGACAGGAGTCTTATCTATCTAGCAGCTTATCTACTTAGCAGATGGCTTGAGTGTCCCACTCTGGTGAGACAAGGGATGGGCAGAGCAAATAATTGCTATGGTCCTAGATGGGTATATGAATGCTGTTGTGATACTTGCCATACTTTGGATGTACATGACTGAAGAGATGACTTGACACAATTTCCACATGTGGACCATAAACACCCAGAGAGTAGCCAGAGCATTATACTAAGATCAGATTAGCTGCTTAGCAAAAATGTTCAGTTCATGTGTTTTATTTTCTAGTCCTCACAAAAGCTATTAAAGTAGGTCAGTATCAACCCCATATTGCAGATCTTACAGAGGCTAAGATGTTGGGTTTTGTGTAACATCACCTCTTGGATTCCTGCTAGAGGTGAGATTTAAATCAGAAATTTTCTGACTAATAACCTGCTGCTGAGTAATTATGTATAGGATTATGAAATAAGTCCTACTGAGTTCAATAGGGATTGTTCCCAGGTGAATCAGTAAGTATTGCAGTCTCACACTACAATGCTGTGTTTACTCAGATGTAAGCCACATTTTTATCATTTGCTCTCTTTTAATCATAGCAGTTCTCACAATAGGCCAACTAATCTGAAAAAAAATCATGCAAGAAAGAGGAACAAGGGTAACTTTGTGACTATACTTATCTCAGTATTAAATATGCAATAAAAGTCATTTAAAGAGTCCCATAAAATAGATCATGTAAAGTAAGAACATTTCTTTTCATTAAAAACTAGTGCTATTTTTTTTTGAAAGATACATTAAAGATTGATACAGCCAACCTCTGATTGAACCTTCAGCATTGTCACATACCAGGACAGCTGAAAATTTATTATGCAATATAAAATTGGGTGTATACAGTAAACCTGATAGTAAATGACCTTTGCAGACAGTGAATAGTATTTTCTCTTACTGAATAAAAATGGGTTGAAGAACATAGTCAAATAATTCTGCCATCAAGGGAGATAGTTCTAAAATTTCAAGCTAATACTGAAGTTCTGTATTTCCTTATTTAAAAAGAAATTTCTTTTGAGCAGAAAAGATACATAAAAATAGGTATTAGAATAATTTATTTAAATTAAATATGCAAACATTCAGGATGGTACATGTTTCACTAGTAGGGTGAAATGTTTAAGACAATTAAAAAGCTAGATGAACAAACTAAAACGTATTAATCTATTAAGTGGTACATTTTATTAATCAATCAAAATTTTTTTCATAAATTTCTAACAAGAAGACTGATTCCTGGAACATCTTAAAGCCTGAAAAAAGTATTATGGCATAGCTTTCATGACTTGTACTTCACTTCATCAGAAATGGTTGTCATGAATACATACGGATGTAGCAAGTTGCAGTTTTACGAAAATGAAATTTGAGAATTCCATTAGAGTTTACTTGTATGGAAAATTTGCACAATGACCCTCACAGCAGATGCCCTCCACTGCAGGGGAAAACCGGTCATGACCCACCTCTGTGTGGCATCCCGTCAAGTACCAGTATGTCCCTCTGAGTCTCCTTTTCTCCAGAATGAAAAGACCCAGCTATCTCAGTCTCTCCTCATATGGATGCAAGAAAGAGTCTTCTTGCTGGGTGATCCCAGGCTCTGGAACTTCCAGCAGAAGAAGGCTGGGTTAGCCAATGCGCTGTTATTTTTGTTTAGGCAAGACTTTGCCTTATGAACTGATCTGCTGCAGATGGGCTTTAAAAATTGTTTGGTGTTGCTCCCCCTTTTTGTTTGGCTGTGTTTTTAATGTACTTGTTTTAAGTTGTACTTAATATTATGATTATGTTTTTTGTCTGGATTTTATTGTTTAGTTGCCTTGAGCCCTATTCTTTGGAAGAAAGGTAAGATGTAAATAAAACAAGTAAGGCACAAACTTGTAGCCACTAGACAGAGCTTCATCAGATAGGAGATATCAGAGTCCCATCTCTAACCTTAGAAACCTAATCTGTGATCAGAGCTAAGGCTCTGAAGTTGGAGAGCCCTTGTCGCCAGTGTAAAAAGAACTATACTGGCTGTGGGCATGATCACAAGCAAGACTGTGGAGATGGTGTTCTGGAGGCAGCTGAGGAGGCAGGAAGGGGAAGACAGGTATTGCCAGCAAGCATAGCCACCTGGCAGTATCTCAGCCTTCCCTCGCTGTACACTTGGACAAAACACTTAGGTGGCCAAATTAACAATCTACATGCTTTTGCAGGGTGGGAGATGTGCTAAGGCAACCTTTGCCTATATGCTGCTACTGCCCTCCATAGGATGCCCATTGTTCTTGTTGTTAGTTGCACACTCATGTCCAACCCATCGCAACCCCATGGACAACATTCCTCCAGGCCTTCCTGTCTTCCACCATTCCTAAGTTCACAACAACTGCTTCAGTGACTCCATCTAGCCACCTCATCCTCTGCCGTCCACATCTATTGTTCCCAGCATTAGGCTCTTCTCCAGGGAGTCCTTCCTTCTCATTAGGTGGCCAAAGGATTTGAGTTTCACCTTCAGTATCTGGCCTTCTAAAGAGCAGTCAGGGTTGATCTCCTCTAGGACTGACCGGTTTGATCGCCTTGTGGTCCAAGGGACTCGCAGGAGTCTCCTCCAGCACCACAATTCAAAGGTCTCAATCCTTCGGTGCTCAGCCTTCCTTATGGTCCAGCTTTCACAGCCATACATTGCAGCTGGGAAAACCATAGCCTTGACTATCTGCACTTTTGTTGGCAGGGTGATGTCTCTGCTTTTATGTATGCTGTCTAGATTTGCCATAGCTTTCCTCCCCAGGAGCAAGCGTCTCTTAATTTCTTGGCTGCAGTCCCCGTCTGCAGTGACCTTGGAGCCCAGGAAAATAAAATCTGTCACTACCTCCATTTCTTCCCCATCTATTTGCCAGGAAGTGATAGGACTGGATGCCATAATCTTAGTTTTCTTAATGTTGAGTTTCAAACCAACTTTTGCACTCTCCTCCTTCACCAGCATCAAGAGGCTCTTTAGTTCCTCTTCACTTTCTGCCATTAGAGTGCTATCATCTGCATATCTGAGGTTGTTGATATTTCCCCAAGCAATCTTAATTCCAACTGGTGATTCATCTAGCTCCGCCTTTCTCATGATGTGCTCTGCATATAAGTTAAATAGGCAGGGCGACAATATACAGCCTTGCCGAACTCCTTGCTCAATTTTGAACCAATCAGTGGTTCCTTGTCCAGTTCTCACTGTTGCTTCTTGACCCGCATATAGGTTTCTCAAGAGACATATAGGATGGTCAGGTACTCTTATCATTTTAAGAACATGCCACAATTTGTTGTGATCCGCACAATCAAAGGTTTTAGCATAGTCAATGAAACTGAAGTAGATGTTTTTCTGGAACTCTCTAGCTTTCTCCATGATCCAACATATGTTGGCAATTTGATCTCTAGTTCTTCTCCCTCTTTGAAGTCCTGCCTGTACTTCTGGTAGTTCTCGGTCCACATACTGCTGGACCCTAGCTTGTAGGATTTTGAGCATAACTTTGCTAGCATGTGAAATGAGTGCAATGGTGCGGTAGTTTGAACATTCTTTGGCACTGTCCTTCTTTGGGATTGGAATGTAAACTGACCTTTTCCAATCCTGCGGCCACTGTTGAGTTTCCCAAATTTGCTGGCATATTGAGTGTAGCACTTTTACTGCATCGTCTTTTAAGATTTTGAATTGCTCAGCTGGAATACTGTCACCTTCGCTAGCTTTGTTGTTGCTCAGACTTCGAAGGCCCATTTGACTTCACATTCCAGTATGTCTGGCTCGAGGTCAGTGACCACCCCATTGTGGTTATCAGGGATGTTAAGCTCTTTCTTGTATAGTTCTTCTGTGTAATCTTGCCACCTCTTCTTAATGTCTTCTACCTCTGTTAGGTCCCTGCCATTTTGGTCCATTCTCATGCGCATCTTTGCATGAAACTTTCCCTTCATACCTCCAATTTTCTTGAAGAGAACTCTGGTTCTCCCTATTCCATTGTTTTCTTCTATTTCTTTGCACTGTTCATTTAAGAAGGCATTCTTATCTCTTCTAGCTGTTCTCTGGAATTCTGCATTCATTTGGGTGTATCTTTCTCTTTCTCCCTTGGCTTTTGCTTCCCTTCTTTCCTCAGCTATTTGTAAAGCTTCCTCAGACAGCCATTTTGCTTTCTTGCATTTCTTTTCCTTGGGATGGTTTTAGTTGCTACCTCTTGTACAATGTTGAGAACCTCCGTCCATAGTTCTTCAGGCACTCTATCAGATCTAATTCGTTAAATCTGTTTGTCACCTCTACTGTATATTCATCAGGGATATGATTTAGGTCATACCTGAGTGGCCTAGTGCTTTTCCCTACTTTCTTCAATTTAAGCCTAAAGTTTGCAACAAGAAGCTTATGATCTGAGCCACAGTCAGCTCCTGGTCTAGTTTTTACTGACTCTATAGAGCTTCTCCATCTTTGGCTGCAGAGCACATAGTCAATCTGATTTCTGTGTTGACCGTCTGGTGATGTCCATGTGTAGAGTCGTCTCTTGGGTTGTTAGAAAAGAGTGTTTGCTATGAGAATGCATCATATTCTCTTGACAAAATTCTACCAGCCTGTGCCCTGCTTCATTTTGTACACCAAGGCCAAACTTGTCTGTTATTCCAGTTATCTTTTGGCTTCCTAGTTGAGCATTCCAATCCCCCATGATGATAAGGACATCATTTTTTTTGGTGTTAGTTCTAGAAGGTGTTGTAGGCCTTCATAGAACTGGTCAACTTCAGCCTCTTCAGCACCAGTGGTTGGGGTATAGACTTGGAATATTGTGATGTTGAATGGTTTGCCTTGGATTCGAACTGAGATCATTCTGTCATTTTGGAGATTGTATCCCAGTACTGCTTTTCCTACTCTTTTATTAACTATGAAGGCTACTCCATTTCTTCTGAGGAATTCTTGCCCACAGTAGTATACCTGATGGTCATCCGAATTAAATTTACTCAATTCCTGTCCATTTTAGTTCACTGATTCCTAAGACGTCAATGTTCAGACTTGTCATCTCTTGTTTGACCACATCCAGCTTGCCTTGATTCATGGATCTTACATTCCAGATTCCTATGGAGTATAGATCTTTGCAGCATCGAACTTTCCTTTCACTACCAGATACATTCGCAACTGAGTGTCCTTTCAGCTTTGACCCAGTCGCTTCATTCTTTCTGGTGCTACTAGTACTAGCCCTCTGCTCTTCCCTAGTAGCATATTGGACACCTTCCGACCTGAGGGGCTCATCTTCTGGCGTCATATCTTTTTGCCTTTTTGTACTGTTCATGGGGTTTTCATGGCAAAGATACTGGAGTGGGTTGCCATTTCCTTCTTCAGTGGATCACATTTTGTCAGAGCTCTCTGCTATGACCTGTCCATCTTGGGTGGCCCTGCACGGCATAGCTCTTAGCTTCGCAAGCCCCTTCACCATGACAAGGCAGTGAAGGGCATAAAGGATGCCCATGACCCTCCACACTGGGAGATTATTGAACAGTGCAACAGTGCAGTCACATTGGATTATACTGTAAACCAACTTATCAACTGACCAACTTCATATGCATAACTTGGACTCATCCTTCAGATTTCTCATTCCTCTATATTTTGTGCTGCAGTTTTCAGATTAAAAGAAATGCACCAAGATGCACAGAAAACTGCTAATCATATAAATTCGTGTTTCATAAGCATTTTAAATGTGTGACTGGGATGGAACAGTCTTATGAGTGAACACATGCAAAACTTTCATGTACTGGAAACAGACTGATCACACCATCTATACTAAATAGCAAAATCAGAAGTAACTGCAATTATGTTCAATGGTGCTAAACCCAGATATGTTTAGGATGCACTTTCCTGGGAGCAAGTCTTATTTAACACAGTGGGGTTTATCTCTAAAGAGACATGAATAGGTTTACACTGTAGGATTTTCTTTAAAATCATGTTGAAAGTACACCAAAAGTAAAAAAAAATGTTTAATGTCACCTGATTATTGTTCATTAGGGAAGATTCTGTTAGTTCCAGCAGGGATAAAGCAATGTTCTAATGCACATAGACCAGCAGAAGTAAAATCACTTGGAATGTGATGAAGTCTGTACACTGATAGAAAGGTTGTCTTTCTACTCTATTAGATCATTGCTTTTCTCACATATGACTTTTGTGTTGATTTAAATACTCAGCTGGAATACCTTCTGTTGATTGTTTGGCAGGCTGGGCAGTCTTCAGTGGGCAATCACAAAGTCCCTACTGCAGAAGAATCCCACCGGCTTGGTGCCTTTGTGACTCTTAAATCTGGTGTCACAGAACTTGAAAAGAAGTGCCCTGAAGCTCAGTTACAAAGTGGAAGTGACAAAAGACTGTAGCACATAAAAATCAAAAGCAACATCCATGATATTTCAGCAATGATACTGTACATTTAGCCAAAAAAAAAAAGTAACCAAACCTCTTGCTTTTATTTATGTTTAAATGTGAGAAAATTCTGCTATGTGTTGTTGTTCTCTCCCCTACCCCACTTCCTCCGCCACATACACACTCTATTTTTCTTAAGTATAGTACAACCCTTATTTCTCTGAATACCTTGAGGGGGAAAGACTTTGTATTCAGTACAGAAAGACATAAAACAAAATGCTGCATGGAAGAAGAGCCTAGAGAAAGAGAATCTCCAGATTGCTCTAGATGTGAAAAGTAAGAATGAATGAGACTGCTGTATGTGGGAGAAGAACCTGTCCCAACCAAGTTGTTTTCTTAAACTATGAAATATTTAAAAGGTCCAAATGCAAATATGGTACTTCATGTGTGTGATTTAGTTTCAGATGCTAATTTCATTTTAACTATAAGCTCCCTTTGTTGGAAAAATGTGAACATAGTAGCTTGGGAATGTGATTTTGAAGACTGTAGTCATTTTAACTTTCTCCAAATGTTCTACAAAATCTTAATTCCTACAAGAGTCTTTTCTTCATAACAAATCTTCAGTGATTGGTACATTGAGGCTGCTGCTGTTGGGTAAAGATTTTCCTTCACTCTTTCAGGTATTTTAGCTTCATCCACCTCTGATTCCATGTGGAGGATGATTGCTGTTGGGAAACATCTGGCCTCAGTTGGAAGGATTAGAATTGAATGGTACCAAGACTGGTCTTGATAGTGTCAAAAGGCCTCAACATGTAGAGTGGAATGTACAGTGTAAACATTTTATAGGTGATATTCAACAGTCAAACTTGGCTTTGTGCCAAAGAAGCAGTGCTTCCTCTTTCTGAATATTTAATGAAAATAAAAACAAATATTTGAGTGACATAAGCTTCTTAGAGTTTAATGCTGGAAGTGTGGGAGAGTTTTAAGCCTGACTATAAACATGAATAATCGATGACAGTGAAATGTAATGCTAGAAGAAGTTACAGGTATATAACAATTTAATCCTGATGTATGCACTTTACTGGCTGTTTCCTAAAGCAGATGGATCTGGATGTGCCCAGGCAAACCTGAAAATGTCTGCTCTCTTTGGGTATGCGGCCCCTGTAATGACTGCAGATGCTTGGCTGTAATGCTGTAATGTTTGCAGACTTTAATGACTGCAGATGCATAACAGTCACCCTGATACAGCAGGTGCTATGTGTAAACTTCTCAGGGCTGTTTCACCACATCTAGCAGGCAGGCCTGTTCAAAATAGGACAGCTCTGATGGCAGTAGTCATGTTTTCAAAGAGTATGGGTGGCACTTCTCACCCAAGCATTGTGATGAGTAGGCCACACAGATAAATATGTACACACATGGAACATACTGTTTCTCTCTCCAGTAATAATACTGAAAATACTTAGCCAAATATGAGAACTCTCACAACAACCCATTACTTATTCTTATTTGACACAGTAAATCAATAAATTTGCTGTTTTTTAATGCTTGCATAAAATCTAGAGTGATAAGTGCTGAAATCTTGAGGGGAGTAATATTCAAATCCTTCAGAGATAGTCTGTTGAAGTAGCTCTGCTTATTCATGGGAATGTGATCATATTCCTTGATGCACCATTGCTGTTAGCTTGTGGGATGGCTCACAATTTGATATTATGTATCATACTTTTACTAAAATGGTGGAAGATGTCATCTAGAAGTTGCAACTGAATGTTCATCAGCTGACATATATCTCTACTTCTTGTGTTGGTCTTCCAGTCTGGATTTGTTTGCATGTTGATAGGGAGGGGAGTGAAGATACCCAAATTGTTTTTGACAATGTTTCATTCTGACCAAAGTGGCAGCTGTACAGCTTGGGTATATCCATATAACTTTCTTTAATATGCAAATAAGTGTAATGCTAGTTATGTTTGCTTTTTTGCAGGCTTCTTCTATTAGCTGCAGCCTTCCCAGGAGAAGATAGATGTGGCATCGTACAATTGGACCACAGCAACTCTGTCTGGGCCTACCTTTCCAAATGGTCCAGACACTTCAATTAGTGTGAAACACTGATACCAGAACATCAAAGCTTATTGAGTCAATGTTGATAATCCATGTGCTTCAGGGTTTATTGTAAATGCTGGTGTTTATCTTTAAGACTGTTCAGGACAAGTACACAAGACAGGACCTTTTCAGTGATGGTGCCAAGTTTGTGGAAATTCCTTTAAGTAGAGATATGCCAGAACACACACACTCCCTCTCTCTCCCTTTCTCTCCTGCCTGTCTTCAGATGATTAGAAAACCTTAAAAAACATTTTTTTTTGCTTCCGTTTCCTGAGATATGCTGTTTAGATACTTTTCTTATTTTAAAAAAATCTGCCTTCAGGTGGCATTTTTAAGTTTGTGCTGCTATTTTAAAAATTATTTTAACTACTGCCACTTAAAAACTGTGTAATGTATTCATTGTTTTTCATTTTATTGTGTTAGACTCTATTCACTTTCTAAAATAAACTGCTTTGATTGTCTTAACAGAAACACAGCTGTTTACTCAGCAGTAATCCCCTTCACTTTGAAGTGAGCTGCTGTCAGGGAAGTTAAGAATCACAGCAGGATTGTTGTAGTGTAGATTAATGGGCAGAAGCAATGGCATAAAATGCCACCATTCCTCCTCCTCTTCCCCCACTGCAGCCCAGGCAAGACATCAGACAGTTTCTCTGGTGAAGTACTTGGGCCCAAACACCACTCTTTAAGGAGTGCTTTCTTGAAGGACTGCATGGTGAGGTGTTCCCGGAAAGAGCCATTTGGGTATTCTCCAGAGCCACGTCACAATGCTACTCTCTAAGTAAGTGTGCCTCAAAGCACTACATCTGGCTTGGGAGCTTCTGTTCAGAGGCTGCCTGCTCAGTCTCTCATTTAACTGAACTGATGCTGAGATATTAGGCAGGCAAATCTTCTGGAGAACCCACATTCCCGATCTCTCACTTTGGAAGACGGTTTTGAGCAGAAGGCACAGTGGGAGGCCAGGGATGGGCTGGCAGCCTTGGCTATACCTACAGTGGTTTTCTGAGCAGTGGTCTGCCTGAGCAACAGATCTTTCAAATGAGAATTTGTTTGTGTAATTCTAAATGGGAAAATAACCCTAGCTATACAAGTGAAAATAAGTCTCTATTTTTGTTGCAACTAGGTAACAATTTATATTTATTTTTCAGTGTTTTTCCAAGGAGTTCAAAGCCAAAGCTAAAGGTTTCTGTCTCACAAGAACCCTATGAGATAACTGAATTGAGAGGAAGCAACTGACCCAGAGTCTTCTGTAAGTTTAATATATAAATGTGGATTTGAACCTGGATCTCCTCAGTCTTCATTCAATGCTTAACTCACTGAAATGATTTGGCTTTCAGAGCCAGAATCTTTCTACTTTAGGTTTTAGTAGAAATCTTTCTAAATTTTGTTAGCTTATTTTGTGCAGAATGCAGCCCTAGAAACACTTAATAATGATATTAGAAATAAAATAGCAATCCCATATAATGCCCACATTTGTGTGTGTGTGTGTGTGTGTGTGTGCGTGTGCGCGCGCACGTGTGTGCGTGTGCATTTGTTTATTTAAAGTTTTTCTGTACCGTCCTCTTACCAAGAGTCTCAGGACAGTAGCTTGACCTATTGAAAGATAATAAAAATATTAGAACAGAGAAAATATGAGAAAGGACAACTTGAAGGAGACAAGAAATGTGAAACATAAGTTTCTAGACCCCAGAGCAACTTTTCTGTATATTCTGCAGTTTTACAGTATCACTATTGACTGTCCTTTGCAACCCACCCACTACAACTCTGTTCTTGAAGGTGTCACCTGATCAAGTGTCACCTGATAGAAGTAAAGATTGGGATAGATCGTATGGACAAAATTCAATGCCATATTAATAGATGCCCTTTTGTGCAATGGGATATTCTTTTCCTCTATTTTTCCTTATACTCCTTGAATCCCAGGTTATGCTTTCAAGAGTATTCCAGCCATTTAGAGATGTTTATGAGGATGCATAGGATAGGGCTGTAAGGGGAAGATGTTCCTGCCTACCCAATGCAGTAACAGATGCCAAATGCATTATGGAACTTGTTTATACTGGGACAATACTTCCTGTTTATCCTAAACTCAAATGTATTTGTGTATAATCCCCCAATGTTAAAAAAGTAGCTGAAGCTAATAGATATAGTTTCTTAGGCTATTTATATAATACCTCTGTCATTTTGAGAGACTGACTACTTTATACCTGAATGTATACTAATATGAAGTATTCATATTAGACATATGCTTTCATGCATGAATCCATTTTTACTTATTCAGAGCATTCATAGAAGACATTCAAACAGAAATAGAAACTTTTTTTTAAAGTCACAGATGGCACCCATAACTTTGGAACATGTCAATTAAGTGTTGTCACCTCTAATGCGTAAAAATACCCTTTTAATTCTTTCTTGTCTTCCCACCTTAATTTCTTTATTTATGGTACAATGGATTCTATTTTTGTATTCAGTAAACACAAAATCTAAAGTTAAGATAATACTGCTTTCATCCAAATACCAATCCCTGCCCCCTACCAAAAAAGGAAGGCTAAGGCTTGAAAGCCTTAGCACAACATCATCCCTAAGGAAGCAGAGGATGAATTTCTCATTTTCCCAAAACAGATAAAGCATGTAAATAGGATGAAATGCAGAGCTATCTATGCAATATGAAAAACTGAGTATGATCAACTTAGGGCCACCCTCTTCTCTCCCTCTTTCTCTCTTTTAGAGCAGTCTTTTCCAAATGGTGCCTCCTAGATGTGTTGGACTACAGCCCCTCTCATTGCCTAGCATGGTCATTGGCCCAAACTTCTAGATGCATGAAGCTGAGGAAGCCATTTTCTTTTGCAGAATTAGAAGAGGACATATATGGTGTGTAAAGGGACTCCAGAACAGTCTTAAACCAAATGGGGAACAACTACTGCATCTTGAATACCTAATCAGGGAAGTGCTGTAGTTTCCAAAATTAGTTCTTAATATATGCCATCTTTTTTGTTTATTGAATGTATATGATGTTGGGTGACAAACATGGATGATTCTGTTTTATGTTACCAATACTGTGTGATAAAAACAGAACTAGTACTTAATACTCCTATGAGTAAATATTATGTAAAAATTCATGATGAAAATTAATGTTGTATTCCCTGTAATATGCTACAACAACACTGATTTTTTGAGGGAGATGCATTCCTCTTTCTGGAAAGATGTAAGTAGCCACCTTATTCAACAAGGACAGAATTTGTGATGTTATTCTATCTTCAGAATGATGCATATTTACAAAATCAAGTAAAATACATATATTGGTATGAACATTTTACAGTTAGCATGCAAGTTGTGACTTTTTAACATTCTATTTAAAATGCTTTTATTTAGAAAGCATATATGTCTTAGTGTACTTCCTGAACAGGGGCAGCTTCCTGCACAACCATTTATTACATAGATTTACCTATTTCTCGTCATTCCAAAAATTCATTAGCAGTAGAATTCTATGCACGTCTACTCAGAAGCATGTCCTGATGGGTTCAGTGGGGCTTCCTGCAAGCAAGGTGATGTACAATTGCAGCCTAAGTGTATAGACCACTTCAGCACAGGGGCCAGGAAGGAGGGAAGGACATAGTTCCCAAACACAGACCTGCAGGTATTAGAACAGTTGGAGCTTTTCCCAATTTGGTGTCCTGCAGATGTGTGGAACTGCATCTCTCATCATTGCCAGTCATCATGAATATCAGAATCAGAAAGACTGATCAATCCATTTCAACTTATAAAGGGTAGAATGTTCCAGTCTGGTTAAACCTTTAACAGGATGCACTGTTCAATTCACAGAAAACCTTAGCATAGGTGCTGTCATTCTGGTGCCCGTAACAGTGTATCAGCTGCAAAATGTTCATTGGGTTCAATGTGCAAGTCTGCTTTGCTCAGAGTATGGCAATTTGAGGATGTCATTCATGTGAAAGTGGAAATAGAGGTAGCAAGATTATATTATCTGAGCATTGTTCCTATGTTCAGTTGTGGAGCATCAAAGCATTTTCCCAGTTCTATACAGACAATCATATCGATTGTTCTCTTATTTTGTGAGATACTTGCAAGCTGTAGGCAAGGGGTAGAGCAGATGCTTTGTTTTGCATGCCAAAGCCTAAAATCTATAAAGAAATCCTGCCTGAAGGATTGCCATGCTGGCAATACTGATCTAGAAAACCCTGTGGTCTGACTCAGCATAAGGCAGCTTCCTGTGTACCTAATACTATTCATGTCTACTCAAAAATCCAGTTGAGTTCAGCATGACTTATTTCCAGATAAGGGTGTATAGGAGTGAAACCTAAATTGATTGAATACAATTTTGTATGAAAACTAAATTCTGGCTTGTGTAACAGCAATAATCCCCCCACCCCCTGTGCGTGTGTGTCTAATTTGTTGGGTCCACCAAGCTCTAGGGAATTAGTGACATGCAAAGGCTAAGTAATATATAATTAAGTTTGTGATCAAACTGAGTATAATTATGTTAGTTACAGTGTGGGGACAGGAAGGTTAATGTTAGCAATGGAACATAAGCTTTTAAAACTTAAAGTCT
>NW_025335438.1:8249183-8316683 GCF_004798865.1 Varanus komodoensis | reverse complement strand
TTAAACCTTAGTGTTATTTAATAGCAGTCTAAAAAGTGGAAAGTTTCTGCTTTACATGGAAGAACATCCTATTTAGCATGGAATGATTATGCAAATACATTCAATAATATATTATGCACACACAGTCTGGGAACAAAATAATTGAATAGTATAGGTTACTTCAATATATTCAACAGACTCACATGATGATGCAGGATGGTATTCACCAATGAGTGAAAGCTGTAATTTGTTTTTGTTTTTCAGAGCAAACTAAACACTGCAATGTGTAATCTTGCATATTGGTGTATTGCTTATGTTTATACTGATTTTCTCTTTTGAGTGTTTATGTTTAAGCCTCCTGAAGGGCTAGTGTCCTGGCTGTTATAGACCAAAAGTTACAATTTTTAAATAAAGATCAAAATCAACTGTTACATTGGAAGGTGAGGTAATGAACATTCAGAAGAACTAACTTTTTCTATAGGCAGAGATTTATTTCAGCAAGATACATTTTAATTCTTATTGTTGCAAGTGAGATTAAAACAACTATAACAACTCAATATCTCTTTGTGTAACTGTAAAGCTAGGCTTCATCCAATTTGATAATAGTCTTATAAACACATGTAAAATATTAAGATAATATGATAATACTGTGGTTTAATATGAGCAATGTCTTGCATTCAGATCCCTCTTAGCATTTAGATATCTGACATTTTCTGCAAAATACTGGATATGAGAAAAGCATTGGTGAAGATGTTATTTATGTCTCCTATTGGATATCGATTGTAATACTAATATCTGACAAGAAAAGCTTCATATGGGATCAGTTAAAGCAGAACTGACTGTGTAGTATTTTGTTAATTAGATAAAATATTATGCATAAAGAAGCTTTGAAAAGCAAAATTCCTTTCCATTTATTTGATCAGTTAAGCTTTCTCTATTGCTCTTTATAAATTAATTTTGCAGATTACCTCATCTTTTTATTTATTTTTAAGAGCCCCTGTTGAAAGATTAGAAATAATGATAAAATCATTGCTTACTGAAGCAAGAAGACTTTGAATCTAGTTATGCACATTAGAAAGATGTTACACACTGCATACTTTTAATAATGATCATTTAGAAGATAATTTTAGCATCCACACAAGAGAAAAATGGATTTTTGATGAGTTCTTATATGACCATATGTGGTATTAGTCAGTGTGAGGTATTGCTAGCAAGCTCATTGCTTTCAAAAATCAAAGTTAAATGGTTCATCTATCATCAGAATTTGTGTCTGGGCGACTTGTCTGAACATCAGTATGATTTATGGTTTGAATTGGAGGAGTCAACCATGCATGTTTCTTAGTTTATCGTTTTATGCTGTCTTCAATTAAATGTCTATAAACACAGTGATGGCTTTATGACATTGTCCATCAATAAGGACTATCAGATTTTGCATAGAATATGTAATTTTCAGGAAAATAATGACCTTTTGACTTCAAGGTGTCCTGTTGTACACATGATATATTTGGTATGGATAGACTTTAATTTTTATCCTAGTTGCTTATTATTCCAGTCATATAGACTAATTAAGATACTGCCTTTATTTTGTTTAATCCAATTCACAGACTTTTTAATGGAATGATAAACAGGGAATGCACTATCATGGTTATAGCACTCAAAGGTATTTATGAAATCTTGATTTTTTATTGAGATGTAAACAAATTATACAATGAATTCAAAGCATTTTATTGCATATTGATTTGCTGTTTGATTGTTTTACCATACTGGAGCCTTTACTAAGGGAAATAACACATACATTAAAATTAAATTAAATCATGCTTTAAAATGGATGAATGCAAGGAAAACACAGGCTTTCATTTTCTTCAGGGACATTGAATAATGGTATGTTCACTCTTCATATTTATGAACTACTCTATTGCATTTGCAGGGGCAGCATATGGAAGCTGAGGCACTTTCTGTGCAGCTGTGCTCTTACAGAGCTGCCGTCAGCTATACATTAAAAATAGTGTTCTAAGGCAGAATGCAATATTTTAATTACTATATATTATATATTCCTATATAGCCCCCAAAAGTACCAAGCAGCATTTGAACTATTTAGAATGTGTAGTATACCATGATGTACAATTCCATGATTTTTGTAAAAAAGCAAATCTAGTTTTATTAAAAATACTTATTTTTCCAATGTCCCTCTGATATTCTCGAGTGGGTGTCAGCACTTAGTGTATTTATGTGGAAAATTGGATCTTCAGTATGCTCTTCCAAGATTCTGAGGCAGCCATCCCCAAGCTGGTGATCCCCATATGTGCTGGATTATAATTCCCTTCATTCTTACTCTGCAGGGACATTAGAGTTCTAATCCAGGGCATCTGCAGGGCACCATGCAGAGGGGGGACAGGATGATGCTAGTTTAGCATTTGGTTGCTTATGAATTACTGGGTGGTAATCATAGGAGGATCCTAAAGAAACTCTCTCTCCTATTTTGAATACACATGCAGATGCTGAACCAAATCACATGCTTATTCCTCTTCCCCCTACTCCTCACTTCCAGCCAAGCATACAAGGATATCTTTTCTCACACTTGTGGTCTGCGGGTAGCAATTCTCTCAAGAAAAGAGTGAATGAAGTCAAGATATATAGCACCCTTTCTCTGCCAAAAGTATCAAAGGCTATGGCATGATGCATTATCAGGGACTTCTTGTTTTCTGTCAGTTTGAAGAGAACCAAAAATCTCATAGCCTGAGTGATGTTACTTTTAATATAGAAAACACAGCCATGGCTACTCCTGCCCTTTTTCCTCTCCTTATATGCTACTGTCCCAATTTGGATCAAATACAGTATGATGAGATAAAGATAAAGGATTATCATTTTTGTCCTAGAAGATAATAGATATGGGCAAGATGCCAACAAACAGTGTGAAGACTTTCATTTGGTTTGCAAGGCATGCAATGGCTCCTTGTGGATTATTTCGTTCCCAATGAGACATAGCACCTATTTGGGCACCCATTCAATCCCTACCAAGGGTTGTTGTATCATGTGAACTGGCCTATTCCAAAAAATAGAAACCTGGATTTCTATCTCTTGTCTGTTTAGCCAAACAAATACTTCTGCTTCATGCATGCCAGATTTAGAGGTCCAGTCATTTTAGACAATTTTAGATCCATAGGCACATTTGAGGATTTAAGAAACTGCTGTTTCTTAAACCCACCACAAAATGCCCAAAGTGAATTGCTGCTTTGGCATCTATTTGTCATGCCTATGGATCAAGGCTGTGTCTTATTCAGTAAAACCCTTTGCTTCTGGTCTAGTCAACACTGAAATGTCTATTTAATAAGGGATTGTCTAATTCAGTTAATTGTTGGCTGTGCAATATAATTAATGATCCTCTAAAATGCAAGCTTTGGGAATACAGAGTAGTTGCTTCTTTTTAAGGAAATGTTATTACACATATAAATTTTCTATTGGAACAGTCTTTAATATTCACTTATACACATGTTTTTTTAAATTAATTAGCAAATTAGTTAAGGAATTCATTGGGACACATTTGTGGGCACCATTGGAGGTACCCACATAAGGAGATCCTATTCTAGCTCAAGCTTCCAAATTGAGAAGAGGGGAGTAAGCACAGTAATGGAAAAGGCCCTCTTGTGTTAAAAAATAAAAAAATGATTTACTGTTAATAATAAAAGCATCTTCAGACATTTTAAACAGTTCTATTCAAATCAGTGTTGCTTTCTTTGTGCAAACATGTAAGTTGTAAGGCAGAAATACCTGGAAGTGTCAGTCCTATTGAATTAAGAATAGCTTGGTTCTGAGTAAGGATTAATAGGATTGTGCCACTGTCACTTGGTAGAAGCCAGCACAGGGCATATCAAAGATACAGTAGCAAGAATAAGGGACAAGCATAGATCTACTTTACATCCAGATAATTCACCCTTAGCTCTGGTAATAAATGAGGAAGAATTCCCAATTGTAGAGAAGTGGAAACATTCAGTAAATGAAGAGCAATCAGTATTAAAAACTATAAGGACTTTATTAATCAAGGGGTATTTCTATCCTATAACCAGAACAGGCAAAAATATTGTGGTACCTAATTGTCTTTTTTCAATATTTACAACTATGAAGTTACTATTAATTTCAAGAGGGAAAATATGCATAGGACACAATCCGAAAAATCAGTAGTTGACAGGAAGTAGAAGGAAGAAGTTTTTTTTTAACACAGAAGGCAATATTAGAATCTAAAGATTGGATCGATCATATCATGTGAATTTGGGTGAGGGAATTTAATGCCAAAATTACAGAAATGCAATAGGAATGTTTATGAGGGTGCTTACTGCAGTTTTTGGTAAGTACTACCTATAAGGGAAATATTTATGAAATAGTGTATAAATGGTATTATGCATTTGTAACTATTGCTGAAAAGTTCCAAAGGGTCTGATTTATGTTGGGGATGTGGTGGAGACAGGGGTATATTTGTTCATACAGTAGGTGACAAAATGCTGGTTGGACATTATTCAAGGTATTGTAGATTATGGAATGCAATAAATTGTAAAACAATATTGCTGACAGTAAGAAAGGCACAGGTCAGAAAGAAGCATGTCTTGATGTTTATATGTATGTTAGTGGCAGATGTACTGATAGCATCAATTTGGGGTTATTAGAGAAGGATGTTCTCGAACATAATCATGATACTAACAAGGCCACAGCCTATATATAGCAGAACAGAACATTTCTATGGAAACTTTCCAGATTAATTGGACTCCATTTATCTAATTTTGGAATCAATATCATTAACATTATTTGTCATTACAGGATATTCTACTATGTCAAAAGATGAACTTTGTACGTGCAAGTAGATTCATGGCACAATCCTGTTGGAATGCCTATACATTCCCAAAAGCTTGTGAGCATCCAATGCAAATTTAAGTCACCTCTGCCATTCTTCCTGCTCTGCATTTTACCAGATTGACATTGTCTACTCATTTTCCTGGAAGCTATCAGGAGAGAGGGGAAAGGAAAGGAGGACAGAGCTGCTTCTGGACACCTTGTATCACCACCTCCTTTCCCTTCTCTTCCTTCCCCATTTTATACCTTTTTGAGGTCACTCTTCCAACCTCACATAGTAGCTGGCATGGTTCTTGCAAGATCCCCAGTTCCCAGCTTTAAGGTGAAAGTGTGGTCTCTGACATCAGAGCTGAGACTCTGAAAAGATTCTGTGGTTCCTCAGAGAATGTTCAGTGGCCATAAGTTTGTTCTCTGAGTAAGGTCATTTTACTCTGTCAAATATAAAATGAACACACACACAACACCCACACAGACATAAAGGAGCAGTATGGAACAGAATGTTTTGCTCAGTGGCACAGTTTGTTATTTTAAGATTCTGGACTTAAATATTAATTTAAGATATGTATATCCAGTTTTTCCTCCTGAGAACTCAAGGCAGCTAAAATAGAAATAATAAAGCTTAACAATCATACATACTTTTGCAGTTTAAAACTAAACTTACATTAAACATGAAAACAGAAAAAGTTAAACTTCTTACTTTTTAGTAAATAAAACTTAGTAAAACTACAACAGCAGTCAAAATATATATATTCAAAGGACAGGTTAAAACAGCATATTAAAATGACATATTAAATACCTTTCTAAAAAAATATTCCCCTCCCTTTGGAATGAAAGCCTTTTGATGATAGTATTAATATGAATGCTAATATTACTTAACATTCTTCAAAATGTGATAAGTCAGCTCCTCTGCAGTTGAAGACCCTCCGTTCTGTTGATCAGAGCCTGTTAACAGAATTTGGCAGTCAAGTCTTAAAAAGCTGGGCAAAAACTGTCTCCAAGTGAAGCTTATTCCTCTCTGCCTGGCTGCTAAGCACCTAAGGCTCTCTGATCCATCCAGACTTTCTTAAATACAACAACAACATAAGAACATATTAACCTTGGCTTGGAACTTTCTTTGGTGTGATCCCCTGTAGGGATAGATGGATCTGTCAATTTTGGTTTTGGTAAGATTGTTGATTTTTTAAAATTAAACTTGTTCAAACCCATTTCTACAAAAATTTACTTTTATTTTACAAAATCATTTGGAAATGAATAATCTTGTTCATTGTTTTTATAATATAAACATTCATGGTCATATTTTCATGTACTTAAAATATCCACATTTTTCCAAGTAATGTAAATTGAAGAAATTCTGTTTTGTGTCAACTTTTTTCATATTTATGTATTTTGTATACACTTTTCCCTGGGAGAAGCTTGCAACAGGATTTTGCAAATGAATTTTAAAAGGTAGTTCAGTTAAAAAAAAAGCCTGAATTTGTATCCTAGTTCCCCACCTAGTGCTGTGCACAAAATGCCATCCACATTTTTTCCATAGCCATTCAGTTTGATGAAAATTGAATTGCTTTGAAAAATAAATTCACATTTTGGAAGAATTCTTACCTGTTGAATTCAGGGTTCTTGTGCCTATCTTACTTATAAGGTGGCTGAGAAGTGTATATTAGGGTCCTGTATTTCATCATACAGTGAACTCTCTGGCAGACTGCAGCCATCTTGGCTTCCCACACTTCAGTTCAAGCCTAGGGGAAAGCGTCATGGGGTGATTCTTCTATACAGGGTTTTGTTTTGTACTTTTTAAGTTCAGGAAGTGTGGGCAGGCTGGGAACCTGCAGAGCAATGGACACACAAATGGCATCCTTGACTACCCATCAGTGATCAGAGAAGATAAAAAATGTCACCAAAATAAATTATGAAATATCCTTGAGGGAGAAAAATATTTCATGGGAGAAAAACTTTTAGGAAATTGGAAGAAAGACTTAGGAACAGCATTAGGTCCATTTCTTCCCTGAAACTGAACTCTGTACCCCTCATATCTGCACTATGGTACATGCAAAGCAACCATCAACGCAATATTTGCAGCAGCAGCACAACTGCCCACGATACTTAGGAAAAAAGAAACCGTGCAGCAACCTTTCCAGCAGTGAAATCTATCTGTGAAGAACTGTTAGACAGAATTTTTCCTCTCTCTGGAGTAATTTAGCAAAATTTTCCTTCCCATTTCTGTCTGCAACTAGGGTGGCATATTTTGATAGACAATTTGTAGGCACCTCTACCATTCATTTGCTATTTTAACAGGGCCGTGGACTTCTGTGCCAAAGTTTTGCCCTGAAGTCTCCACTGGGTGAATTGTTACCATTCTGATTTGCCCTCCACACACTTCAGTAAGGCTAGGACTGGAGGCACACCCATCAGCAATTCAAGATCTATCCTGCAGAGAGAACACAGAATTTACTAGTATTTTTTATGTATGAAATGACACATGCTTTCTATAATATCCTGATCCAAATATCCAATAAACTACAAAATACAAAGGTCAAAGGAATGTTCAGATGGCAAAGGAGACATTTATGTGTAATTTAATATTTTCTATTGGATTACTTTCTATAAATCTACAGCAATTCCAGATGCTGTTGTCTAGAATTCTGCTTTTCAAGAACTGTTTAGGTGGATCAATATATGCTGATAATAAATGGATCCTGAATTTTATATGCCTACTCTTTCACAATGTGTTCCATTAAGAGAAAAAGTTCTAAAGTTGAATTCCCTGGAATACTCCTAAATCTGGTACCCAGGAATTTCCAATCCTCTGGGCCTATGCTGCTGGAATAATGAGTATATTTGACCTCACTGGTCATTCACTGAGCATCTTTTTGATGGGGGAGATTATGTTCTTCAGATGCTTAGAGAAGCTTCAAACATAATGAAGAAGTAGGGAAGACAATGTGAACTTTGTTCTTTCTTTTTTATTTTAGGTCTGCTATAACATGGGAAGGAGGACTTAAGTGTGAAATCTGCAGCAAAACTATGAACTGCAGAACTTTGCGAGAGTTTTACGTTTCATTGTGAGTGAGTTCTAAGTCCTGTTTTCCAGCAGAAATGGGGAAAGAAGGATGAATCTCATATGACGGCCAGTGTGGCGTGGTGGTTAGAGTGCTGGAATGGAACTCAGAAGATCCAAGTTCTAGTTCCCACTTGTCCATGAAGCTCACTGAGTGACATTGAGTCAGTCACTCTCAGCCTAACCTACCTCACAGTGTTGGTCTTTTGAAGATGGCGTGAAACTAATCTGCCTGGGATCCTCACAAGAGGAAAAAAGCCAGGATATAAATGCTGAAAATCACTACTACTATCCATTTTCTCCACTACTGTGTAATGCCTTTGGTCAACAAGTTGTCTGAGAAGCTGGATGTCATCTTGAAAATAGGATGTGAGGTTGGTTGGCCAGACTTATTTCTTTATTTTTAATTTATTGCACTCTTGTTTCATTCTTCAGCTAAAAGAGGCTTCCACTACAGTATAATAAGAAATTCCTTGAGTTGAGAAAGAGAAAGACGCAAGGTAAACTCAGACACTAGCTGTTGCTTACAAAGCTTTTGTAGGTCAGCCTTCCACAATCTGGTATTCTTCAGATATTTGGGCCTTTACATTTTATCACCCTGAGCCAGCATATCCAATAGTCAGAAAGTCTGTACTCTAATACACCTGGGGGACACTAAGTTGGGAAAGGCTGTTATAAGTATTTCTTCTTTCAGGGCAAGGTAAAGTAAGCTCCCTGAAGTTCCTCCTCCTCTGGCCACCATATGCTGCCAGGTTGTTTGCTCTGTCACCATCTTTCTGATGCCATGTTAAGAAGGCTCTTCATGTTGAATGTTTTAAAGTTAAACTGGGATATCCAAGGGCTTGAGGATTACCCATCCCAGATGGTTTTGCAGAGTTATTTTTCATTGCATCTTGTTTAGGCTGTTATTAATTTAAAAAATGTTTGCATTTTTGACAAGATTTTATGGCATTTATTGTATTTTATTGTACAGTTTTTATGAACTGTTGTAAACTACCCAGAGAGCTCTGGCTATTGGCTGCTGTAGAAATGAAGTCAGTAATAACAACATTCTTCCTGGGAGGTGTGGGAGGACACAGACTCCCAGTGATCCTCATTCTCCTGTTAGATGTGGGAGGCCAGAGTGAACAGTCCTTCAGCTCTAAGGGCAATAGTAACCCAGAGTGAAATGTATTTTATTATGGAGAGGATTCTGACTGAAATGAAAAGACTCCACCAATACAGGAGTCTTTCTCCTTCAGACTTTCACCCACTACAAAAAGATGAATGTGATGAAAGAGAGAAGCAGGGCGAGGCTAAGCCATTCCTTCTACTCACAGGTTTGGTTTATCCAGGTATAGAACATCTTAGTAAAATATAGATAGAGGTTTATAATATAATGCATTGAATGGAGAAAACGGTCAGAAAGAATTATTTTTTCTTCTCCCATGGTACTCTAACTTGGCTCATCCAATTAATATTATTATGCGGTGGCACAGAAATAGAATCAGATAGATAGATACATAGACAGAATGAAGACCCATAGTAAAGGTAACAAGGAATTAATTACCATAGGATGTAATACTTAGGTTTTAAGGGAACTGAGCAAATTCCTGGAATTCCTGGACAGATATCAGTAATAATACCTAATGAAAGCTGTGCGTTTGGAAGGCATTTGTTAGGGCTTGCTCTGAGGAACTATGCGGATGTAGCTGGGCTGAAACCTCTTTCCAAAATTCCCTGGCTGACCTTAAGGAAACCCTAAGTTCTTACCTTCCTAAGGCAATTGAAAAAGAAAGGAAATAACCACGTAGGCTGCTGTAGAAGTTGGCAGGGCATGCAATAAATGTTTTAATAGTTCAGATTAGGGTTTTATAGAGGAAAAAAAGGTTGGTTATATGGTTGCATGGGGGTAAGTATAAATTTGAGCAATTGGTTTACATTTTCAAGGTTAAACATTTGATTTTTTTTAGCCCAACATAGGTCTTCTGCTATTCATTAGGCATTCACATAAATATTTTTGCAATACTAAAAATGCTGTTCTTTTCAATAATTGGCCTGTTTGGAGAGTGCTCTCTCTCTCTCTCGCGCGCGCGCGCACGCGCTCGCTCTCTCTCTCTCTCTCTCTCTCTCTCTCTCTCAAAATTGTCAAATGGGGAAAGGGAAAACAATTCTGCTCATTTTGGAAATTTTTTAGCTCTCTGTCTCTGAAAATGTATACTTGTTAAGTTTGTTAACTTGTTAGCAGTTTAAGTGATATAGCATTTTGTCACCGTCTATCGTATCATTGCATAATTAAGTTTGATTGCAGTCCGTTCATGCCATTCTATTCTTTCCATTTGGTCAGATCACTTATGTCTCTAATCCACAGCTTTCTGTTGGGATATTTGAAAGGAGGTAGGATCAGAATGAAAGAAATGACAAATTTGATATTTATTGATGACCACATGGACTCCAATACAATAATATTACAAGAAGCAGTTGCTAACAAAATGGTCCATGTCCTGGTGTGCATATGTCCAAAATATGCAATGGGGAAGGTTTTCTTTTAAACTATTTATTCTCAAGAATAACCAGCTGCCAACAAACAGTTCTAGATGGCATACCTTAGAAGTACTCAGTTGGGTTACACTTAATACAGTTCACACTATCCAGTAGGCTATAGAGTTAAAAGTTACAATGATGTGATCTTTCCTGCTTGCATACCAAAAAAGATGCTCCAAAGGAGGGGTGAGGATTGGCTACTATTACATAGAAGAGGAGGCAGGTGGGTTGGGTTGGTGTGAATTACCTTTTGCTTAAGCTGCTGTTATCTGTCAAGTGCCAACTAGCTTTCTCTGGAACAGTGCCTTGTTAGTTCAGCTACATTTCAAGGATGCACACATGCTGATTTCTAGAAAGCAGAGTTTTTCTCTGGCTTAGCTATGTGCCAATGATTGCATGATTTTACCTATGAAATATATACCTGTTAATTTGTACATCACAGTGATACCTACACTTGCTGAATAGGAAAGCAAGAATTGTTTTTTCAATGTATTTGTGTACTCCCATGTCTACCCAGAACTCAGTCCTGCTGAGTTCATCAAGACTTATTCCTTTTGAGTGTAGATAGGATTATAGCCTAAATCTATCCACCAATCAATTCATCCATACAATCATCCATCCATCTTCCCTCTACCCTCTATCCTCCACACACAAACCTATACATAAGCACCCCATGTATCCATCATAGTGGGTATACTATTAGGAAATGCCTTATATATAACAGCCTATAGAGAATGTTTTGTGTGGCATCTGGGAGTCCTGAGGTCTAGCATTGTTACTGTGTTGCTCTGTTTATTAGTATTAAGAACTTGGTGGCAAATATTGAAGGCAGAAAGAAAGTAGTTGCTTTGGATATTTATAGATAGGGCATGAATAAAGTAAATGTAATTTTGATTGGTCTGGGAAACATTTGATTTTGACTGGCTGGCAGTTCTAGCTAGGTGTAAAAGAGCATTTTGAAAATGATGGTTAAGGAGTTGACAGTTCCACTTGGCAAGCTGGTAGTCAGTCAGGGAGTAAGCCTAACTGGTTGGTGTGTTGGTTGGTGATAGAAGGATCAGGAAAAAGCTGAAGGAAAGTGGATAACAAAGCTCTGAATATTAAGCTATTCCTTCCCTGTGTGATAACTACAGGTTGAGTAGGATTGAACAGCTATGGCATTCTGGGTGACAAGCAGCCAGAAATACAACAGGAGCAATTTGGGAGTCGGAGGAAGACTTTGCAGAAGTCACCTGATTGTGACTGTATTTGGCTGTGGTTGAGGTTTAGGAATTTGGCCTGAGCAAAGAGAAACTATTTAGAGGTTTGTATTAGCAGCAATGCTTTGTGAGTGCTTAAGAAGTGTTAGCATGCAGCCTTTCCAAAACCGCAAAGTAAATATGAGTATTTCTTTATGTACAAAATATTCTTTTAATAAACCAATTTGTTTATGACTCCATCTTGTTTCTGTGTTGGTGTCTTTCACACACATAACCCTCTTATATGTGGCTTCAAGGAGTTTGGAAAGTATTCTAAGAGTCTTAGTAGCATTGGAAAAGAGTCTGCTTGTGGAACTTTGACAGAAGAGAATTCCTTAGGCCTGAAATATAAAGAATTACAAATAACATCAACAACAATAACTCCATAGATGGGATTTATCAGTATCCCTTCTTTCTTTTCCTCATTGCAAACATTAGAAAAGCCACACTCTTCTTCAATACCACTCTAAAAACCTTCCTTAAATTTTTTTGCTCTCTAGCTGGGTTCAAATGTCACCACAAGCAACCCTGTGTGGTTATCACAGTTTTATTATTTTTTTTTTAAACCTCGATGTGGCTGACAGACCATGAGGCTCATTGTGGTAGTTTTTTCTTTCCCACCATCTCCTTCCTGGCAATATCTCTGCCAGGTGGTATCCTAGGACTGACCACAGGAGAACTTGGCAGCTGCAATAGTGATAAATGTTTGGCTGTTGTGCCAACAGAGCAGCAAAGAGGATGAGGGAGGTGATGAGACATGCTGACCTCCTGCTTCAGAGGAGGCCATTGGAACATGGAGTGGGGAGACGTTGTGATTCTCTCTCAGGCAAAGGGTAGGTGAAGAAGTCAGTCAGCCGTGGCACTGAGGAGCAGCGCCACTCAGCCCCACACACATGTGCCAGAAGGAAATCCCACATGTGTGTGATCAGGAGGAGTGACAATCAGCTGAGTGAAGGTCGAACTGCTCAGTTGGTTCCCCTTCCATGCCCATCCACACATGCCAGAGGAAGCCCCTTGTGCATGCAAGTAGGAGGGGCAAGAATCAGCTGGATGGTGGTGCCCAGTAGGCAGCAGTGCTGCTTGGCTGACTTCCCTGCTCATTCCCCTTTCTCACTTTCCCAAGAGGTGTCCCCATTCCAGTACTCACTGAGTGCCTCCCTGAAATCAGTGAGGTGGCAGGAGCATCAGCTGGACAACACAGCCCCCAATTGGGTATCACTGCCCAGCTAATTCTCAACCCTGCTTCTCACATGTGTGAGGGGCTTCCCTCTCATATGTGTAGAAGGAACAGGAAAGGGCACTGTTCCTTTCCATACTGCTGCTTGGCTGATTACCCACTCCTGCCTGAAAGAAGAGAGGCAGAGTTAGGATTCTTTCAAAACTGTGCTCAAAGGCAGCTATCAGTGGCACTCTCTGTCTAGCAGTTTGGCTCTTGTGGAAATGAGTGGCTTTTGCCAAACTGTGGTTGGGACCACAGAGTTGTGTCTTTTTGCATGTTGACAATACAATAAGCCATTGTAGAACTAATGAACCTTAGAATATTACCTTAATATTTATATACCGTTTCATTCCCATAGGCTCTGGATGTTTACAGGAAATTAAATGAACAGTTTGTAATATTGAATAATGCAACATATTAAATAAAATGACAGAAAAACTAAACTGGGAAGAACTGTTGGGAGAGACATATTTTTAACTCTCTCAGAGGTCAGAATTTGGGAAATCAAGCACATCTTTTTCAGCAGACCACTCCCCAGCTTAGAGGCAACCACCAGAAAAGTCTTCTGTGTAGTTCCCATTAATCTTACAGAAACAAATTTCAGATTTTCTCCAGAGTACCTTACCTAGAGAGGCAGAATGTATGGGCAAATGTGCTCCTGAAGGTATTTTGGACTCAAGCCATGGAGACTTTAAAGTTAATTACCAACACTTTGTACTGCATCCAGAAATGTATTGGCAACCAGTGCAAAGACAGTAAAATATGTGAAATGTGGTCTCTCTATAATGTTCCGGAGACCAGTCTGACTGCCATATTTTGTGCTAGTTGCAGTTTCTAGAATACACACAAGTGTAGGCTTACGTAGCATGCATTGCAGAAATCAAGCTTAGAAGTTACCAGTGCATGCACTATTGTTTTCAAGTCATTCTCAGGACAGACTGTTGTTTTGGTTTGCAGTTTCTAAAAACCAAATGTACTATTCTGAGATACCACAACAGGGTTTGGATGACACAAAGAACCAACAACGGTACCCCCCCCCCCCCCCGGCCTCCCCACTGTGGCCTGTCATGTTGCATGAAGTCACCTTTTGGCACACATACAGCCACTATTTATACCATGTAAGGACATAGCCCTCCCCATACCTACAGGTTACTCACGGTGGAATTCCCCAGCCTTACTGACATATTGCTGCTTTCCCTCCCCCTCCCCTCCCTGCTGTCTTCTCTGATCTTCCAGTTGGCTTCTGCCTGTCCTTTCTACCCCACACCTGCCCGCCCCCGCTGCACCTTTCTGCTTGGGCTAGGTTATCAGACCAAAGTGAAAGGAGTCACTTTTCCCCACACCTCTTTTTCTTGGTAGTTGGACATAATACTGAAAAAAAGCATAGATCTGCACCTGCACAGCATTTTGATTTCCTAATGCACAGAGGCATGTATGAAAATGAAGAAAGAAGTGGCTGGTGGCCCTCACTTTTCGTTGAAGTACCAGTAAGAAAATGTGTTATTTATTTACTTGTAAAATTAAAAGTGGGAGGGATAGAGCACATCTATTTTGGGTAGGCACCAAGAAAGTTATATGTTAAAGCTACCTAATGGTACCATGTTGACTGTGTTCTAGGTAGATGATTTATAGTTATAAATTATTTAAGAATTATATATTTATGTTTTTAACATGTTGCTAAAACAATGAACATTCGAGGCAGTTTAATTATTTTTTTCACTGAACTAGAGTAAGTTTCTCAGAAGTACAAAGTAATCTTGTATATGCATTCCTATAGTTCTGAATGGACAAAATTGTTTACATAAATAAGCAGGAGAAGAGAAGGAATTTTGGAATGTGTGTTTGGAATGTGTTTATCTTTATAATTGCTTCCATCAAACTGATGAGCATTCTTCCATCTCTTTATAAGACTAATAAATTCTTAAACATAATGGGAAAAAGTACTTAGAAAGAAGTTCCTTTAATAGACTGACTATTAGCATGAGGAACCTATTAGACTGAAGGTTTCAGTAGTTCTGAGTTCTAAGATTTGATTTTTAAATGATGAAACATCCAATAACCCAAATGACCCTGTGCAAACACATCCATGGCATAAATTATTTCAAATGAAAGCATGAAAGTTATTTGTTCAGCTGCTTTAGTGGCTAGAAGGTTAGGAACAAAAGCTATTATTGTTCAGTGTATTTTTTCACAGGAAATAGACAGTGGCAAACATACAGTAGTTCAACACATGAGATCAGAGACACCGTTTTTATAGTAAACTAAAAACAGATGTTCTGAGGGCTCAAGACCTTTACAGAAATTATTAGTTATGTTTGCCTTTGAAAGCAGAGAAAGTTTACAGAGTCTCATGTACCTGATTAAGAAAAAGACAGGTTATGAAAGCTATGAGAGCATTAACTTGTTCAAGTAAAAATATTTGTCATATAGATCCTGACTATTATATTTAATACAGTATCATGTATGAAAAGTAGATCAAGTGAATGTTAGCCCCAAAGCAGCCATTTTTCTTTCTACTGAATGCAGTGTCCCAGCCTTACACAGTCAATTTAATGGCAACTGAACTGAGCTGTAGTTAATTATTTTTAATATTATGAATGAACCATCCCTACATTGTGAATCAATTTGTGAATTAGAGCTCTTCCTCAGTAAATAAGGGTTGTAAATATCATTATTTTCAATATATTAAATCTTTACTTGAAACAATATTTTATTTCTACAATGAATGTCTCTCATTTGCCTACACTAAATGAACCATCTGGATATTTGAAAATACACACACACATGCTAAACCTTATTAGGTTGGGAATGTTGTACCCATCCATATAAAATATTACATCATATTTAACAGTTGGTGAGATATCCATCAGATAATGTGACTGGGTATGTAAACTAGACCATAAAGATAAGCTATAGTTCCATTAGCTGAAGGCTTGTTGCAGCTTGCCTTACCAGTTACCAACAGGTTTAGCTCTTGTTCTTCAAGACCGCCATATTCTTCCATATCCTTTCTTTCATGATTGCCTTATTTGCTCTTCATTTCAAGCTCCTATTCTTATATCCACTTCCATAACTTACAACATGGCTTCTATATTTTTTGCATCCCTAGGAAATTTCCTATCCTTCCATAAGTGCCTTAGCACAGGGATGAGCAACCTGTGGCCCTCTAGATGTTTCAACCACCCAATATCTCCCAAATTCCTTTGGCAATGTTGGCAAAGTCTGACTGGCGTTGTAGACCAACCTCTACTTTCAAAAATTCATTAATAGGCTACACTCTCAATTTTCCCCATCTCTTTTCGCTACATACTAGCCTCCTTCAAGTCATTCTCCTACCTGAGGCTACCCCCACCCAATCAGTCAACTAGACTGAAAGCTCCCCCCCCCCCAGTATTGGCTATAGGACAGCATCCTCCACCATAGTTATTAAATTTAGAAGATTTAGCGCTGGTTGCAGGGCACAAACAGCTTTGTTTGGCAGCACATGGGCACCACTTGCCCCTCCCAGCATCCTCTGCCTGAGGTCAATTCACTGCCTGATGATATAATTGGCTTTGAGACCCTTCATCTTTCCTTTGCATCCCACATAGCCATGGCCAATGCCTACAGGTTTCCAATCGTGGAAAATGATGTTGGTCTGCTGATGTCATGTTGACACTTTCGCTTTCTTGTTTGTCTGAGCTTTCTATATGTTTCCCACTAAGTTTGTAAGGAGGAGGTATTTGTGGATTATACCCTGTTACCTTTTCAGGTTTCTAATATTCCCCGTGTGTGTGTGTGTGTGTGTGTGTGTGTGCGCGCGCGCGCACATGTGTGTGTGCATGTAGTATAAGCAGTATGTGGATCGAGAACTACCAGAAATACAGGCAGGATTTCGAAGAGGGAGAGGAACTAGAAATCAAATTGCCAGCATACGCTGGATCATGGAGAAAGGTAGGGAGTTCCAGAAAAGCATCTACTTCTGCTTCATTGACTATGCTAAAGCCTTTGATTGTGTGGATCACAACAAATTGTGGCAAGTTCTTAAAGAGATGGGAGTACCAGACCATCTTATTTCTCTCTTGAGAAACCTATATGTGGATCAAGAAACAACAGTGAGAACTGGACACGGAACCACTGATTGGTTTAAAATTGGGAAAGGAGTTCGGCAAGGCTGTATATTGTCGCCCTGCCTATTTAACTTATATGCATAGTATATAATATGAAAGGCTGGGCTAGATGAATCACAAGCTGGAATTAAAATCGCTGGGGAAATAACAACTTCAAATATGCAGATGATGCCTCTCTAATGGCAGAAAGTGAAGAGGAACTAAAGAGCCTCTTGATTAGAATGCAAACGTTGGCATGAAACTCAACATTAAGCAAACTAGGATCATGGCATCTGGTCCTTTCACTTCCTGGAAAATACATGGGGAAGAAATGTATGTAGTGACCGGTTTTATTTTCTTGGGCTCCAAAATCACTACAGACTGTGACTGCAGCCAAGAAATTAAAAGACGTTTGCTCCTTGGGAGGAAAGCTATGGGGAATCTAGACAGCAAACTAAAAAGCAGAGATATCACCCTGCCAACAAAAGTTCATATAGTCAAAGTTTTCCCAGTTGTAATGTATGACTGTGAGAGTTAGACCATAAGGAAGGCTGAGCGAGCGTTGAAGAACTGATGCTTTTGAATTGTGGAGTTGGAGAAGACTCCCGAGAGTCCCTTGGACTGCAAATCAGATCAAATCAGTCAATTCTAAAGGAAATCAACCCAGACTGCTATTTAGAAAGTAAGTTACTAAAGCTGAAGTTCAAATACTTTGGACACCTAATGAGAAGGAAGAACTAATTGGAAAAGACCCTGATGCTGGGAATGATTGAAGGCAAAAGTAGAAGGGGACGGCAGAGGTTGAGGTAGCTGGATGGGGTCACTGGAGAGGTGAGTGTGGCTTGGGTGAACTTCGGGGGATGATGGTGGACAGGAGAACCTGGAGGAATGTTGTCCATTGGGTCGCAAAAAGTCGGGCACAACTTTGTGACTGAACAACAAAAATGGCAGATAGGCGAGAGAAAGTTTGTTCAAATTTGTAAGACAGAACACATCATTTTGTGCTGATGAAATTTAAGTTTGAAAGTAGTCAGATTAATTTTATATGCTTTATCAGTTGAATCACTCAGATGATATTATATTTTTAAAATCCTTCAACAACCCTAGTGTTTATTGCTTTAATTTTTGTTGCTACCATTCAAAACTTAATAAAAATCTATTGATTTAGCACACAGTAATTGAGTACCAGACTATAGGCATGGGATAAACATATGGATCTATATAAAAGTTAAAGTAAATAAATATAAAATAAATATGTTATTTTTTATTTTAAACATACATAGAACATTAAATATTATCTATATACTTTAGTATTTACTCGCATTTGAAGGTAGTGTTTCTTTAAGGAAAAAGGTATTGCCTTCGTGGTTCACTTTCTTATAATAGTCCAGTTACCAATGATTCTATATTCTACTTCCAGCCCAGTTTTTTCTCCCAAAATTATTCAAAGTTTTTCAGCTAAAGTTCTCATCTAGTCAGGAACTTACCGGAAGGATCCAGACTTGTGAAATGTCTATTAGCCAGTATAAAGAACATTCAATAATGCTGTATCACAACCCGGACCTTTTTGATTCTTCTATGAAGCATATGAACACCTGGACTAACTGTAAAGCTGCTAAGACCCATAACTGTATCTTATGCAATAGTGACAACTTTACCAGTAATTGTCAGGCTGCCAACAGGAGGTCTCATATACAAAGTAACTGTTAGGACTCAGGTAAAGGCAATGCTTTCCCCTTTTACTATTAAGCACAACACCGATATATTACATAATACATTTATTTATAATTTCACAAAACAGTTCAAACATATTTTCTCTCAAGATTTATGAATTTTCTACAATACTATATACCTATATCATGAAATATATACATTGCAGAAATCAATTTAAAGAGAACACTAAAATTCAGCAGAATATATGAAGAGTATTCTGCATTCTGTAATGCCAGGGTATCTTGTCCTGAATGGCAACCAACTGAGTGCCAGTTTTTCTTACCTGTGGAGAAAAATCTTCTTTTTCCAGGTGGCAGAAAGTCTTGAAGAATGACCTCCTCTGCTGATTATTGTAATGCTCAGGTAGGTTGGTACTTCTAGACAGGTATCTTCCCAATGACTTTTATGTGATAGACAAGAGAATTTAGGATTCATTCTGCTGATCCAGAGTATACCCTGGCTGGTTCTTCAAATGTCATGTTGAATATTTTTCTGTTACTTATATATTCTTATACTGCGTGCTTCCAGACACACAACTTCTAGTAGTGATCAGCCATGCCCACCGTGGTAACTGTTTCATGAATGGGCACATCCTCCTCCATGATTGTACAACAGGCCAAATGTGAAGTAATGTGCCCCATTCTACTAATTTCAACAATTTGGCACTTTGTTTTGTTTATTTTATTTATTTATTTAAAACATTTCTATGCCGCCCCCATCGCAACAAAGCCTCAGGGCGGCTCACAACATTCATAAAAAATACAATTAATAATTTAAAAACTGGTGTCATCTCGGCTATATATATTAAAATCTATAAATACAATAATAATAAATTAACAGTAAAAATAACTTTTAAATAAAAAGGTCTTTGCCTGGCGCCGAAAAGCAAATAATGATGGCACCAGGCGGACCTCTCTGGGGAGCACATTCCATAGGTGGGCGCCACCGCAGAGAAGGCCCTCCTCCGGGTACTCTGTTGCATCAGTAGACAAGAAATCAGAGCTGTATTATGGAAACCATAGATGAGGAACTTAATGGTGAGATCAACAGGAATTAATTCTTCATTAAATCTGGAAGAAAATACAATGCATAGCATAGCCTAGCACATTCTTCCAAGTAAATTTTAAAAAAAATACTACTGAGATGCAAGCATGGAAAGTCTGTCCACTGTGACACTGGGCAACAGGAAAGTTCCAGATTCTTTTGCACCTGCAGGAAAAAAATAGGAAAATTTTGAAGGCCTATTCACTTTGATTAGCCCCATGATTTCTGTATAATTTGGACAGGGAGCAGATCATGCTTGTTGACTTTAATCTTGTGGAATCTGCCAATTTAACTATGTCTGGAAACAGAAAAGTGGACAAACTATCTGTAACATCTGGTATACAGCAAAGTTCCATTTGGCTTCTTTACTCATGTACAAAGAATAGTGGTTTCTCTCCAGCTTTTGCTTGATAATGGCACCTATTTAAACAATCCTTAAAATGATTATAGTGCAGGGTTGACATGCTTGCTGATTGACATATTCGAAGAAGCATTTCTTACATAATGTTTTTTTCATAAATCAGAAGAAGTAGAAATAAAGTGCACTTTGATAAACTATATATAAATATATAACATTATCAGGCCTTAAAATCATAAATTTGACAGCATACAGATCTCTCAGGAGTTTATTGCAGTCTGTGAAAGTTATTAACTGTGATTTCATTGCCAATGGCAAAACATTTCAAGTATTCTTTAAATCAAAGCACTTGGCCACAGTTACTGAAAAATTATGCATTAAAAACTTTCAATCCATTCTGCTTCCCCCATAACGCCTACCACATCAGGGTGTGCAGTATGAGACTCCATTTTTTATGTTCATTTCCCTAAAGCATGGGATTTATGGCACCAGTATAAGTATAACAATATATTTTGATGAATGCACAGCTACACATTTGGCAGGACAAAAGAAAATATATGTAATTTCTATTGCTACTTCTCTAATTGTGTAGTTTCAAAAGATTTTACTGTTTAAAAGATTTTTAAGAATTTTAATGTTAGTCATTTTATTCAGACACTCTGGAATTAGGTAGGATACAAAATGGTTAAACAGGTGCAGTATAATGTACAGGAAGTTCCCAAAATGGACCACAGTATACGAGTTCTTAACTCACTTTCCAAGAATGAAATTTCTACATATGCCCCTTTCTCCAATGATCAACAGTAATCTGTATTTGGAAAAGCACTGGCTTGTAGCTGATGCATTTACTGTTGGTGGTGATATGTGGTGATTGTTAGTAATACAGACCAATGCATTTGCTTGTGCATAATAGATAGGTCTATTTAGCCTATTTGTTTTTAAATAAATAAAATGCGGTAGAAACAGAAAAAACAAAGCATAATGTCTGTGTACTGCTGAATAATGGCAAAGTGCAGAATCTTTTAAAAAGTGGGTTCTTGGAAAGGCCTCCAAATTTCAATCTGATCCGCAAAAAACAAAAACAAAGCAAAACATTTAAAAAGTTCTCTGGATTTGAGAACTTCAAATGTAAGGGTTTTTGAAGGGGCCTTACAGCATAGCCCAGAGGCCATGCCAAACTCCCTTATATCTAAAGGAATGATGGGGAGGAGATGTATGAGCTTCCCATTTGCGGAGACTTCATGAAGGGCTTCTCCATGTCCTGAAGTCTTCCAGTCCAAAGCAGAGAAAGTAATGAAACTGTCCTCCTAACTGTTTATCTTGGCCTCACTTAATTTTAGGCATTCGCTCCTGTATATGTATATTTAGGAAAAATCTAAATTAGCCCTAGGGAATAGATCTTCAACTTGTGTGGTCCAAGACATGAGAAGCAAGAACTAATTCTTAAAATCTACCCAGTTCCTGGGTCTTCTCTGGAAGACTTCTGCCCTTGCAAAAAGTCATGTTTCTGGAAATCTGCTCCTGATGTGAATGTATCAGTGAGTGTTTGTAAACAAAAGCTGAATGATGCAAGTGTTGGGCTGAACAAATATTACTCATTTTGAGGAATCAAAATATTTTCTTTCGGCTATATGTTGCTTCTTTTTTCATTTTTGGTTAAAGTTATTTTTCTGATCTTGTCCTAAGCCTAACTTCAGGCTGTTCCTTACGATGAAAATTAACTCCCACTGGTTTTTAGCCTGATTTTAATCTTTTCCCCCTATTGCCTTGGAAGTGGAGAGAGCATTAAGCATTTAGAGAAGCCTGAGCAGTTTGTGTTTTATCAGTCTCTTTGGATTTTAATTAGCAAGCTGCCTTTTATTCTTGGCTGGGTCTTTTTAATTGCCATTTACTGTTTGAATGTTCTTTACTATTATTATGTTTTAAATTATTTTTAACTCTTGCTAATTGTTTTTATATTTACAATAAACTGCCCAGAAACAACAACATGATGGAGTACCAAATCCCCATCATATTTTTTTGGAAACATATTTTATGTCTTATTTCTCTCTATGTAGTTGCACATTATAGTGTTACTCTGACCAAACAGTGGTGTAGAATGAATGCATGTATTGATAATCAACAAGAAGTATGTTTCCAGGCAATTGTATATAATTATGCAGAGAAGATGGCATGATGAAATGAGCCTGGTTTTGAACTGGTCCACAGTACCCTAAGAACATAAAGCGATATGAGTGGTGTGGGATCAAGCTAAAGGCATTTCTAGTTCAGCATTCTGTTCTCTGAGTGCCAAGTCAGAAGCCTATGAAACATACAAAGGGAGGCCACAGGTGCAATAGCACCCTTCAGCTCATCCTTCCCCAGCAACCAGAATTGCTGCATGCTGCATCCAGTAGTAGCCGTTACATCTGTGGATCTTCATGACTACTAGCCACTGATAGCCTAATACTCCATGAATTTGTCTAATCCTTCTTTAGAGTAGACCAGTGCCATGTGCAAAGCACTTACTCAGTACTATGTGCCTTACAAAAATGGGAATGCTATTGGAGATGCATTACAATAAGGGCTGATTTTCTCTGTACCTGATAGTTATGGCCATTTAAAACAGGATAAAAATACACGGAGGAAACATCAATAAATATTCTACAGTTGTATTACCACATTGTCATTTGTCTGGTGTATTTGAAAACAAATCTTGCAGACAGTAGATATAGAACATGATTATGTATGGACTGCCATCAAAATGAGTGCAGCCTTTTAAATGGAAGAAGCTGCAAGATTGTGCTACATAATTAGCATTATAAAATTTGTCAGAAAATAATCATACTTATGAGCTGTAGACAATGAAAATGACATTTTGGGGTAATATGTGATTGTTTATTTGCCATTGGCATAAGTGATACAATTATGATGATAGTTGAATCTTCATTATTGGATATAGTATGTATGTATATATTTCTCTCTTGCTTTGTTCTATATGGGAATTTAAAAAAAATGCTGCCCTGAAGCTGTCCATTATTTACTTTTGCTACTATCAAGAGAAAGAAGAGGTGGGTTCATGACAGGAAGAATTTTCAGTGAGTAATTTTTCCTTACTTTCAACTTATATGGTTGGCAGTATGTATTGCATTGCTTTCCAGTGAAGTGTTACATAATTGAAAAATGGTACAACGATCAATATACAATACACTGCCTGTTTCCCACAAGCCTTGTGAAAGTTTAACAATTGTTTTTAACATCTCAACTTAAGTTCTTTCTAGTTGTACTATAAGACAATTACACAAGCAGGCTTTTTTTTAAAAGCACCTCAATAATTTTATAACATGTATCCTTAACAGACAGTAATTAATTGGAAAAGAATTTTTGTGTGTTTGTAAGATTTGACCTTGATATTGTTTGTGCAGGCCTCTAAAGCAATTATTCCAGAAAACTAAGATGGAAAACAATGGCAGGAAAGCAGAAAGAAATGCTTGACAATTGTAACTTAACGGTATTAGTTGGCAGGCTACTTTTAATGAGACAAGACATGAAATAATTAAATCTTGACATACAATTATGAAAAATATCAGGTAATAACTCTACTATGCAGTGTAAAATAAGAAAAGACATTTTCTGAAAATTTGCCTGATGCTCTGTCATCTGAGACTGTTCTTTATGAGTGCAGGGTGAAGGTCAAGGAGGTATCTCAACTCCATCAATCCTTTGGACAGTTACAAATGACCTTTCACTTTCCATAAGACATTCAATATTCTGAATTGGTAGGATGCATTTTTCTGTGTTTAGAAAATGGCAAAATTGAAACCTTTTGGATGGCATAAGGTATCTTTATATCTAAGTCTATATCTATGGCTCACTCATTCCTGATGAGCATTAGAATATAATATATTATTTACATGAATTTAGTGATACCAGATTTCTCCATCAAGAAGTATTTCACTCATTTTCTCTATTTACTTGTGAATCCATTCATGCCTATAGTTTTATATATATATATTTAAATTTTCATTAATGTAGCTTTTTATGCAGCAGGCAATTTCCTTTCTTCCCACTTTCTTTCAATAAATGTCATTATTTAAATGTGTAAACTCAGGTTTCTAAGCAGTAAGATGTGTCTCCCTGTGGAAAAGTGAGTAGTTTCAGGAAAGATACAAGTTCCTTTACAAAGTCCAGAAGCCCAGTTTTGTGAATACTGTGACAGGAAGCTCAAGACTGGGTTTTATAAAAATTCCTATGCATAACTTGCTTAGTGGGTTGCATCCAAATTTAGTCAAAAAAGTTGGTTAATAAGTTATCAATGTTAATGGTTCTATTCAATTAAGATCCAATATACCATATTTATTTATTTATGTTAATATTCAACCCTTCCTAAACTGTATAACAATATTTAAAACAGAACAAACAATGTTAAACAATAAATGCAACACATCTTATAAAACCAATAAGGATAAGGAGAGGGACACATGTACAGTGGAGACCCAATCTCATCTATGGGAACTCATTAATTGCCCAGGTAGGTCTGATCCTGGCACAAAATGTCAGCTTACTTGGCACCAAGGACCAATTCCTGGTGAATGACTAGGCTGGAACTTTATGTGTCATTTTTGTTTTATCATGTGCTTGGAATTTTGTGATTTCTTCCTCTATCCTGACCTAGTAAAAGCCAATAGTAATTTCATTACTACTCAGCTCTACATTGGCTCTGAGATAGACACATGCACTTTGTCACATGTGTGATCTTTCAGTAGATTATGTCTTTCAGAATTAAGACTATACATTACATTAGTCACATGAAAGAATTATCAGATAAGTTCCCTACCAATTAGCCAATTCCTGCTCAACATCTAATTTCTTCATCTTATCTCATGTTTGACATCAACTTGAAAATTATTTTCTTTCTATGGAATATTCACAGTAACACACCATATACTTATGCCCTTTGTTCAATTTTCTATTTATGACATGGGTAGAGGCCAAAGCAGACATTTCTTTAAATGCATATCTAGCAGCTATGACTTTTTCTTTTCATTTTTATAATATAGGAGGCTCAGGGACCCCACCCCATTTCATGTTGTGGCCCCGGTCTGGATGTCTTGTGCCAACTGTAGAATGGCAATGCAATGCAAAAAGCAAGCAAGTATAGCTGCTAGATACAGACTTAAAGCAATGTTTGTTTTAGACCTGTGTTTGTGGGTATGTAGGTAGGTGTACTGCATGACAAAATTTAGCCATGGAATCTAGCCATTATTTCCATCTAACATTGTTAAATTGTTTCTTGACTATAGAGCAACAGCTAGCATGGAGTTCTCAAAATATCTGCTCTGTACTTACTCAAAATAGTACTTTAGTCCTAGCTACCTGAATCTTCAAGATAAGAGTGGTGCCAATATATATTCAGAGTTTCTATGCATTTTAGATGTTATTGGTGAGATGCCATTATGCATGCTATCATGTGTATATGGGCATATGTGCACATGCTTGTGTATATGTGCATGCTATCATTAGACTACTGCAGCTGAATTGGGTTTTAGCATTCCAAGTATAAGGCTATGCACAAAAACATCTTATTTCCTATTTTTTAAAAAAGAAAACAACATTGACATTTCTAATTTAGTACATCCTTTAATTTCCATTACAGAATTGTGTAAGGATTGAAGGATTTATAACTGAGTAAGGCACATATTTCCAACATGCTAATATATTTTTTATTATTATTTGGAGTCCTCATATATCATGTGTACTCAGAAGTGAGTCGCACTGTGTTCAGTAGTAGGAGTTACTCTGTAGTAAATATGCTTAGAGTCTTAGTAATGTAGTTTTGCTTTCCAGAAGAAATTCAAATAACCTTTTGTGATTAAGATTTTTAGTTTCTCTGAAAATGAAAAGGTATATGCATAATCAGCAACACTACTAATGATAAATACTAAACCATTTAAATATATATATAATGTAGTGCTCTTAATGGCAAGAAAAAGGAGGCATGCTATGTAATACTAACATACTAATTAGCTCTCAGTTTCCGTGAATTAGGGTGGAAAACAATGTTTGCCACTGACTCCAATCAAAACTGTTGGGCAGGAGTGAAAGTATCAGAATGTGTGTGTGTGAGTGAACAAATATGTGATATGTATGTGCTATATATTAGCATGTGTGGTAGGTGTGCAAATGGAAGGGTGTGCTTTATACTAAAGAAATCCACTGCAGAATGCATACACACTATTGACTAACTTGAAGGTAAGGTTATATTTTTATCTGTACCTGTGTTGTGCATTGCTCTGACCTACCCAGAGACAGACAGACAGACAGACAGACGAAATTGGTATGTGTACATACTGACTAAGCGTATTAATTACACAATGCTATAGACAGACAGAATTGCACAGAAGTGAAATGTGCCAACTTTCAATGTACTAATTAATGTTTCATTCTCTCAGTGCCAGTTTTGCTATCTACCTTATTAAGCAAGGCATTCAAATCAAAACTGGCATTTTAATAAAGTTACATGTGTTACCATGGGACTAATGCCAGTACTCAGAATCAACAGGAGCTGGGCCAAACTGGCTTACATACTGATCCCTGAACATTTATGTTGGCTCGCCTTCTTTTCTGCCCACAGGGCACTCATTATTATAACAAGCTTATCGTGTGGCAACTTGCTTTAAATAATAAATATTTCATCTATATAAAAAGAAAACATGGGTATACACACACTTAAAGTTGTAGTTCATTTGTGATAAATATTTTGGCTAATCAGATTAGGATGAAATTCTCACAGCTAGTACTTGTGAAAATTAATAGTTTGATTTCATTCTTATAGTAACATATTTATCTGTCTACTATATTTATAACCCACCCTTCCTCCAGTTAATTTAGAGTGGCATTCATGGAAGCTTCCCATGTTATCTTTATTAGTTCCCTGGGAAATTGATTGAATTGAGTGGCAAAGTCACTTTTTCAGGAGCACAATGATCAAGAGCAGGGATCTTAACCCAAGTCTCCTTAAAACCTTATTCCAACACCACTGTTCTCACAAAACTATCCTGGTTAAGTAGATATTAATAACATTTTTTCAGGTCAATTGAACTCATAGTCCAGATTCAGCCAAACAATTCTGCAGTACTACAAATGTTTGTTTTGGATTGTTAAAAAATACATTTGTAATTTCATAGTTTCATGTTTCAAGGAGGGATTGAAAATTATGCTATTTATTTAGGTTATTTTAAAATAATTATGAAGAAAATCATGAAAATATAACTAATTCCTTGAGCAATACAGCAGATGCAAGCTATAGTTTCAAAAGAAGTTGTAATGGTATATCAGTGACAAGTTTAATAGTGATTCCTTTTATAGTTCTATTTACTTGGTTTTGTACATTAGTTGAATATTCCTTTTTTGAGAATTAATCCAAATTTGGCTTGCTCAAGTGATGTCAAAGTTGAAGATTACAGCTAACAAAGGTGTTTCTTGAACAACAATCTTATGTCATGTGGCAAACTACTTTTCAAACTGACAAGACTTTTAAAAGGAATGTATAATAAAGCATTGAAGCCAGCTTGTGACTATGTCTAATGTATCTGTTTGGATCTAGACCATCATATTGACCTCCTCTCCCACTGCCACCCAATTCCTGGCCCACAGAAGAGTCCCAGCTGCCACAATTACAGGAATTGAAGGCGCTATTGCTAGTATTACTAACAATGCTAAACACTAACTGTAAATGTTGTGAAATTCATTCCTAGACAGAGTAAGAGATTTAGTAAGCAAATCTAGTGGTTAGAAATGCAAATAAGAACTTAAAATAGAAATATGAGGACAGAGAGAGAGAGAAAAGGATACAGATAGGTAAGGTTATATACAGAATGGGGTAAGTTACCTGAGAGGGTATAGAGAAGTCAAATGAGGTGCAATTAATTCAGTGTAACATTCGGGAATAGAGAACATACTCGTTCAACAGTGCCATAGTCATTCTGCTGAAGGGATATATTCAATGCATGTTCAGTCCTTGGGCAGTCTCTGGTGTTGCCACAGTGGTAGCATTGGTTTATGCTACTTCAGCATTGTTGGCATTATTACTGTCACAGCCCTGGGTGCTGACCCTTATTTTTTTTCACTAGAGGCATCTGTCTGATATATCAAACTTTTGCCTGCATGGGAAAACCCCCCCGTTGATTTTGTCTTCTGAATACTTCTTGTATTACAGATGTGTAGTCTAGTAATAGTTGTTTGAATGTAAATGTCTGTTACATTTAGGGCCAGATTTATCTGTTAAGTATCTGACTAAAAATAAAGATCATCAGGCAGCTCTAGAACAGGCAAACTGTGTGTTCTCTGTTAATGCAATTTCTCCAACATTTGTCTATTTCAGACTGCAATTGTTCTGTTACCATATAATGTTTCTGAGCAGTCCATATATATCAGCTTATGCTGAAATTTGAATGTTATCCATGTCACAATAACATAGGACTGAAGATTCATTCGTGTCATATATCCCATTCCTACTGTCCTACTGAAACAAATAAGGTCAATGTTAACCACATATATAGTTGTATAGAAAGTCCAAGAAGAAATAAGTACCAGCATTTCTAAAATGCTTTCTGGATTTTTGGCTAGCAGTACAAATCTATATATATTCCAAAGTGAGTCCAATTGAGTTTTGTGAGACTTACTTGCAGGTAAGTGCATTTATTGTTCTATGATCATCCATTTTACTTGTTCTCTACTTGTTCTCTGCCTGGAGAGTCCCACAGATTATGGTGTGGTATAAAAAGTGTATTAAACAATAAATATGTATTGATGAACCAAACTCATGACTCTGAGGTGTAGATGTACACTCAGAGAGCTTGTAAATTTGGAAGAGAGAATATTTGGCTTTAGGACAGACTTTAAAATGGTGCATCAGCCTTCCTCAGTCTGGTGTTTTCCATATGTGATGAATATCAACTTCTATCATCTGCAGTCAGCATATCCATTCGTTGTCTAGTGATGTTGGGAGTTCTAATACAATATATCTGGGGTATACTGGGTTAGAGAAAGCTGTTGTACACTTTTAAGAAAAGCAAACAAATACCATGGAGAGAAAGAGTACTTACATGGTCTCAAGATTCAAAGAATATTATGAATTCTACAGCCTGAATTGAGAGTCTCAGAAAAGTGATTTTGCTTTTTTGCTGGCAAAATTCTGTACAGGCTTTCTTAAACCAGATTTTAATGATAATTCTTACGCCTTTTTAACATTGCCAACTACCACTAAGTGCATTGGCAGAAAGGCATTATATAAATTCAGCAAATATGTAAAATCAGTGAACCTAAGTATGTTAGGCTCTGGCAACTTTGTGGTTTAATCAGCATTTAAGTAGAGACAGAAACACTACAAGAAAGTGGATCTTTGTGTTTTTAAAGAATTTTAAATGAATTGTACCTTGTAGCAAAGCTTATTGAGAGTCAGGTGTGGCAAAAATATTCTTTGATATGCATATTTTTATGCTAATTCAAAGCATATGTGGATTTTTTTTACTTTGTTATGTGCAAGGTTTTGATTACAAGAATAAAATCAAGATGACATATAGCTTGTCATTTTTCTAGGGCTGCTGTCTATTCTCTGGTGAAGAAGAGATGCTTGAGATGACAAAGACTTGGGGTTTTGGCTCTTTTTCACAGTAGTTCTCTGGATGTCTTTTAAAGAAACATTTATTTTGTCAAAATAAATAGTCTGTCAACTTCATGTTACATTGTAAGAAGAGTTTAGACCTTCATTTCATTAATACCTAATTCTGCTTGAGTTTATATTATTTACTTACAGCCTAAAGTTTTGCATTGACAATATATGACTGTTGACTAGCTCTTTTGTTACTTGGAACTGTAAATATTTTCTCAATAAATGTAATTGTTATGTATCATAAGAGCATATAATATATATGAGGCAACATATCCTTTAAAAACAGTTCTAGGTCAGGTTTTAAAATCATGTCAATATTCTATCCAACCTTGAAAAAATAGGGAACTTCTGCATTTTTGTTAGTTGCTTTGATTTCAAAAATGCCACAGTCCCCAAGTTCAACTCTCACTTCAACCAAATCCCATTTCAGTTTTTAATGATCTCCAATATAAACTATAGACAGGGTTTTTCTTAGTATTTGCCCACACATTATCACTTTCTCTGACATCTTACTTAATGCAACTATAGGCCCTTGATTTCCAACAGTATGTGACACACACTTTTGAAAGAATGCATGTCCTAAGCAAATATACCACAGCCCAACTACTGTTTTCATTCCCACATTTTATCATCATAAGATGTTAATGATACTTTGAAAAAAGATGCCACCTCCTCATGGTTGGACTGAATTGAAACCCTGGTATAAAAATGTCAACTCATGGTTTTCCAAGCTTCTGGAATGACTGAGTCTTCTTTATTCTCCATTGCTTACAGTCATCTGTTCTATAGTATAGCATTATTAGCAATCTTCTACATTTGAGACCCATGTGCTTTGGCCACAGTGAACTCTTTCCATATCTAGCCTATTCACTTTTCATTCTCTACAGTGCTGTGTATTTAGCTGCATTTTAGCTGTCAAGGTCTTTGGTCTTCAGGTACATGCATTTCTCTTAAGATATTTTCATCGCAGAAGCACTGCATCATGTTCTGCCTAGAGATCATAAGTTTTCTCCATGGTTTAGGTCCCTAATCCTACTGATTCTTGATCCCATTCAAATTGGGAAATCCTGAAAAAGAAAAAGACAATAACATTGAACATAATGATAGCCAATCTCCAAACTCCACCCTCTACTTACAATCACTGGCAGCTGTAGTGCAATTAAGCTCAGCAGGTGTTTACAGGAATTCATTTTACACCCTCCTCATTTCATCCCTGACACACACACACACACACACACACACACACACACACGCGGAGGGAGGGACCAACCTAAGAGAAGCAACCTATTTTAAATAACTGTGGAAAAGGCAATATCTGGAACTGAATGTTTTCACATGCCTTTACAATCTAATGTTTAGATGGTCTTTGCATAAGAACTGAATACCAAACCTAATGCTTGTTCTGCATGAATAATTGCTTCAACAATTAACAAAACAACATAATTTAAAATATTTGTGAATAGTTAAATGTATAAAAGTAACTAAGCAACAAGCTGGATTTTTATCTATGAATACCTGCTGAAGATATCAGAAAACTAAGGAAATAATTATCTTGTGGTCCATCTCATACAGTTCCAAATAGAGTTTTGTACACTTCAATTATGTATGATTTACAGAATTGTGACTCAACACAGAGAAGCAAGTGCTAAGCATCCTTTGCATCTAATTCAAAGGTTGCCTATGAGCATACAGCTTTTTACCAGAGTGAAACCAGTCAGCTAGCGTTGAGCTAGTTCTGTAACCATCAAGAAGCAGTAGGCTGTGTACCACTGAAGAAGTATAACAATAGTACCAAACACATCACTGTAGTAGTAGTGATTGCAAAGCAATGAATTTTAAGTGAATGAAGATAGAAACAGGATTTTAGTGGTGACACTGCTAGGACAGACTTTATGCAGTCTTCTATTTTTGCCATGGATAGGGGCATGAAAGAGAATGGGCCAGAATGATCCTAGGCATGATGAATTAGAACCAGCTTAGCTTATTCCTGTGGAAGCAAACAATTGTAGGAGATATGTAAAATCTCCTGGATGTTAGCCAAACAATGTGGAAGATGAAAACTACATTTTCATCATTTTGTGGGGACACATCTAGGCATGTTTTCATAAATATTAGTAGTCTTCTATTTGTCCTAATTTGACCAGGTGAATTTGTATAAGATGTGGTGATTCCTGTCTTGGGAAATAGCCTTCAGGTCTCCTGCAGCAAACAAATCAAGGAGCAATTCTGTAGCACCTTGAAGACTAACAGATTTATTATAGCATAAATGCTTCCATTTGCTCAGTTGCATGAATTCGCAGTTGGCATGGATGCACAAGGGGAAAAAAGAAAAGTAAAAATATAGAACTACACTCTGTAAATTTGAATGAAGCTTGAATGTGCATGAAATAAGCATGGTGACAATCCAGAACAGCAGAATTTGATGATAACATGGTCATCTCAACATTAGTTAGCTAACTGATACATTTAGAGGGGTAGGAAGCCATAAACCTTCATTATCTTCCAGTAAGCAGATTTTAACTGATTATTCTTTTCCATCTGTTCTAGAAGCTTCAGTATTGATGCAGGACAGTTGATGCTGGAAAATAATGCAGTGTTCATGAATTTGCATATTCACAAATTCATACAGACAAAAAAATGATAGCTTTTCCCAGCCTGGTGTCCTCTTTAGTTATCTAAAATGTATTTAAAACTTGTCTTGGATACCTTGAACTGCAGAAGCCCTCCCTAGATAGCATACAACATTAAAATCACAGAAATCTAGTACAATATAATTTGTTGTTGTTGCTAGTTGCAAAGTGGAGTCTGACCCTTCACGACCTCATGGACAATGCTCCTCCAGGCCTTCCTGTCCTCCACCATCCTCTGGAGTCCACTTAAATTTACACCGACTGCTTCAGTGACTCCATCTAGCCACCTCATCCTCTGTCACCCCCTTCTTCTTTTGCCATTGATCATTCCCAGCATTAGGCTCTTCTCCAGTGAGTCCTTCCTTCTCATTAGGTGGCCAAAGTATTTCAGTTTCATCTTCAGTATCTGGCCTTCTAAAGAGCACTCAGGGTTAGGACTGACTGGTTTGATCGCTTTGCTGTCCAAGGGACTCGCAGGAGTCTCCTCCAGCACCACAATTCAAAGGCCTCAGTCCTTCGGCGCTCAGCCTTCCTTATGGTCCAGGTTTCACAGCCATACATTGCAACTGGGAAAACCATAGCCTTGACTATACAAACTTTTTTTGGCAGCGTGATGTCTCTGCTTTTTAGTATGTTGCCTAGATCTGCCATAGTTTTCCTCCCAAGGAGCAAGAGTCTTTTAATTTCTTGGCTGCAGTCCCCATCTGTGGTGATCTTGGACCTCAGGAAAATAAAATCTGTCACTACCATTTCATTTCTATTTGCCAGGAAGTGATAGGACCGGTTCCCAATATAATACACTGCAATACAACACAGTAAAACAGCAATAGTATCATTCGTAGTAGGAGAAGGTCAGAATAAAATAATACATTTTCAACAGGCCTTTCTTAATAGCCTGTAGTGATAGAGCATGGTAGACAGCAAGACATGACAACTTATTCCACAGTTGTGCAACTTCAGAGAAGGGCCTCTCATGTGTTGTCACCCACCTAACTGCTCTCACAATCAGGCAAATAAGGGGCACTTGCAGATATTATTTATTATTTTATTTATAAATTTATTTATTTATTTGTTGTTTTATTTATTTATATTAACATGCATACAGGTTGTTAGGGGTTAAGATAGCCCTTCAAGGAAGTTGCCCTTTATACATTTAAGACTTTAAGGCCAAAAGCAGCCCTTTAAGTTGAGCCTGGAAGCATGCTGGGAATTTGATGATGCAGTACCCATTATCTATGGGTATCACAGCCAATGGTAAAGGACTGTAGTTGTAGCCCAAAATATATGGACCACACCAGGTTAGGAAAGGCTGCTTTTTGGACAATAGTAAAATTGGTGCAATACTTTGTTCTGCAAAATGCAATTTTGTAAAAGTTTGCTTGCACCTTGTCTTTCTACTTAAATCTGACACTGAAGGTGGTTCTAAAGAAATACAATGGTCTTAAACCAGCCATGCTTTTGGTGGTTGTTTTTAGAGCAAAAGCTATTTCATATTAGCTGCATCTCTATAAAGCACCTTGGGCGAGGTCCTGTTATCTTTGTTGCTGTTGTGGGCTCTTCTGAGTCTGACATATATACCCGGACAATAAGATGTAGGGTTGTAATGCAAGTTGTACAGGTAAACTCACCCTCACATGAATTATGTCAGAGGGCTATTACAAAAGAACCCATTCCTAGTTGTCCTAAGGGTAGTTACATGGGTCACTATACAAAAGGGAATCTTTTCTGCAGTGGCTCTACAACTCAGGAATGGCCTAGATACTTGTTTTCTTTGGCTTTTCCCTGAGCTTGTTCCATTGGAGTATATTAGGGGTTTAGATGCAATTGTGTTTTTGACTGTACATGTTTAATTGCTGGTGCTTTTATTTTATTATTTCTTGCTGTTTTGCTATTGTTTGGGCATGGACAAGTTTTGTCTTTAAAACTGGTCAGGAAATATTTTAAAGAAATGTATATTGCTTCTTTTTCCTTCTTAATAATGTAAGCAAATTGGTTTTTTTAAACATTCATTACATGTTTGTTCAGTTTTCAAGTTTCATAGAAATGTTTTTAGTGGCTAGATTAAAATTTTAAAAATATAGCTATATGCAACTGAATTACTTACATTTGTAATAGTTTAGATAAAGCTAGTAACTTTTCTAGAGATCATGATCTTATGCAAGTTCCACTAATACACTAACCAGGATTTATTTCTGTGTAGTGTAGCAGTAACTCTTTTATGGCCAATTGAATTTAAAAAAGTAATCCATTTACTGTATGTGGTTACAGAACTCCTTGTTACTGGGAATCCTGATTGCATACAGTTCCTGATTGAGCAGAGCACTGTGACTGCATTCAGCCAAATGCAGTTACAGTTTCTTTTCCAACCTTCCTCATCAACATGGGGAGGTCAGAGTGCTGAGGAAGGGACTGTGTGTATTTCTGTAGCCAGCACAATTATGCAGTGCATTGTCAGTTTCATTCTGAAGCTTTCATTCTTCCAGAATTCCAATGTCTGCAATGTCTGGTTTGCTGCAGTGACAATCTAGTGGATTCTGTGCACTATGCATATTCCTCATATTTCTCAACAAGTCAGAGAACAAGTTGCATCACAGATTTGCAACTAGCACTGCAGGGGATTGGGATGAAGACTTTTACCTGTTGTTCCCTCTGTGAACCTGATCTGGTTGGCTAAGGGTAGTGATGAATAAGTAAAAGAAAACAGAACATACCTGTATTTATTTATTTAGAAAATTTCTATGCCGCCCCATTCGCCGAAGCCTCGGGGCGGCTCACAAAATGCACTACATGCATCTTGACATGCCCTGCATATTAAATGTAATCAAGTTTATCTGCTGAAAATACAAGAAACTGAGGTAACTATACAGCATAAGAGTCTGCAGACTAAGTACATGAGCATGGGTGAAAAAGGAAAGAGAGAGAGAGAGGAGGGAAAAAGCAGTGAGCAGAGAGATTGATGAAATCAAGCTGAGAAAGTGAACCAGCAACTAGAGCATGAACAGAAGATTCATATAAAACAGGTATTATATACTTCAGTGGGGCATCAAAGAGATTATTGTAATACTTTCTGCTCTGTTTACTTATCATAGCAAAAGATAGGGGTGTATATTTTTAAATCTAAAAGATCTCACCAAAATGTCAGTGACAAGGATTTTTTAAACAAAGGTTTCTTTTTTTGCAAGCTTAATTTTTCTTTCTGAATTAAATCTTAATTCTAAAACATTGAAACCTACTTTTTAACTAATAAAAATCCCTTACTATCATAGAAATGATTCATTACCTTGCTCACTGTAAAAGCTTCAGTGAGATGATAGTTTGATATAAACCACCAACCTATGGTGGTTTTGCATCCAGGGTATAAAGGTATTTGAAGAGGGCTAATTGGCACATTTAAACACATGATGCCACTTCTTCCAACACCAGAGTAGTAGGGAGCCTGTAAGCTTTCCCCACTTTATCTCTGCATTGGCATTCATGTTTAAACATCTAAGTGTCCATATTTTCTCCTTCATCTTTAATAAGTGCAGTGATCTTTGGGATCTGTGGACGGGGGGAGAGGTTAGTGAAAAAGTTGTCTAACTTTGTTAACTCTAACTCTTTCTAGAGGTTAACTGCATGTATTTTGCCAGTGTTTCCTATGGATTGTAGTACTGAGGCACTACTGACACCTGTACAAGACAGTGATTTAAAGATAGAGACTATCAACATGCTGACGAGTCCAGTTCTCAGCAACTATCTCTTTTCTGACTGATGTCAAGGAGCTTGTATAAGTCCTGAAAACCTGGGTGTATTGAGGACCGGATGTGAGTAAATAAACTGAGTCTAGACAAGATGTTTGTCCTGTTGGTCAGTAGATCATTCTGCTCTGGCTGTTATTCTTGTATTTCTACTGGTTTTATTTATACCATACTGTATGTATTGCCACATCTGTTTTTTATGTGTTTATTGTATTATCAGCAGCAACTCTGAGAGGTAGGTCAGGCTGAGAGTGAATAACTGGCCCAGAATCACCCAGTGAATTTAATTGGAGTGGAGACTAGAACCTGGATCTCCCAGAACCCCTGTCCAACAACCACTGGTTGACAACAAATTCTAAAATAAAATAACAAGATCCAATACAAGCAAAGATGCATGAACTTTGAATCCATCTGAAAGATCAGGTACAAAGCTTGGAATTGTTCTTTGATCTGGCACTGCTTCTTTATAGTCAGGTGTCAGAAATACCATCACACTTCTTGGATTGGTGTAGAGAAGAGGGAGATAATCACAATAAGCCATGGCTTAATCATCATACACGAGTTGCACATATATGAAAACACATGCATAAAAACTAAAAAACCTAAGAACTCTTGATCATTCCCCACTAGCTCAGGTCCCAATAACATATCTGAAGTTGGGATTTTTTGTCTCAACCTATATTACTTCACATTTGCTTGTGCTGATTTGAATTTGCCATCTTGATGCCTATTCTCCCAGATTGGAAAGTTTCTTTGGAGTTCCTTACCATCTTCTGTGGTTTTCACCACCCTAAACTATTTGGTTTCATGGGCAAACCTGGTCACTTAACTGCTCATTCCTAATTTCAGATCAGTTAGGAATTAGTTGAAAAGCACAGATCCCTGTGGGACCCCACTGTTGATACATTCCATTTGGAGAAACTAACTTTTATTCCTAGCCTTTGCTTTGTATTCTTTTACCAGCTATTGAGCCATAAAAGGACCTCTCATCTCATTCCATGACTGCTAAGTTTCCTCAGGGGTCTTTGGTGAGGGACTTTGCTAAATACCTTTTGGAAAGCCTTTTGGAAAACCAGGTAAACATATCTGCTGAATCAGCCCTGTCCATGTTTTTATTCACAGCATCAAAGAACTCTAATACGTTATTGAGACAGGAGCTACTTTTGAGAAAGCTATGTTGATTCTTTTTCAGCAGGACTTGGCCTTCTATATGCTTACCAATTCTATCTTTAAAAATGCTTTCAACCAATTTACCCAGAATAGGCATTAAGCAAACTAGTCTGCAATTTTCTAGATCACCCCTGGTTCTCTTTTTAAAAATTGATTGTACATTGTCTAATCATTAGTCCTCTAATACAGAGGATGAATTTAGGGAGATGTTACATAGCTTACATAGAAGTCAGCAATTTCATATGTGAGTTGTTTAAGAACTGTAGGATGGATACCATCTAGACTTGTTGAAAGAAGGTTGAGTAGATTGGAGAGAAATTTGCAGAGAATGAATTCTTTTAATCTGTTTTCACAGAAGAAGAAGCAGGCAGATATTTGTTCCTGAACTTCCATATTCGGAAAAGGAAACTGATGAACTAAAGCAAATAGTTGTGATGAAATATGGAATTCTCAGTCATATTGACAAACTGAAAGTTAATAAATCAGCCCAAACCTAAAGGAAACATCTATCATTATCATAATACATATACTGAATTTATCTGAGAATTGAATGGACTGATTGTAACCATGTTAACTTGGAAACAAATTGCATTGAATCCTGTGGATCTTCTAAGTCAATCTGTTTGGAAGCACAGCCTAAGGGATGCTTCATACACAACCAGTCTTTGCACGTTCATGGACTCCTGCAGCAAACCATGGTTCCAAATTTTGGTTTGCAAAACTATGATTTATTACAAACTTGCTCATCAGGTTATGGTTCATTACAAAGCAGAATTACCAGAGGCTGATATTCATAGATTCAACTTCATTGGTAATGAATGAAAACGTGGGAAGCAAGAATGAATATTCTAGTTCCACTCCTCTGTCCATTTGGAGATACGCAAGATCCAGTGGATAGCTAAATTCTAATGCAAACATTAGTCCAAAAGGTGTGAATTAGTTCATTTCATACAGAAACTCACAAATACTGACTAGCTCAATAATCTTAGCCAGCTAGTAGGTGAGCTTGGTGCTTGAATTGATGACTTTGTCTATGACTGGCTTGAACTATTTTTCCAGGCCAACTGAACTAATAGCAGTCAGCATAGATACTGTGTCTGTTTGCACATCACAGCAGCCCATCAAGGGTTAATTTACCTGTGTGAGCAGTTGTGGGTGACATTTTGGCTTAGCACCCAGCATGCTGAAACTTGTCATGTTATGTGAGTTCAGGTGGCATAATTGTTTGAGGGTTAGACAACACTTACAAATAACCCAAAACAACCTATGGGTTATTTGATGGTTGTCTAACCCTTGAACAACCCCTACCATGCATTCATGTGACACAAAAAGCTAAAAGTTGGTTACCATTAAAAATGGCACTGTCGGGCACCCAACACATGGCAATTCCTGTGAACAAATGTGCCTACAGTGGGAAGTTATATTGTGCAAACCAACTCACTGATTCAGGTACTATTTGGCTTGCAGGTATCAGACTTTATCTAAAATTGACCTAACCATGGTTTTGGTAAGATCAGGTGTGTCTTCCTTCAACATTCTCAGGCACTGAGAGCTTGTTGCTTTACAACAGTGTCACTGGTATAATCTGTGTTAGCATATGCCTGTAGGTTTCCACTCCCCACTGACTAATACATTCTGAATCTCTGTTGGGTGCATTTTGTATTTGATCCCTTGGAAGCATGAGCTTCCCACTGCTTCAGAGACTGTACCTCCTCAGTAACCACAGTTGCAGCATACATGTACAATTTAATACCACATGCCATCCTGGTGTGTTTCTTGTCAGCTCCTAGATAACAACGCACATTGGAAAGATGTACTGAGCTTAGCATCCCCTTGGAACAAACTCTTCCTATTGTGCTTGGCATCTTTCCACCTTCTTCATTGCCATGCCTTTGGCTCACTTGCAAAGCTTGTTATCACTTTGGAATACTCTACATGCAAGTAGCAACTTATTATCTTGCTCCTTGCTGTATATGTATGTTTGGAATATCACTTGATTGTAAATAACACTGTATTTAAACATTCATTTGTCCTGTTAGTGCTTTTCATAATGTATATCTAGTAGATAATTTTTCCTGAATATTTGCCATCCATATCATACTAAGACCAATGCATTTCTTTAAGGTAAAAGAATTATTTCCAGATTTGTACATTCAAACATTAACTGTGCATGAATGCAGTTCAAGCATGGCTAAATTCCTATTTGTGATGAACACAACAGACAGTTACAGCATAAATCACAGGCATCTCCGTCTTATTTATCACCTATCTGCTATCTAATGTCAACAATTATCATAAAAACATAATGCAATTATAAATTTAGAACTTTTTGATATGTTATTTATCTATTTAGATACATAGATAGATAATATCCTATTTTAGCTACAAGAGCCCCAAATCAATTTACAATATAGATTAGGACTGAATATGATAAAATCACAGAAATATCATATCAAAATAAAAGCTGAATATTTTAATTAAAACATTAATAACCCACTTATAGCAATGGGATAAAAAGTAAAATGAAAACAAAAGAAAATTAAAAGCTCGATCATTTACCGAAAGGGTAAAAGAGAAGATGCCAACAGAGTTTCCAGAAGAACTCTATTCTGGAATATTCCAAACCCTTGGTGCTACTCCTGGGAAGTCCCTGCTACAACCATGCCTGTAGGTAGGATTATGATGGAAACCCAGTGTGGCGTAGTGGTTAAGAGCATGGGACTGGGACTCAGATGATCTGAGTTCTAGTCCCCACTCAGCCATGGAGCCAACTGGGTGACTTTGGGCCAGTCACAGACTCTCAGCCCAACCTACCTCACAGGGTTGTTGTTGTGGGGATAAGATGGAGGAGCTGCCTTGAGCCCTTTGTAGGAAAAAGGCAGGATATAATAATAAATAAATAAATTTGTTGAAACTGTGCTTTTAATGCAGGATGCCATTCAATAGGAACAAGGACAAGAAAAACGAACACGCAAGTGAATGAACTGCTAGGCAACATACAGTGGTTTCAGGCCAGGGAAATATTGGTGTAAAGTCCTGTGGCCTAGACAGAAATTAACCTGAACAGATATTAACATGATGATGTCCACCTAAAGCACTGTGTTCAATATAACAGCTTGGATATTGACCTTATGCAGATAATACGTTAACTACTGCAACTCTGGTATATTTGAACAAAGCATATAGTCTGGTAATCTTTTACATGTTGCATTTCTTGTGTGAGACAATGACTCAATCTCTCTTTTAATGTAGGATTTATTGTGTTTAAATTCCTCTCAGACATAAGAAGTATAACTGGGATTTCTGTGTGCAGACAGCCAATCAACAGCTAGTTAGAAGTCACTTCTAGTTCATACTTTCCACTGGGTTGTGCTGCAATAGCATGTTAGGAGACTGCCTGACTCTTCCAGGACTTATGTGTACTGTTCCACTGTAGCTGTACCCCAGCTAAATACTGTGTGGGCATGAATTGTGCATTCTGGCAGCAGGGCCCAGGTGCTTTATTCTGTGCAACCCAGACAGAAAAGGCTGTTGGCCTGATTTTTATTGTACCAACCAATCAATGACCAGATGGAAATATCTTACTTTCTTTTCAATGCCAAGCTAAGACCTGCCATTAAAAAAAAAAACTGATGCCATAAGACCTTTGTTTTGTATGTTTGTGCTTGTATACTATTGCTATTTTTAATGTTACTGGATTTTATTGTGTTTTTATTGTACTTTTATGTTATGGTTGTGAGCTTCCCAGAGGTGCTGTGACACAATTGGGTGGCATACAAATGTTTTAAATAGATAAATAAATATGGCAACTCTTAAAGCCAGTTGAAATAAATGATCTGGGGAACTGATAGGGACTTAGCTGTTTTCCTATAAGCATTCCCTAAGGTTTAGCTCCTCAGTCCAAGTAATGTGCCACTGAGAGACTGAGAGTAGCTTTATATAATTATTTTATTTCCTTTTTTCCTCTTCCTCCTGGGCCGCTGCCTGGATTAGCTGCTTGACCTGACTACACACCTGACTCTAGATCTCCTAATCTGTGTTTGCTGCTCTGGGCCATGCCATCTGCCTAAGGTGGCAGAACCCTTCAATCTCTCCTTGGAGGGGCTGTAATAAGAATTTATAGGAATGTCAAGCAGTTGGTCTGAGGTGTGTAACACTAATGGATAAATTGTTCAGCAGTCAAGGACTAGCATCTAGTATCCATCTGCTTTGCCTTGCCATTAGCAACTCATCTCTCTTGGATTTCTGTAGTGAGGGACACTATTGCAATTGTACAGGATGGGACTTTTCAGGAATCAGCATGACTGAGCCAACTCTCCTGTCAGTCACTGACTGAGAGCCTACAACTCTGCTGTAAAACATCAGGTTGATATCTGGATCAAACACACGTCCTTCTATCCCAATTGCATTGGGCTATCTATTACTAGTAGGATGAACAGAGTAATTGTTGTGAGGTTGCAGCAGAAGCATTCAGTGTCTAAAATATACTGCTTCAGTACATTTCACTTCCTAGTTCTTGATACAATATCACTGTAAAATCTTTAAATGTTGTTTAGAATTCCCAGAGTTGATTATTTAGGTGTTTACATGATAGATTTCACCGTTTCAAGAAACACCAAATGACCAGTTTCTCATAATACAATAGCAACATTTACATAGCAGTAAATTGTTTAATTGGCATTTCCATACTCCCCACCCACAAAGCATGCTTATTAGCTCCACAGGAGATTTTCTTGCTTGGTGTAGTCTCCCTTACTTTGCACTTCTGCTAATTAAACTGCATTAATGTGCCTATTTTCTTGTAGACTGAACAATACAATGAAAGTCGAAATAAGATGCTGAAATTTGGGACTATCCTTGAGTTTTTGAAGAAGTGTTAAGGGAAGAGGAAAGTTGGGAAACAGCTGTAGTGTCTACTAGATTTTAAAACTGAAATATCCATTCAAATGCCATGTGTTGAAAAAGAAGCAATTTATCTTCAGATACAAGGTACTATTCTGTAAGAGTTAATTAGTTGTGCAATGACATGGATGACCTCAGCTATATAATAAAAAGAGGCTTCCCTCCTAACAGCTTTATAGCTTGTAATGAGCATTAATTACATTTGTATACATTAGAAATTTAAACAAGAAAAGACCCACAGCAAGCACTGCAGTTTTTAAATCTGTAATATGTAATGTTTCTAGTGCAATAGTACTGATTAGTGCTGGCTGCTACTTAATTCAGTTGGTCTGAGAATGGTGGGTGAACTTCATTGCGGTGATGCCAAGCTTATGCAACTCTTTTCTGATGTATTCCTTCCCAGATGGCCTCACCAGGCAGGACAGTATTAAACCTTTATTGCGTGAACCACGATGAGGACCTTTATTATAGTGAGTAGTTACTAGTCAGCATGCCTGACTTCTACATTGATAAGCTTTCAGTCTCAAGTTAAACACACACACACACATACAGATAAAACCATGTTTGTTCTGTGACATTTCTATACCATCCTATACTTGAAGCTCTCTGCATGGTTCAACACAATTAATCTGGTTGGTTCACAGCAATTTATATGTTTTACTGCTGTTGATTGTTGAAACGTTTAGCATATCATGGTTTGTAATTAATTTTATCTTCAATTGTGACATTTTATTTCAAATTATATGTCTGATTTGTTGATTAGTTTTTGAATTCCTCCCAACCCTACTTTGTGAGATTGCTCTTGATCAGGGGTTGGCAACCTTTAACACTCAAAGAGCCATTTGGACCCGTTTCCCACAGAAAAGAAAACACCAGAAGCCACAAAACTCTTTTAACCTCTAAAATGAAAACAACACTTCATATATTATTTTTTACCTTTATGCTATGTATAAAAAAGCTATAGTGTATTGCATTTATGAAACAGATCGGGGGCTGTGCTTTGCCGGTGTGGGTTGCAGATCGGGGTCTGTGAGCGATGGAGCCACAGCAGAGGAATTCAAGAGCCACGTGCGGCTCTGGAGCCCCAGGTTGCTGACCCCTGCTCTTGAGGCTGGTTCAAAAGATACAGCTATGACGGTTAGCAGTCTGCTACTAAAATAGATTCTATAGCTTACTCATTTCTACACTACCCAAAAACCAAAGGTATCTGGGCAATTCACAAAAATTACAAACTGTAGATGAAAGATAATAAACTATAATAAAAATGATGACTATACAACATTTAAAACAACATGAACACCTAAAATGATTTCAGTAAAATCATAGAATCATAGAATACTAGACCTGATAAACATAGGTGATGTAAATTCTCCCATCAGTGGCCATAAAATGCCTGGAAATAAATGTTAGTCTGAACTGGATAACAAAAAGATGACCATGTGGGTATCTGGTGGCCTCAGTAGGAAGATGATTCCATAATCGGGGTATACCACTGAGAAGGCCTTCTCCTTTGGTAACCATCTTCCAGGAGTCCCTTGAAGGAAGGCTTCAGATAGTGAGCACAGTGTCTGAATAAGTTCATGACATGAGAAGTGAAGTATAATAGAACCCCCTAAAGAATTTTGGATCAGCTTACCTGAAAAATTGTCTTCCTTCACATAGACCCAAGAGACCAACCCTCAGGGGAGTCCTTGCTATTTGTGCCGTTTCCTGAAGAGTTCAATCTCGTAGCAACATGGCCACAATGCTTTTTTATGGCAGTGCCCGCTCTCTGGAATTACTTCCCCTCTGTCAAGCACTGATGATCTTGTGGCATTTAGCTATCATTTAAAGCATAACTCCCCCCCCCCCCCGCCAACTGTTAAGTTGTCTAAAAGCTCAATTCTGTGCATGGTGAGTCAGATAAAAGCCCTACAGCTTCCAGATGAGGAATGCTGGAAGTTACAATACTTTTTTTTCTATCTAAACATATGTAGGATTGCAATCCCAACCTTCTACATTTCTGGCAGTACTCATACCCAGTTTTACATAGGATCAGAGGTAGCACTGGAAGCTGAATGCTTCATTAACTCTGAATACACAGTTATTTTGATTTGTGTAAATCATTAAATCCAGAACCATTATACATTTCTCTTTCAGTGCCTTCGTTGTGCTGTTGTTATTTTCCTCATTTCTGAAGCAACTCAAGAGACATGCATTTCAGGAAGTGTATATATTTATTTACACACCAGTCTTCCCATTCACTGAAATCCATAGATCAGGACATCCTGGGTGCTCATAACATGAACAGGTACATGAGGTGGCAACAACGAGGAGGCATTTTCTCTGGATACCTTTGGAATTCTTTCATCCTGGTAGTTCTACAGGCATAATCATTGATGGAGTTTAAGCACCTGTTGAAAACTTACATATATACCCAGGTATACAAACGTGGTGATTTTAATACTTCTTGTTTTCATGTTTATATTTTATTGTTGCTACAATGAATTTTATACACTGCTGTATGATGTGATAGTGAAGGGCTGTGCATTTGTGTGTGTTTGTCAAATGCAACAAAATCAATGATATAATTTATTCCCTGAGGCAGCTCTAGACTACAAACTTGTTCAATTGCATAGAAGGACTGTATTGCAAATGCACACTGATTGATTTGCATTCAGGGAAAGGTGTCACGGTATCATGCAAAGCAAAAAACTGCAGCTACTCACTCCATGAACAGATCCACTGTGGAAAAAGGATTCCATACTGTCATTTAGCATGAAAGTTGCAATACATTATTGCCTGTTGTCCCCCAGTAAAGAAGGAATGAGGTCTCCCAGGGAAGCATGATTCACTGACAAATCACATGCTAGAGAAGATCCTAGGTTCACTCCCTCTTATCTCTGATTGGACAGGGAAGAACCCTTGTCTGACACTCTGAAGAACTACTGCCAGTCAGTAAAGCTGTTGCACTAGATGGAAAAATGGCCTAACAGTACAAGGCAGCTTCATGTGTTCCTTCTATGTAAAGAAATAGGCTAAAGCAGAAGATATGAATCTGTGTGGGTGTCCCAGTTGGGGCACTTACTGTTAAGTTATACCTGTGTCGCTGATTGTACATATGGACTGTATTTCTGCAAACAACACTCAAAAGGCAAATGCAAGGAGGGACAGAACACAAAATAATGAAGTTTTTGTTCTGGATATAAATGTCCTGTGTGTGTGCGTGTGTGTGCATGTGGTGGGGGAGAAAAGTTCCTCAGAAATACTACATATATGGAAAAGAAGTGGTTTAATGGAAAGGAGAAGAAAGTATGAAAGAGCCTGCTGTAAGAAAATTCTGTATTAACTGTATTGGTGGCCCTTACAAATGCCCTTAGAGAGAACTTAACATCTTTGGAAGGGACTTGATTTCCACATTGATCTTTTTATTTACAGTGTCTTGAAGTCTTCCCCGTACGCATGTCTTTGGCTTGTTAACAAACCTTGTCAGAGGGCAGAAAATCCATTAATCTTTGCACACCAAGTAAGAACATTTTCCTCCCTTCTCTATTCTGTTTTGCTGCTCACTGTGAAACAGTATTGCTGTTATTACCATTTATTACCAGGTCAATGTTTTGGTGTAGGAAACTGGGAAAAGTAAACCAAATGCACTGCCATTCTTTCTGTGTGCCTTGATAATGATATATATATATATGCATACATATGCCCACCTGCATATATCAGGTGTGAATTATTGTATCTAAATTCTGTCCTTCCATAGAGGAGCTCGGAATGAAACCAGGAGGTGATGAGTCTTATCCTTAAAACGAGCAGTTCACTATTCAGGTGACACACCATGTCTACAATTACCATTTTATGAAGGGAGACAAAAATGGGTCCAAGTCAAAAATAGTACTGACACCAGTGTGTTGGACCAAGAGCACCCAAGGAATATATAGTCATTGCCTGCTCTTAAAATCCCGCTGACAGTACTTGTGCTGTTGTGCAGCTCCGTGCAGAAGCTGCACGGTGGAGCACAGTGAAACACAGATATGGAATACAGCTGATGTAAGAGAAGTGAATTCCATTCTTAGAAAGATCATGAAAGAAAATACAACTGTCAGTGCTGACTATATGCTACCTCCAGGATCAGAGGTGACACTTTTGGAATGCCAAGAGTGGGATGGTACCAATGTCCTCTTGTCCTGCTTATGGGCTTCCCATCAGCATCTGGTTGGCATTTGTGGGAAACAGGAGGCCAAGCTAGAGAGGCCATCTGCCTGATCCTGCAGAGTGCTCTCATATTTTTAATCAATGGAGAAAACTTTTTTCTCCCAAAATTCCTCTTTTCCTGTGTTCCTAAGGCAAAGTTTGACTGAAATGTTAATGAGATCTATCAACCAAAGTCCCAGTCTTTGGCTACCTTGAGTCTCAATCATTGGGGATAAATGGAATATAAAGACATCTAATGAATAAATGAATTGATGTTTAAATTAAAATAAATTGTGATTAATAAAAGTGGGTACACTTTGGTAGCTGGTTCACACCCTGAATTTCCTTCTTATATGGGGGTTTTGTTAAAATATAAACATGAAGCTGTTAAACATCTTTATGTAAAGTAAATAAGGGGGTATATTTCCTTTTTTTGCATTTGTGTCATTTCCTGTGCTTACCTTCCTTGAGCACAGATCCTAACTTTAATAAAGAAATTAGCATAACATCTAATACATTAATTTGAATCAAACCAGCAACTGCAAACTTACATGTTCACTTGAACAAAATGTAAACCTTATGTACCAGATTCATCCAAAAGACCTTCAGAACTTTCTATAGGTTTTCCTGTTTTTATTATATGTATTAATCATGAAGGGCCACCATTCACAGAAGCAGCAACCAGTACATTCTTATTTGGTCATTAGCTTGATTCCTATTCTTCCTTAGGGTTTTTTCTAACTTCCCAGTTGCACCCATGGAATGAATATCACTGATGAAACAGCATCTTCTCCTTTCCCTGCACACTCCCCACCCTGTAACTCCTCCAAAGCTCCACACGTGATATGGGAAATTCATGACCCATTCTCACAAGATAGTATTTTTTTGTTTATTTAAAAGCAACTAGGAGACTCCATTGAAGCAGCAACATTGAAGAGGTGAATGCTTTATCATATATTTTCATACTATTTCTATGATCTATGTTACCGTTTTAAGTTAAAGCTGGTATTAGATCTATAGTAGAAAAAGGAAAATAGGCACTTGTATCATACCTGTTTTTCATCTTGAGTGTAACAGAGCCCCCCCCTCACTGTGTGCACGTGTGTGTTTTATGCTAGAAAAAGGTGCAAGGAAGAGAGTTACCCACCTATTTTATTAATGCCTCTGAGAACCAAACTACATGTTACATTAATTATGTGGTCTGTGTCTGACATTTAGCTTTTTAAAAAAAAATCTAGTGAAAATGCACACAGACCTGATTTGGATCTGGACCACTTTGCACCAGGAAGAGAAAATTAAGCTTCCTTCATACTGTTTGCTTTCCAAAATTCCTGGAGGGGAATTCACAAAAGAAGAAAAATATCTTCACTGAAGTTAATAGAGGCTCTTCTCTGTTAACCTGCCTCACCCATGCATGTGTGTGTGTAGGGTTTTGGAAGCAAATAGTCTTTGCTCCTGGTGTGTGGTGGTTCCAATTCAAATTGTCGCCATTGCACTTACACTAGAATAAGAAATAGCTAACCTTCAGCTACATGCTATGCGATTAATATAACATATATTTTGCTTCTCTTCCAGTCAAAAGCAGAATTGTTTCTTCTTTAAAGATGGGATAAACATTTCAGGAGATCTGATCACTGATTGTGTACATCACATCTGCTTTGGCATATGTCTTCTTTTTCGAGTTAGTCTCTTAAAAGAGTTTTCAGATTTGCCCACTGTCCTTTCTCAGAATGGTAGGCAAAGCTGTCTATCTTAGAAGTCAAAGCTGTGCAGGAGAACAACATTGAAAATATTCCTTTTTTTAATGACATTAAAATACACAACGTTTGTTTATTCAGCTTGTTTATTGTTGTTAATATTCTTATATGATAACTGATGAAATAACGTACTCCATTTTCTGTAACTATAGATGTTTCGGGGGGAAAATAAACAGCATATAACACTTCTCAAGTGGAAAAATGGGAGCTGGAACTTCCAGGAATAAAACCCTGAAACTGCTAATATAACCAAAGGAAAAATGTTCTTGAGATAGAAAATGTAGGGAAGCCTTTTGCAGTCCTTGCGTCTGAATGTAACAGTCTCCTGGCAGAAACACAAAATGATACTTGCTCGGTTAGAATAGCAGATAACAGAACTTGAAAGGACTTTGCAGATGCCTGGAAACTTTGTAGTCAGAAAGATCAGGTATGCTCTTATGATGACAAAAATGAGCAAAACAGCTATCTCTTCTTAAAAATCACATTGCAAAAGGGAGAGTGAGAAACTGGGATGTGGCACCTCCCCCTTCTATGTTAAGAATTCCAAAGGTTGGGAGGGGGAGCCCCCCACCACACAAACTATTTTATCACAAAATGTGTAAATACACATTTCTCCAGTGTTTGACTTGGAACTCAAGGTATGTTTTGCATTTGTGATAACAATTCTACCTGTTCACCCCTCCCCACCCAAACACACACACAGAAAGCTGTTGATATGAAATAAAATGAATACTGATGTATAAATGTCTATAGAGAATTTAGAAAGTGTAATTCCCATTTTAGCTTGTGACTGTGCTTAATATCAGAGACCAACCTGAAGACATTTTTGCTCTATAAAAATATACAGAGACCTGGAGCTTTTAGGCTATAGTCATGTGAAAGCTATCTGTGTAACATACGTGGGAGACAAAAAGATATATATTACTTGTAGGGATATCTGCATTATTGAGAGAAAAATATATCCACATGTTGAGGTTTCTGGAATCTACTGCAGACAGATTTTATTATATTAAGCAGGTGGTGGAGGTGGAAGGGGCCTTGCTGTACATTTCTTTCTCCTTTTTTATTTTTGGTTAAAGTAGTTGTTCCAAGAATGATTGAAAGGGGACAATCCAAAATCTACAATGCAAAGTCTATAATTTCTTCATTTGCTTGCAACTATGCTACTTATCTTTTATAATATGTTGGATAAAGAAATACAGTTTTAAATATAGCATTCCCCAAGGAGAACACGCACACGCACCTCTCTCTCTCTCTCTCTCTCTCTCTCTCTCTCTCTCTCTCTCTCTCTCTCTCCAGGAGAAAAGAGTTGACCCCCTAACAATAACATTTGCCAATTTATTATGAATCTTTTTAAAAAATCACTGACAATGAAAAGTGAAATGACAGGATATTATGTACTGACTATGTTTTAAACACCTGAAAAAATATGTTAATACAAATAATTATTGTCATGTTAACATCACAGCCAAACATATCTGCAGGTTTTAAGCTGTCTGAAGCAATTTTACCTTCTCAATGAAGAATGTTTAACATTTGAACCAAAAACAGTACAGCACGAATAATTAAAGGCTTAAGTTAAATACATAGACAGTCATTTAAATTTAGATCTGCAATAACATTTACTATTATTCTCCAAGGCTTTGACTGTGCTTGACAGAAACAAAGTACTCTGGGATTAATTTCAAGAAATGGTGCCAACTGTGTGCAATTTGCTGTAATTAAGACATGAAAGAGTACTAAATATTCAGATTAACAGAAGCATGATGAAGCATGATAGAGAATCAAGGTGTGGCAATAAGCCAATGAAGCACAGATGCTTCTGAATATCCAGTTCTGGGTGACACTGAAGTTAAACATATTGGCTGAACTTTTGTACTATTCAAACTGATTATTCATTTGCATCTGGATACCATGAGTAAGCTGGATAATCACAAGTTTGAAGATGCATTTTAAAATGTCTATCCTTTTATTTAAAAGTATAATTCTAAAATATAGTCAGTAACTTAACAGCATCAGAATCTGAAAATGTATTTATACCTTGTATTAATTTTGAAGCAGAGCTATTTCTTTAAATTATATGAACATTTTAATTAGCAAGGCAATAGGATGACAGCATTGTGTCTGTCTCAGATACTGAGTTTTCCAGTGTGTTTTTACACATGCATTTATGTTATTACTAGCTGAATCAGACTTGTTGGTTCCAAGCAGTTAAATTTCTTTTTATTTAGCAAAGCTTTAAAGAAATAACTCTTCCTTCCCTCACAAATGATTTCCCCAGATCCTATATATTTAGATGAAGGAAGGAGTTGTTTTCTTGTCGCATCATCATTCTGAATAGAATTATATGGAAATTTTTCCTTTGAGCTATTAATTAATTAGATTAATAAATCATTTATTGTAATATTTCCCTATGCAGACTTTTGTTTTCAAACATCAAGTGTGGAAAATTTCCATCCTAGAGGACTTGTGAGGACATGACCCCACTGCCACTGAAAAAAAATGTGTTTGTTCTTTATTCTATAGCTGGAAAGAGAAAGCTGCAGCCTCCCCCACCCCCACCCCCAAAAAGTTCATTATAAAAGGTACTGTTGGAATGCTTTTTTGTCTTCATAGGCAATACGCAAAAGAGATGACCTTCTGAGAGAGCAGGCTCTCCTGCAGGCAATGGAAGATATCAAAGCTTAAGTGGCTGAGGTGGAGCACTTTGACAGTACGGTCAAGAATCTGAAAGGCGGTATCCAGGACACATAGCAAGAAGGAATTAGAAGGCAGGAAAAAACATCAAAAACTGAATTTTAGCAGGTAAATCAGAAGCTGCAGGATGTGCAGGGGATCAGTGCAGAGGGACAAGGTAATAACGTATGAAAATAGTAATATTACTGCACTGCGAATTTGGCACAATCTAATAGAATAGAAATATCAATCATATGGACAAAAGATTGCTGTAATCAAATGAACACAAAAGGTTCCCTGTTCAGCTTTAGAGGGAATTTAACGCTGGGGAAAGCAGCTTTATCAAACAGAAATAAACACAACAGAGTCCCTTTGTTTCTGCACACCACTGGATAGTGTGAAAAATATACTGGGGGGATAATTTCTGCCTTCATTCAAGAGCTTTGCACACGTGCTGATTGTAGAAATTGTGAAATCAATAGAATACAGACATATCTAATATGTGCATATGCACTCATAATAGTTAGTACATATGATGGTTATGATTTATGATGTATACAATTAATTGCCAGTATATAAATGTTATAGCTCAAAAAAGGCTGTGTGAATCCTTGAAGACAAAGAGCTGTTTTCACATGCACTAGCTGTGCATGTGTGTGTACCCGCACACACACACACACGCATGCACAATTCTTCATTTCATTTTGTCAGGCATTCAAAGAGGCATTCAGCCTGAGCCAGTAATTTCCTTCTATCGTTTTTGCCTAGTACCTGTAACCCTGGCATCTAGCTGATATGTTAGAAGGTGCTTTTAAGGATATAGTCAATACAAAAGGACATGGCCTTCTTATCATCCTTTAACATTATGGATTCACCCTCTATAGTAAAATTTTGAAAGACACGGTTTTTAGCAAATATAATATTAATGAAGTCATTTGGAATGCAATGGACAGCTTGTGTCAAACCCTTAATTTTCTCTTCCACTATTCACAACATTGCCAGACACATGTTTCTGGATAAAACCCCCTAGAGGTTTGCTGCAAATTCTTTTTCAATACAACCAGATCATTGCAGATAATTGTATTACACAGGGTATTGATCCAAAATCGTTGTGCACCGGAAACATTTGAAAAAACATGATTATAGCTTTCTGTTTATTGTTTGTACATCATATAAGCAGGCTTTTGTGTGAATCACCTGTAAGAAAGGCAAGGTGGAAACATCAGAGAAATTACCTCTTTACAAGAATCTATTGATCACTTTAAATCAAAGAAGTATGTTTGACATAAGATTACCTGCCAGTTTGAACATTAGGTACACTATGTTATAGCCTGAGGCAGTTGTAAGTCTGACAAAGGGATTGTAAATAAAGCATGCAGCTGCTAGCGCCTCTGGCTTGGGATCAGCCAGGGCTCAAGTCCAAGGCATAGGTAAACTTAAAATATTTTAACCCTTTTCAAGCAGCACATAGTGAGTCAGAGTTGATTCTTAAGAGAATTGGAAAACGTAAATGGACTTTATCGGTTTGACAGGGCAAGTCCCTCTGAAAACACACAAACCTTGATGTTTATATCCTTAGGTTTGTTCTGTGGGGAGAAAGTAGGCAATGCTTAAAATTAGCTTCATCTTGATGGAACGAATCAGCAAGCTGCATTCATATATCTGTAGGCTATTTCTAAAAAAACTTTACTCTTTTTAATCTGTCTGTGTTTAAAAGTTATAAAAATCAGTATCATTGTGTGTGAGTGTGCATGTGCGTGCATATGTGTGTGTCTCAGATAGCATGGAAAGTATATGTAATCTCTGTGTTTACAACTAATATTTTTTGCATATTAAAACTATCTAAAACCAAGGTACTCTACATGCAGGATGTAATGACTGCATTTGCACACTGTTATGGCATGGACTATTTCTAATGCCAAGACCAATCATGGAAAATGATATAGCAAAGTGATTACTCTTACTGAAGACTGTATTCATGCTGTTTGTTCCATAAGTGAAGGTATTCACCTGCTGATTTATTTGAATCTTTTGGGCCTTGGAATAGTCTATTCTGTGCATTGTGTTCTATCCTTTTATTAAATAGGTATAGCTAATGGTTCTGGCTCTGCAGTCTGAAAAATTTCTTATGGTTTGTAAACTAAATATATAAACATATTCATTAGGCTTGTTTCCTAATGCATGTATTTGTTTAATACTTTCCCCACCTATCAAGATGCATGCAAACAAGTTCAGGTATATACTTATTGAAATAGGATTCTTCCAATATATAGTGTTTTTAAACAAGGTATTTTTCTTGTATAGTTCTAGTTCAATAACAATAACCTTTCTTGCAGAATGTTCCAAATGCTCCTAATTGTTAATTAAATACTTTTATTTAGAGTCTTCTCATCAGGGCAACTAAGATTGATTTCAAATATGTAAGATAAATGTAGGCTATTTGCAAAGACTAGCATGACAATTTTTGCTATGACAATATTGGTTTTATAAGGCTCCAGTCCCTTTGCTCCAAATTAATTGAAGCGTAATTTACACATCATTCTTCCAACATAAACCAGGGTTATTAAAAGGGAAATGTTTGAAGAGCATTGCCATCTGTGAATCTGTGACCTTCTTAATTTTGATTCTGATGTCTTCCCAGCAAGGTGCCTCAGCTTTTACATTTTATTTTAAGGCCTGAATTATATCCATAGTTTGAACTTTCATGAACAGACTGCAGTTTTAGAAATAAAACACCTTCCATTGATACATGCTTATTTGCAATTTAATTCTGTACCTCATTAAACTTGGGATAACATTACTGTATTGAGAATTGCTTGTCTTGGGCTGCATATTTGCCAAATGCTTTTTTTAAAAAGTATTCAGATATATATTTGTGCTAAAGGACAAATATTTAAATGCACACCTATAGATGTATATTTCTTAGAATATGGTCAACAATAGAACAAAGGAAAAATGTCTTTGTCTTAAATTGCCTATTTTTCTGAGGAAGCTTGAAACACACTGCCCTAGATTCTTTGCTTTAATGAAAGAGTGCCATCTATTGGATGACCTTGGATGAGATTTTGTTTATACTATAGGAATACTCTACACAATGGAAAAAATGTAGTGACGCAGAAGTTTTCAGTTTATATCTTAATTGTTTTCAAGACATAGAGTACAGATGTGAATATGTTTGCAAAAGGAGAGTCAGATAGTATTAAACATAAATTCATTCTGAAATAGTAAAATAATTCATAGAGGCTTCTGAGAAATTCTACTATGTAATAGTCAATGTATAGCTATAGAATTTAGGAGCTTTTCTCCACTGATAAAATATTAAATACACTTAAATGTATGTTTAAAATATTATTCAAAAGTGCATATGTGTGTGTGTGTGTTTATAGCTGAAAAACTGGTGTTTTATTTAAAAATGTAAACTACAAATTTGGCGAAATCATCTAGCACAGTATTGCACTAAAATGTAAAATCAAAGGGGGAAAATATATCTTTTTGAGACTGTAGTTCTTTTATTATCTTTCAGCCCAAGAATTTGCCAGGCAAGATGAAAAACTTCTAATGGAATACAGCTTAAAAGCAAGTCAAGAACAGCTAAGTGAGCAAAGAGCAGAGACCGTTCGCCCAGACCAGTAGAAAATCACAGACAGAACTGAAGCTACTGAGAGAACGCAAAATAGATTCTCGTGAAGAAATTAGTGATGGCAAGTGAGTTACTGTTTGTTTTGCTGTTTCAGGAAGAATTAAATGGTAGCCAGCAATACTTCTTTTAGCTCTGTGCTGTACAGTTTTGTTTTGCTCAGGTGGTGTGTTTTGTAAATGTTTTTGACTAATGTATTGCTTAAATAAAGTAGTTGGTAAACTCAGTTTAAAAATAGCTTTTCATTTTCACACCCAAGTTAACCAGCAGTGCTTTAATGATGTTTCCTAGACCCCCTCTCACAAGAAAATGTGAAGTTCTGGTGTTGAGGGAAAAATAATATTCTTTTTGTGTATCTGCCAGTGGCATTCTCATCTTCGTCTCTTTTTTTGGGGTCTGAAGGTTACATATGGCTCTTATTGTTTGTCTTTTTTGGTTCAAGAAGCTGCCTCAAAGCAAGATGGTCCCAAATTAAAGCAAACTTAAGAGTTTGAGCTTCTAGTCAGAATAACGAGTAACATATGAAGTTGCTAAAATGAACTGAAGTACTAATCCTAATAGGTCTTTCTCCCCCACTCTCTTTCTTTAAATGCTAAAACTTTTAATGTATTTTCTTCATGTTTTGAATCATAAATTGATTCCTTGTTCAGTTTCAAGTGACTGTTATTTAAGGTATTCATCTCAGCTAAATGCTTTTGTCTCTTCTGCATTATATAAATACTCTGAATAATGCATTCTTCTTGCTGAATTTGTTATATTGTACATTCAATTTAGGCAGCCTTTTCAGATGGTTTTGCAACAGCATAAAGTAAATGTGAACTTAAAAAGTTCTAAACTGTTTTTTCAAAGTGATGGCTTGATCATGCAGAGATTTTATGAATCAAGAAACTTCTGGTGAGAACTGTAGCATTTTCCTAAAATGCTATTTCTATTTGGATACAGTGTTATGTCAAATGCCAAAATAATATTGAAATTACTGTGTAAAGCTATGCAGATAGTGCTGTCATGGGCCCTTAAAATCTGAGGTAAATAGCTTCTGCTGGATACATTAAAGAAAATAAACATTTGTCATTTTACATAACAAATATAAAGAACAAAGTAGTTTGTCTCATTTACCTGGAATCCTAAGGAATCAGGCCAGCCACACCTAAAAGTGAGGTAACCAAGTAATACTAGTAGTATATTGGTAAAATTTTCAGGTATACCTTTGAACATTAGTTGTGATGACATAACTATGGGCTTGACCTTATGGCAATCATAATTATGGCTCTATAGAGCCACTCTACACACTTTCATATAATTCTCTCTCTTTTTAAACTTATATCCTGCCTTATTAAAAAAGGAAGTAAGGGAGCTATAAAATCAAGAAACATCAAGTATTAAAAATGTATTTTGCACACATTCCAATCCACTCAATATTAACATGATAAACTAACAACAATAAGCAGTTTCCATGAACAACAGAGAAAACTGAAATAACATTAAACTAAACTGAAAGGCATTAAACCTTTCTGAACAACCATATTTTTTTTTTACCAACCATCTGAACCAACTGAGTGTTGGATACTAATGAATTTCACTTGGCAGTGTGGGCACCACTAAGATAAATCACTATTCTTGGTAGCTTCATGGGGTCAATTGATATGAAATAAAGCTTCAGCTAATGAATGGAATATAAGGGAGAACACATGGGGAAAAAGTGGTTCTTAAGGTATACCAGAGGTGTGAAGACTCCTAATTTTGCATAGAGTAACATTGTAGTAGCCCATCTCATATAAAAAAGCTCAAAATATAGAATAAGTTATACTTCTATAATACCATATTATGAGTCATAAACCTGATGAAATAGGCAATTTTATCATATTAACCTAATTAACATCAGCAACAAGGATAGTTGTAAGTTATTGATATAAGTAGTTAATGTGGACAAGATAACTCCCAAGTTAGACAATATGTCACTTTCTGCATAATCATTTCAATTTGGTTCCAGCGTAAGTTTTGTAATATCATTGTCTCTTTTGGAGTTTCCCTTTATGAAGTCCCTACTTCATTTGTGAAATATAAGCAAAGGAGATATGAAAAATCCATTACTTGACAAAGGTATCCTGTGGAATCTAGTTTTAGTACACTGAAATAAACAGTACAACAGAGTGTAGCCATTTGAGAACAACTGTAGTAAAGAAAGAGTAGGGGTTTTTTTTCCTACTGGAAAAACTGGATAGGCCATATCTTCTGGGAGGTAAAAGTTTCGTTCAATATATGCAAATTTTGAATTGTATGTGCACTTCTGATGTATAAACATCCTGGCTTTGTTTCCATTATTGATAGAAAATTAAACCCTTGGAAGCATTAGAATGCATTAGAATGTGGCTGCCTTGTGCGGCCATGATACAGTTGGTGGGCAAGCTCACCATCCATGTGAGAGGGTTGCAAACATCTCCCGAATGGTAACTTGGAAAGATTTTCTGGTTCTAATTGGCAATCTGGTCATATAAGCTGAGGATGGTCAAAGGTAGATTCCCAGATGTTTTGGACTTCAGTTCCTAACATTTCTGTACAGTTAGCATGATGGGATAAGCTTCTGGGTGCTGAAGTCCAAAACAAATAGAAGTCTACCTGGTGTCCATTGATGATGTAGACTGTTGTACCAAAACCAGTAACCCCCCCCCCCACCCCACACGCACACAACACACACAGTTTCAGCTATTTCCAGTTGGCTAATGTTGTGTGGCAAAGTTTTCCACATTGCCAGGCAGTGTGTTACAGATGCCTTGCTTATCAGGTGGGTATATGTATACTGTAGTAAGTAAATGGCTGACTGCATTTTCCCAGTGGGTTGGTATTTCAGGAATATTGGGGATGCTAATCTAGTTTCAGTTGAACACTCTAAGGTGGCTATTTATAAGACTGATTCAAGCATTATGACCACCATGTAGACATTGCTGGAAATATGTCAGTGTGACAGTATCTTCATGCAAAGTTTGGAGAATTTGAGATCTTTAAACCACACTGATCTTTAGTCAGATGGAGACTCTGCACCACTGGATGCTGCTGCCCAAAAATATGGCACTGGCTCTCCTCATTACCAGAACCATTGATATGATCACTGGGTTTTAAACCTTAAAATAACAGGAACATTTCTAGTGCCCCACATGTTATTTTAAATGTGTACATAAAATACAAAAATATTTAGAATACAAAAAAATAAAAGCAACTTGAAACCAAAACCATAAACAGAATGATTACCAGAACAAAACCAGCAACAGAAATAACTTTAGTAGAAGACATGTAGAAAGTACTAAAATATTTAACATTGAAAAGACCAGGAAAATGGACAGGCTTTCACATGGTGCTGGAAAACCTTGTGGTTGTAATATGTGAATTGACTCATAATCTCCTACTCTGTAGCTCCATACAAGAAGGTTTTTTTTTTTTTTGGAATAGCTAGCCTTGAAGTAAAACGCATGCTACCATATCTCTGTTAGTCCACATTTCTGTGCAGTTGCAATAGCTGTGGTAGTATCTGTTTCATTGTCTGACTGAAAATATAGAAAATATAGACACATGGGTATTTGGTTCCATCTGAATTTTCAAGCAAGCTGACCTGATTCACATTTATCCTCCTTTTTTGCACTTCAAATTTTGCAATGCAGTTCTTGGCTTAATAAATACACTGTGGCCTATATAAATGCTCATAAATGCTCATGGAGATTAAAACTCTGTAAAATGCATTCTTTACCAAAGATCTACAAAATATAGATTGTGAAAATTACATCAGCATTCAGGTCCAAATGTTTGTGTATTTTTATTATTATTATTCACAGACTGATGCTGAAATGGATTACAACAGGCCTATGCACAAACACATGCAAACCTGACTTGGACTGGAAATAGCTGATATGTCCACCCCTAGAAGAGAGGACCAGCTTCACCATATTAATGCAATCTCCATGCAATGAGAATATAAATGACCTACTTCACATGAGAGGTAATAATTCCCTAGCAGGTAGGAAATCCTTATATAGCAGATAATTATGGTGGTAAGAGATTAAGTTCAATCTTCCTCCCCCTGCCCCCTGCAATGTCCTATCAATAAGGTGCTATATACAAACCTAGGACAAAATATCAGCATGGGTTTGGGTCAGAGATTTTAAGTCAGTGCATTGTCCTTTTTGAACCCTTGCATCAATATCTTAGGTACTCTTTGTGCCAGCACTGAAGTCAGCTAAGAATTTGTCTTCCAATAGGGCAAGCATAGGATGCAGCTAGAAAGAAGCACAGAAGCATCATCAGAAAGACACACAAAACACTGTGGGCAGGTAGCTGAGAAGATATTCTATGTATTGTGGATTTGTTCAGCAGCCTATTTCAAATTGTGCGGCATATGCATGCATGTGCAAAACTGAAAGTGCAAAGCTATCTTTTTCATAGCTACCAGAATAGGAGCACCTAAAATGAGGACAAGCTGTGCTTTTTCTTATTTGGTAAAGTACAAGTAAACAAAACACAAAACAAGGCAAGAATAAGCTGGTAAGAAAATGCTTCACTGTACACATTTCACAGGCTTTAAGATTTTTATTACCATTTATTCTAGATGAGCTACATGTAAAGTTTGAAGGGTGGGGGGAAACAGCTACAACAACCCCACTACGTAAGCCAGTTACACTTGAAAGATTTGTTCAGAATGTCCAGTGGGAACCTGGAAATCGTAATAATTTGTAGTATCGATTGTGTGAAGCAATGCAGCTGGGGTCCCCTAGTGAATAGACAGGAATGGACATTTTATTGATTAACTTTTACAGTCATATTTTCAAGACTCTGCTGCAACATAATTTTCACTTCCCAGCTTTGTGCTGCTGCATCATGAAACTTGGATTCTTCTCTCTTAACATTTACCCACTTGAGAAAAACATTATGGAGTTGTCTCTTTCAGGGCTGTGATGCATACACTTTGTGTAGAATGTCATGTGCATGGCTTTCCTATTCTCTGCATTTAAAAGGGTATATCAGATAAGGAAAGTTTGAAAGTTTACATAACATAACTGTAACTAACCAGTTTATTGAAGTTTTTATCTTGATCTATGCATTGTTGCTTTTGTTAAATCAGTAACTGTAAACTAAAAGCTTTAGCATAAAAAGAAAAAAAATACCTTACTAGAATTTGTATTTGTTCTTTACGAACTTTTAATTTTACTTGTAAAAAGAAACTAGACATTGAAAATTGAAAACATAGCCTCTGGGGAAAGCTGCTTTTTATATTTAGCAGCTATTTTAACAGGTTTTTTTTATACGCCAGATTCCATCATCTTTCATCTCACTAGTTCAGTTTTCAATGAGAACTAAATATTTCCCAATATTGCTTTCTAATTTAGCATTGTGTGTGATGGTGTTTGTAAATGTTGCTGCATACCACATAGACAGTCCCATTATGATGACATTGCCCTGTATCTGGGATTTTCTTTTTTTGACGAGGGAGGAGTTGGGGAAGAAAAATTGTCCTTTATTTCCTTTGCTACAGTTAGGAACTAACAGTAGCAATATGTTATAGGCTGCAGTAGAGCAACTGCCGAACTCTGACAAAAACAGAGTTTTGGTTTAACATTGGAGCTATTATGACAAGACAGAACCTTACTCTGGTGGCCATAATGAAATCCATCATCCTTTTATTGAATCAGCAAGCAGCAAGTTTTTATTGTTTTCATGGTTACAATGAATGTTATGTACTCTTGCAATATTGTTCATCCTTATATCAGTGAGAATTGTGTATGCTTCTGAAATCTGATTCTCACAATATTTTAACCCTTTATTTATCATTGATTTATCATTTTACCTCATTCTTCAGTTGAAAAGTCTCCCAGAACATCATATACATGATCAATAAAAACAAAACATCCCCTGTCTACAGGCTAATAATCTAAAAGGCAGAACACAGAAAAGAAAGGGGATGAGGAGGGAAGAAGAAAAAAGCAATTCAACTACCCATACTTAAAAAATAGTTCTTATTATGACCAGCTGGAACAGAATGGCGTGATTTTTTTTTTGTCAAAGTCTCCTAATCTTGAACCTCTGAACAATCTGTATACACCAAAAAGGCCCCATAATACAAACAGAAGACTGTACAGAGTAATGAATCTGATGAAATGAATCACTGGTTCAAAAGTTCTGAGACATCTCAGTCTGTGGTGTGGCTCAACTAACCTTACAGCAAATTTCTGCAGTGGCATTTGAAGCAGTGTCAAACTTAGGGAACAATCCTACGCATCTTTAAGTCCTACAATTCCCAGCATTTTCCAGCATGCCTGTAGGACAATTTTTTGATTAAACATGCCTAGGATTACCCTCCTGGATTATAGTGCAGATTATGTTAACTTCAGATAACTGAAATTTATCAGCTTTTTTGGTTAGATTACATAATGTCAATATGTTGACAATACACTGTCATCAAACCAACACAAGTCTCTTGAAATATCTCAGCTTTAACTGATGCAATTATAAAATTACCTTCATTTTTTAAAATTATATACATATAAATCTGCATCACCAAAACTTCCTTTTAGCAACTGTCCCATTATATTTTACTGAAAATGAGATGCAAACTCTATGGACTACATCATGTGATTACAGCAATTACATTACATCATGCACAATATACTTGGCTGGATTTGCCTTTAGACAAACTTAATGTGGAATAAATGCCTTTTCTTTAATTTTGGATAAAGCTTAGAAGTTTAAATATTAATGATTACACTACAAGAACAGAATTGCCTGGTTCAGTGTGGCAATTTGCGGCCAGTGAACAGCATCTGGAATCTAACCAGAAACTTAGTGGAAGTGTAGATCTCTTTTTCATCACTTGTACCTGGTACATAGAAGAGTATAGATGCTGAACCTGGAGGATTAATTTAGCAGTCACAGGTGGTTACCAGTAGATTAAAAAGTTTTCTTACATAAATTAGTCTAATCTCTTAAAAGTTTGAAGCAACTTAAACTGAATAAAAGTAAATATAGAGATCTTAAACCCTCAGATAGCATTGTCAGCTTATTGGACTTCCAGATGTTGCTAGACTGCAACTTTCATCAGCCATGGCCAGGATAGTCAGTGGTGGGATGATCAGAGAGCCAGTGTGGTGTAGCGGTAAAGATTGCTGGACTGGGATTCAGGAGTTCTAGATTCTAGTTTCCTCTTAGCCCTTGAGCTCACTTGGACCAGTCACTGACTCAGCCTAACTTGCTATACAGGGTTGTTGTTGTGAGGAAAATAAAGATAAAAACCTTTAAGCCACTTTGGGTTCATTGTAAGAAGAAGAAAGGAATATAAATATAATGTAATAAAAATGATAGTCTGGAAGTTGCTTTTCCTTGGCTTAAAACAGCTGGATCAGTGTAGATCTAACTGCTGGCAACTTTAAAAAGAAACAAAAATGAACTGGAGGATAGAATCTACCAGAACATGCCCATGAAGTAAAATTCCTTGTCCTGACCAGAGTGAGTGCTGTAAGGTCCACTGCTTGCTTGCTGAGGAGAAAATGAACAACCTTAAATAACAAGAACAGCTTTCTTTTCACAAAGTCTGCACAAAGGCCATGATTGCCTTCTGACAAATCACATTCTAGAGTAGTGTATTGGAACTGAAGAGGTATGTTGCTAATATCACTGGTGAAATGATATTTTAAACTTTTATTAAAATGATGCATTAATAGATTTGTATTTAAAAATGTGAATTTTAAAAAGTTATTAGGATCCTTCTTTCAGAGCAGTTGGTGGAAGATGACTATGGGATGCAGAGAGTTTACCTGGAAAACAAGTCTGGTGTTCAATACCACCCTCTTTTATCAAAGGCTGTGCATGGAGCACTTAATGGCCAGGAGAGGAGGGGAAAATCCTGCCACATTCTGCCACATTTCTCTCTCACTCCTTAATTTTGCTCCTCATGGTTCTATGGAAAATATGCCAGCTAATTTTAACTTAGCCAAATGTTGGTTGTATTTGGTTGTATAATGTATTCCTTCAATGCTTTATCAATTGTTTACTTCCAGGGCCTCATTTTTTTCTGCATGCATTTTCATTTACAGGTATAATACATAGTTGCACTTTGCACATATGGATCTTATTCTACATTGTATCATCTCTATGATGAGATTTCTATACCATTATGAGATTTTTAATGAATTATGTTATAAACAAGCTATAAATAAATAAACAATAGATTGTGTAGTTTAAAAGCTACATTAACATTTTCCCATGTGTGCATGTTTTATTTATTAAAAGTATTAGTAGATCAGCCAGCTTCTCAATGATATTCAACTGAAACATGTAATGCAACAAACCGACAATAAATATTTTTAAAACACCAATTAAAAGCAAAATAGAGACCACTTAGATCCAAAGATAGAGTAATATTAAAATCTATCCAAAGCCAGAAAGAACAGGGCAGTTTCTACTTCACACCTAAAGCAGGGCAACACAGGCAATCTAATTTCTTTAGGATAGGAGTACAGTTGGCATGCTGTAGCAAGAAAGTCCTGATCTTGTATGTTCAGGGCACAACTTCTCAAGTTGGAGGAAACACAGAATAGGACTTTGCATTGCATATTCTGAACAGGCTCATACAGGAGGACATGGACCTTCAAATATTCTGGGCCCACATGCAAAGTACAACTTCATGTAAGTATGGGTCCGTATGCCCATATTTACTATCTTCTATAGAATGGCATGCAGATGGTGCACTGGCCAAGTTTGCACATTCCTGGCCACAGTAACTACCTGCCCCCAGAAGGAAAAATATATGTTACATACAAAAACTACCTGATCTCCCAGAAATGCCAGGTTTAAGAACATCCCATGCTGCAAACCTAATAATGTTCAGTCTAGCCTGGCCCTGTGTTAATCTGGCAGGAGCCAACGTGCAAATCTTTAAGGAAAAGTTATTGAACATGCAGTATTTACCATTTGGAAATCATTGAAACTTAGGCTTTTCCTAAACTTTCTTTTAAAATCCTATTTTAAGCACACAGCCAGAAGCAACATAATGGGAACACTGGGAGGGATTTGCTGAGTCATTTAGTCCAAACTGATATGGCAGCAAGGATCCCTAGACATGCTATACCAAGCAGATGCTCATCCATAGCATCCTTAAATTCTCAAGGGGGAATTATACTACAACTTTCCTGAACTGTTCCTTCCATTGATACATTTACTACAAATCACAGTCCTCGGATTCCACTGGGACCCAGGAATGTCTATTTGCAAAGACAAGTCCAAATTACTTAAGAAAGAAAAGGAAAATATAAAATTAACATAGACAAATGGATTTGTAAGAGCAAAACACAAATAGCCCAAAATGGGATTGATTTCTGCATAATGTGGTGGAGGAATCCCCTGTTATTGATCAACTTTTAAAGCCCATGCACAGAGCTTAAAAAGATAAAGTAAGGAAGGTCAGATAATCAAAGCATTTAAATAGTAAAAACAGCAACTGCCACTGTAGACTGCCAAAGTAAATCTATAATACAAATTGCTTTAGCAAAAAGTGGATGAGCAGCTGATCTTCCTATTGAACTTTTATACTGTTCAGTGACCACACAGGGAAAAGGATTGGGAGACATGGCTTAAAGATCAATATTGAGTGAGATGTAGTAGGGATTCATTCAGAACATGAAAGAATTGCAAGTATTAGAGAGTTGAGATATCTTTTGAGATGTCATCAAGAAAAGATTGTTTAGCTCAGTTAAGAACACTACATGTGTCATATGCACAGTAGGCATTAGTCAAATTTCTCTTTTCTTTTCATTGATCCAATAAGCTGCAGTAGGATAACCCAATCTGTCTTGGGGAAACTTTGAAAATGTGGTATATCACCACAGCAAAACAACTTCCATAAAGGAGAGGGAAACTGATCATCTGTTTGTTTGTTTCTTTTTTACCATGAATTGGAGTATCTAGTTTTGTTGCATCAGTATGACACTCCTAAGTAGAATGAAAATTGTACCAAGCATTAATTTACCACAATGTAAGTAATGTATTTTAAATTTGGCTTCAGCCAAAACTAAGCATATTTAATATTATTGCAGAAAATTCTTGTCACCCATAAAAATAATCTGGGACCTAAATGCTTAGCTTTGACTGGATCATGTCCATAATTTGTATCAGCATGTAAAGTATTTGATTCAAGGATCTTACTGGTGAGACTTCAGATTCTCTTATATAATGAACTTCACTTAAAACCGATATGAAAATGATGAGGATCAATGTCATAGTCCTAGAACTTCATTTTAGTTTACCATAAGTTGATTATTTCAAGAATATACCAATTAAAACAATAAGCACTGTATATGTTACAGTGACATTATTTCTCTCCCCCAATGTTGTTTATGAATTACTGTACATAGGGAAATCTTCTCCAAGGAATGTTAAAGTAAGTCCTGTTTGATTCAATCAAATATCTATTACATCATTTCAGACTGCTCCCAGACTAACTGTATGCAGAAAATTGCCTGTTAAATAGGTAGAACCTTTTAAAATAACATGCTGCTTACTTAATGTTGCTTATTAAAATGTAGGGCAATTACAGTGCAATTTACTTCTGTTCAAATCAATGACAAAACTCCCACTAATTTATTTAATCATACTGCATCCCACCCTTTTGCTAAGCTTGGAACACTATCAATGGGCCTCGCTGAATTTTCACAATAAATTTAGATTAGGCTGAAAAATGTAGATTTATCAAAAGTGACCCATGGTGTTTCAAGGCTAAGCAGACATCTTAACCAGAACTCTGAAGTCCAGCACTCTAAACAGTATGTCATTTCCTTCAGAATGGAGATGGGGATCAATTTGAACAATTATCTGAGTTGGTATAGGGTTCTTCTCAATGCATTTCCAATGTTAAGAGATTACCACTGATGCTGTGGGTCAAGGTAAATTTTGCCCCTGCAACTCCAAAATCTGACAGTTTGAGGGACGTGCTGGGGCAATAAGGAAGATGCTGCCACAGGATGCAAGGGAAAGTGGAACTGGTGAAAATTCCATCCTTATCCTATGGAGGTTTTGTGAAATCTAAAGCCCTCCCATGAACAGAATATGCACTTCTATTTGGGTGGGTGGCGGTGGGGGGGTAGGATACATGTATAGACTCTATCTGAAGAACAGAGGAGGATCTGTTCAAGGATTAAGGTCCAAGGGATGGTATAGCAAATTTTCCCAGTATCCAAAAGCCAGGATACCTTCTTGAAGACATACAAGTCTTTCAGCCTATTAGGAAGAGTACCAAGTATAATTGTCTTGAAATTGTATAAGTTTCAATGGGCTTTGGGGCTATAATTAGGAGAACTCAACAAGTTCAAGTTCTGCTGATTCACATATCCGTATTCCTGAGCTATTTCTGTAGTACAATCTTGCCTAAAGTTTGGAATACTTTATGGGAAATTACATTTTGCCTTGCTATAATGAACAGTTATTTAGAACTATTACTGGCTCCATATTTGCAGTATGACTTGCTGATTACAGCAATTTTAGTGGTAAATTTGTGAAACAATATTCATAGTTGTCAAGAAAAGGTCAACTTATTTGCATTCATTAGGAACCTGGAGGACCATGTTGCATGTTTTTTCCTTTGGGATGGTTACAGCTATTGATTTGTATACAGCCGTAGGAAAAATTAATTAGAATTATATTTCACTTACTACCAGAGGCTGTATAATATAAAAGTCGTACATTAAAAAATTAGGCACAACCAGCAAATGAAAATACAGTTGACATTTTTCTCAGAGTGTAACTCTTTTACTGAACTAATTTACAACCACTTCCTTCTTTTATGTTATTTATACCAGTCCTGTAAGAACTTCTACTTCCTTTCTTGTTTTAACCCAGAATTCATTCTTGGGGCATAATCTGTCTTAGTGTAGATAGAGGGGGCAGTAGTGTCCTGCAGCTTTTCTGTTTGTGGGAGCCACATCCGGTACAAAAGGAGCCAGCACATTCTAGAGCATCCCTAGAAATAAATGGAAATCCTAGTTTCCAGAGCCCTTATGTGGGCTCAGCTGACCTATGCTGTTTTGCAAGCAATCATTTTAGCTTATTTCTCATTTCTTTAGGAAAGGCTGGCTTTCCATTGCACATAGTTGGCGCTCCTTGCTGCATAGGCAACACTGGAAACTGTCCAGTGTCCGACACTACCCATTATCCCTTTCACTACATTACACTGTGGCCAAGGTAGATTGATTTGTGCAGAACAAAGGAGAAGAGAGAGGGCAGTGTAAGTAAAACCTAGAAACCACCAGTCTATGTACCTAGGAGGCTGTCGTTGTTGTTGTTGTTAGTCACGAAGTCATGTCCGACCCATCGTGAACTCATGGACAACATTCCTCCAGGCCTTACTGTCCTCCACCATCCCCTGGAATCCACTCACACCAACTGCTTCAGTGACTCCATCTAGCCACCTCGTTCTCTGCCGTCCCCTTCTTCTTTTGCCATCTATTGTTCCCAGCATTAGGCTCTTCCCCTCTGAGTCCTTCCTTCTCATTAGGTGGCCAAAGTATTTGAGTTTCATCTTCAGTATCTGGCCTTCTAAAGAGCAGTCAGGGTTGATCTCCTCTAGGACTGACTGGTTTGATCGCCTTGCGGTCCAAGGGACTTGCAGGAGTCTCCTCCAGCACCAAGATTCAAAGGCCTCAATTCTTTGGTGCTCAGCCTTCCTTATGGTCCAACTTTCACAGCCATACAATGCAACTGGGAAAACCATAGCCTTGACTATACGCACTTTGGTTGGCAGGGTGATGTCTCTGCTTTTTAATACGCTGTCTAGATTTGCCATAGCTTTCCTCCCCAGGAGCAAGTGTCTTTTAATTTCTTGACTGCAGTCCCTGTCTGCAGTGATCTTGGAGCCCAGGAAAATAAAATCATTCACTACCTCCATTTCTTCCCCATCTATTTGCCAGGAAGTGAGAGGACTGGATGCCATGATCTTAGTTTTCTTAATGTTGAGTTTCAAACCAACTTCTGTGCTCTCCTCCTTCACCCGCATCAAGAGGCTCTTTAGTTCCTCTTCACTTTCTGCCATTAGAGTGGTATCATCTGCATATCTGAGGTTGTTGATATTTCTCCTGGCAA
>NW_025335438.1:8228012-8249083 GCF_004798865.1 Varanus komodoensis | reverse complement strand
ATTTTATTTTCCTGGGCTCCAAGATCACTGCAGACAGGGACTGCAGTGATCTTGGAGCCCAGGAAAATAAAATCATTCACTACCTCCATTTCTTCCCCATCTATTTGCCAGGAAGTGAGAGGACTGGATGCCATGATCTTAGTTTTCTTAATGTTGAGTTTCAAACCAACTTCTGTGCTCTCCTCCTTCACCCGCATCAAGAGGCTCTTTAGTTCCTCTTCACTTTCTGCCATTAGAGTGGTATCATCTGCATATCTGAGGTTGTTGATATTTCTCCTGGCAATCTTAATTCCAACTGGAGATTCATCTAGCCCCACCTTTCTCATGATGTGCTCTGCATATAAGTTAAATAGGCAGGGCGACAGTATAAGGCCTTGTTGAACTCCTTTCTGCTACCTATGTATAAAGACAATGCAAAAGTAAATGGTCACTGTAGGTTTTCTTCTAACCCCATAGGTTTTATGGAGACACATGAAGAGAAGCTAAAGATGGAGAATAACCTACAACAAAACATGGGAAAAGAAATTTGGAGACTTTGAAAGCTCACCACAAATGTACTACACCTTGGACAGGGAAAGGACACTCAAACAGCCTAAATACTTACACTTGTGTTCCATCTTGCATTACATTGTGAAATGTAGCCCTCAGTTATTGAATACTTCTGTGAACTTTTAACACTTCAAATGGATTAGAGTGTCTTATTTTGATTGCATCCATATTGTTCACTATGATAAGATTGGATTCTTAGTCATTAAAAAGAAATGTTTGGCTTATATCCACTGAATTCAGGCATGCATTAAGTGGAAAAAAATAGACTGCAGTTCTTCATATTGTGCATATGTGACACATGTTAGCAATTAATCAAACCATAGTCGCCTCTAATTAACAGCAATACTATGGCCAAAATACAGCAGAAACAGATGACAAAAGAATTAAGTGGATAGTATGCCGAGAGAGGAAAAAGTATTTCAATGATACTGAACATTTCAACAATGCTATTTCTCTCTTACTGTCAGTATGTTCACAGTGATTAGCAAGATTCTTTTATGTTTGTGCAACTTCTGAAAATGTTTATTGCTGTCACAGATTGCTGTGTATACACACACACACACACACACACACGTGTAGTCATTTAAGAGTAGGATGGAGCAAACTCTTCCATGTACATGTTGGTTTCAATCATAAGAATATGGTGTATTGTCACATAAATGCTTCAGAGAATGCTCTTGAATTAGGTAGTATACCTGATTGTATAACACAATTGGTGTACAAATGGAAGTAAGAGGCAGTGGGATTTGTGCATGGAGTGCCTAACTGTCCCATGTCGAACAAAGGATCTGAGGTGGGCTTCCATGCCTGTTCACTAGCACTCCTCTCCCCACATGACTGGCAAGCCACCCTCCTCCCTAATTTCATGAATTCTATGTTCAGGTGAACCTAAGTACAGTGTATCTTCAGACATTGTCACTCAGGGTGGAAACAGGGAGAAAGAACTGAGGAGGGTTGGAAATAGGGCCAGTATCTATGCCCCTGCATATACTTGTACGTGCTTGTTGGGCTAATGTCTCTACAGGGATTAAGCCCTGTTGAAAGATTCTATTCTGAAAGAGTGTGAAATGTCACCATTAAGTTTGCCTGGTGATGATTAAGGAGAAAATTTCATTCTGCATTCCATGTGACACTTGCCCACACTCACAGAAAAGGATAGCAGTTGCATTTTCTATGCCACTGCAGTATTACCCAAACCAAATGAAGAACATAAAAAAGCCCTGCTAGAAAAGCACCACAGTTCCAGCTAGAATAGCTAACCAGATGGTGATGGGAAGCCAACAAGCATGGCATGATCTCTGATCTCCTCATTGACAAGCCCAGGGTGGAACACTTAAGGGAGTAAGGCATGTCAGTTTTGTTTTCCTTGATGATGTGTTCCAGGAAACACAGACAGGGATGCCATTCTTGTAATGCCATGTATAAAGACCTCTATACTTGAACTAGAAGCATCCTTTGCATCCAATCAAATCTATCAATAAGGACTGTTTCTGACATTTTCGGTTCATCTTAATTTGTTTCCTTTCCCAAGAAAATAGGTACATTTTTTTCAAAGTTAAAAGTTTCAGCAGGTGTATTCTATTTCTTTCCTTTCCTTGGCCATGTATATGAATAATATCAGAATATTTTAATACATATTTCCACAACCAGCTGATAATTTTTCCTGAACTACTCAAAATGTGCATGGTCTGAACTTGGTTTATTAGCCTAATCTTTAGCATTCACTGTAGCAATTTTAGCTTGTATCATTCCTCATGGGCACTATAGCTGCCATAATGCTTGAAATGTCTGATCCTGCCTAATCTTGGAAGCTAAGCAGGGTTGGACCTGGTTGAAATTGAAATGGATGACTTAAATGTTGTGGACCGCCCAGAGCTCTTCCACTATGGTTGGTATAGAAACACAATGTAATAATGATTATAATGCCCTGCTATATAACCTAATGTTTAAGATCGAATCCTCTACATGTTAAACCTGAGAGTAAGTTCTATGGAATTTCCATCTGGTTTCTTAAAATTAACTTTATGGTGTGTTGTCTCTGCCTTTGACCTAGAACAAAGTTTCATCATTCAAAATTGTGGAAGGATTTGATGAAACACATATTGGTTCATTTGACTTATTTTTCTTCTGCAAAAATTCCCCTTTAGGATGGCTAAAATTGGTGCCCATCATAGGTTATTAGTTTATTTGATTTATTTATTAAAATATAAGTTGCTTTTTGGTCCAAACCAAGCCCAAGGTGACCTACAATTAAAACATTTTAATTTACAGTGTTAAAATAGTTAAACCCTGAAACAGTAAAACAATTTGAACACTTTAAGAAGAATTGAACATGTTAAAAGCAATTTTAAACTTCAAATATTAGCAAGGAAAATTTAGCAAGGACAGAACCTTAGAATGTGGAGCTTACACATTTAGCTATAAAAAGCATATATAACAAAAATAGCAGCCCACCTAAAAGTGAGTATGACATGGGTTAGCTGAATCTACTTTGGGTGAGAATTCTACAGGCATAATGATTCCATAAAGAAGGTCTTATCCTATGTTCCCACTAGCCTAACTTCTTTTTGTTGTAGGGCATGTAGAGTGGCATCAGAAAATGATCTTAACAGGTAATTAAATTTAGGGTGCACTCCTGCATGCATTGAGCTCTATGGGAGTTTACATCTAAGTAGCTGTACCTAGGATTGCATTATCAGTAGTCATATTTGTAGCAAAAGGTAAATATTTAAAGCACTGTGTGAATATTTAAAATATTGGAAATAAGTTTTCAAGGTTCATAAAATGCTTCTAGTTGACTCAAATTAGTGAGATTCTTTTATAATTAGTTATCTTTATTTTTATCTCTTTTTCTTTTCCAAGGACTTTATCAAGTGTGGCTAGTTCTTGAGATAAACTTGCCTTGCTTCAGATAGTACTTGAGATAGCCACTTTAAAAAAATCAAGAGTGAAATAACCTCTTTGGTAATCAAATTAAGTGTCTGCTTTAAGTTCTGGAATCTTGATACTGGAAGACTTTAAACCTTTGATCAGCAAAAACACTGCCCTGGATTGAATAATTCTCTTCCTCTTGTGTGGTGAGACAGTAAGAATAGACATTTCTTTCCCCAGCTGAGGTAACAGGCTGTCCTTGTCTGGCTGTGTGCACATGCATAAAATGAACATACACCTGAATGACATCATCAGTATTGAAGATGGTGATGATTTTCATGAAGCTTTCTGGATGGCTTAGAACAGTTCATTAAACAAACAAAACACCATAAATATTTTCAAAAATACAAAAATTTGTAAACAATTCAGAAACAACTAAAGCAATATACATAATACAGTGTAGTATGTGTAATACAGTGTAGACTTGTAAAACGTCTGTGGATTCTCCTGGAACCATTACATATCCTAGGATGGAATGCCTTGGCATACTGGGCCACTTTTTTGCTGAAAAGATGACAAGGTTGTAGTCAGGAAGGCCTCATTTTACATTTGGGCCATTGCCAGTAAGAAGGTTCTTTGCCCTCTTAGCCTTCCACAGATGACATCAAAGGAAGGCCTCAGATGTAGTGTAGTTGGAAGAAGCATTTCTTCAGATATTATGGTCCCAGGACTTTTAAGGTTTTATAAGTTAAAACTAGTAATTTGAGTCAGGTTTAGAAGCATCTGAAATGGATCCAGATAATCAGTCTCATCCAAAAGTGTGAGGCATTAGTTGAGCACCACCTTTTCAAGAATATTGCCCAGGAAAATAACATTTTCTATCCACTTAAATTTATTAAAATCTTCCAGATTCAGAGAAGATTTTTTCAGAAGTGGTCAGCTGGCTGTGGAAATATGCATTACAAATATTCTGATATTATTCATATACATGGCCAAGGAAAGGAAAGAAATAGAATACACCTACTGAAACTTTTAACTTTGGAAAAAATGTTTGCAGCGATTTTCTTGGGAAAGGAAATAAATTAAGATGAATAAAAAATGTCAGAAAGAGTTCTTATTGATTGATTTGATTGGATATAAAGGTAATAGTGCTTCTAGTTCAAGTATACAGGTCTTACCATCACTTTCTTTAGGTGGTATGGATCTACTGTTTCTAGTCGGTGCTTCTGTCCGTCCGTCCTTCCTTCCCTTTATAAGCCAAGAGGGATAAGGATTCATTAGAGAAGTATTTGCATGTATCTGTCTAACCTCCTTGTCCTCAAGCTCTATCAACTGAAACTCATTCAATTAGACTGGATCAGACTATATTCTGGGTATGTCACCTGCTTCAGCTATAGTTCTGCAATCTAAGTTCTGCCAGATTCAATATACTTTGTCCTGGAAATGCCCAGAAAATATAGTACAGTGGGTCTTTAATGGGTGTAGAATGTCCATAGGGACAGAGTGTCATGGACACTAGGTGACCCAAAACATTTCCTCTGAGTAGCAAATAGAAGAGTGAATAGAGGTACCCTCACTACCCTTAAGTATGTCTGATTGTTGACATCCAGTGTTAAATTGCATCTCCTGGAATTTTTCTCTGTCTGCACTCAAGCTGTCTCCTGTTTTGCTTCCTTGCTCTCAGTTCTGGGGTATACTACTGAGAGGGTGCTCAGAAATGAGTGCTGTTGAGGCCAACTGCTCAGGTCATATTTTATGTGACAAGGATTTGCCAGATCTTCAACAGCTGAACCAACATATCAGCTGGACCCCCCTCTGGGAACATCTGGATCCATCAGCCTCTGGAACTGGACAATCTTAATAGGTCCCCCAACCTTGCAGCAAGGAAAAGTTGCAGCCGATCTAAATCTCAGTGATCTGACTGTGACAAAGTAACTTCATCAAAGATCCTCATCACAAGCTCAAAGGAATGTGGGGAAGGTTCACAGTATAGAATCATAGAATTGTAGAATTGTAGAATCATAGAATTATGAAGTTGGAAGGGGGCCAAAGGCCATCAGGTCCAACCACCTGTGGCACTGGACACTAAGTTACACCATCCTATTTAGATGTTTGTCCAGATGCTTTTTAAATGTTTCTAGTGAGGGGGAGCCCACAACTTCTCCAGGTAATAGGTTCCATTTTCATACTGCTCTGACAGTGATGAAGTTCTTCCTTGTGCCTAGTCTAAATCTGGTTTCTTTTAACTTAAGTTCATTATTCCATGTCCTGTACTTAGGAATGAATGAGAAGTGATTTTGTCCTTCCTCTTTGTGACAGCCTTCCAGATACTTGTAGAGTCATATCACATCACCCCTTGGTCTTCTCTTCTTGAGGGTGAACTGTACGGCCAAAGCTTTCTGGGTGGTTCACAACAGCATTTTAAAATATATATTATATACACCATCAAAACATGTAAACACCATAAAAATTAATAATACAAAACGTAAAAATGAATTTAAAAGAAAAAATGTTGGGACAGTGCCATCTAGCAAATCACTGCATATGTCTTACTTTACAGAGGACAATCTCTATTTTGGAAAGGTGGTAGAGGACAGTCAGTTTTCTATTTGAAATACAGTGTTCTAGGTGTCTAATTTTGATTTAAAATCAGCTACAAGAATGGAGAGCAGAGATGTTGAAATTATGCCTCGGCTGTTATCACTGGGACAGTAGACTAGATATTTAGCACAGAATCATAGAATAACAGAATACTGGAGTTGGAATAGGCCAGTAGGGCCATTGGATACAACCATCTGCTCAATACAGAACTTCATGTTAAAGCACCCCTAACAAATGTCCATCTGGCTTTATCCTGAATGCCTCCAGGGTAGGAGAACACACAACCTCCCTACATAATTTGTTCCATTGCTGTATTTGCTAACAGGAAGTTTTTCCTGATGTTTAGTCAGAATCTGGCTTCCTATAACCCAAGTCCATTTTTCATGTCCTCTGGGATGATTGAGAATAGATCCTTGTCCATCCTCTCTGTAACCCCATTTAATCCCTAAATGTACTTCTCCCTTCCCTATAGGATCAATTTAAAGCCCTCCTGATGAAGATCGTTATGCCATGACCAGTATTTCTGAGGTGCAACCTTTTCCTTGCCATCAGTCCAGGAAGTATATGCCAATCTCTCACAATGACACTACCTTTTAGTCAGGCATTCACTTAATTTTTTCTTTCCCTTTCTATTCCTGTTTCAAGTACTAGAAGGATGGATAAGAATGTAAGAAAAGCCATTCTAGATCAGACCAAGGGTCCCTCTAGTCCCTCTAAACATGGTGGAAAACCAGCAGCCCAGGATCCCTTAACCAGGAAGGGTACAAGAGCTCCTCCTGTCCAAGCCCTTCCGCAATTGGTCTATACAGGTGTGCCACCACTGGTAACTGTGGTAGCTAGAAAGGCTGGTAGCCACTGAATTCCTCTCTCATGAATCTGTGCAATCCAGATGGTTGGCCATCACAACTTGTCATGGCAGTGAAATCCATAGTTTAAGTATACACTGTGTGAAGAAGTACTTTCTTTTATTTGTCCTAAATCTCCCAGCAAACAGCTTATTGGGATGACCCCAGGTTTGAGTGTTATGGGACAGGGATAAAAATGGCTCCCTTTACACCATACATTTATTTTAAACACCTTTCTCATATCTCCTCTTCTTTTTTTTCCAAGCTGAACCATTCCAGTTGTTGTATCTGTATCTCAAAGGAGAGTTGTTCCAGTCCCCTGTTCATAGTTGGTGCCCTTCTCTGTACTTTTTCCAACTCAGTAATGTCTTTTTTCAGTTAAGATGACTAAACTGAACACAATAATCCAAGGTTAATTGTATCAAAAATTGTGTAAAGGAAGCAACATTTTGGCTGTTCTATTTCCTATTCAATTCCTAATGATGCCTAACATGGTACTTGCCCTCTTTACAACAGCTGTGCACTGGGCCAACATTTTGATTGAGTTGCCCACTACTACCCCAAGATCTCTTTCTTGCTTAGTCACTGCTAAGTCAGATCCCATCAGCTTATACTTGAAATTGGGATTTTTTTGGCCCCAGCGTGTGTTAATCTGCACTTGTTCATATTGAACTGTATTTGCCATTTTAATGAGCATTCTACCAGTTTGGAGAGATCCCTTTGGCATCTTCACAATCCTTTTGGAATAGAATTATAAGTTGGAAGGGGCCTAGAAAGCCATTTGGTCTAACCATATGCTCAGTGCAGGACTCAAGTATCCCTTTCAGATTCCAACCATGCCTGACTCTGCTTAGCTTCCAAGATTACACAGGATCATACACTTCAGACTATATTAAAAAGTGTAGTGTCATCAGCAAACTTGGCCACTTTACTGTTCCCTTTTAATCCTAGAACATTTATGAATAGGTTGAAAAGTACCAGTCAATAAACAACCCTGTGAGACACCACTGCTTACATCTCTCCAGTGGGAGAAGTTGCCATTTATTCCCTCCCTCTGCCTACTGTTGTTTAATCAGTTAGTGATCCATAAGAGGACTATCCCTTTTATTCCAGTACTGCTCAGTTTGCTCAGGAGCTCTTGGTGAGGGACTTGGTCAAAAGCCTTTTAGAAGTCCAAGTAAACAATGTCTACTGGATCTCCCCTGTCTACATGCTTATCGACCCTCTCAAAGTACCACAGGGGGTTAGTGAGACAAGGATTTCCCTTGCTGAAGTCATGCTGTTTCATTTCATTTTGTTTCGTCTCATCTCATCTCATTTCGCTTTGTCTTTTTTCCAGCAGGCTTGTACCTCTATGTGCTTACTGATTTTAACTATGATAATCTTTTTAAGCAATTTACCCAGGACAGATGTTAAGCTAACTGGCCTGTCCCTGGATCACCCCTGCCCCCAGATTCCAGGGTTCCCAAAGGTTTTGGAGTTTCCTTCTCAAAGTTTCAAAGTCTAATGCAAGCTCCACTTGGCCCTATCATTTGTTTCTGCATGGATTAGAAGAAAGAGATACATTTCGGTTAGAAAGGGATACATGTCGGACTTCTTCTCTCCTTACTATGGTAAAATATATTGTATTTAAAGTTTAATTATAGTAATTATTTCTAAATTAACACCAATAACATAAGCATTACATTGCAGATGCTATGTGAATTGGTGTCATCTTTTATTTCAGTTTTTATTATTTTCTTTTTAGGAAGCTGTCCTAGGTTATAAAAGGTGGGACAATCACATTGCACGGGCAGAGAAGGAAGATGTGTTCTTGTTTTCACCAGAATACATGGAGACGAAGTATCATCCAATTTCAGTCAATATCTTTCAGTCTGAGATTCTTTTTATTTCAACACCATGTTCTTTCCACATGTATAATATGACTTGAATGGATGCTTATTGCATCTTAATTTCTCTTGAGTCCAGAAGATTACTGACTTACTTGTTCTATTCTTCATGGTGAAACACACTGCACTAATGTAAAGGGACTTATGTAATGAATGGAAAGCTACAACTGATTCCACTTATGCATGCTTGAAATGTTCCTTCTTTAAAAGGAACATTACTTGAGGTAAACACTAATGACATGGGTACTTGGAAGTATGAACACTGTTACAGAAGTATCATGCCATCACAGAAACCTTTCTTTGATTAGCTATCTCTAAGTAAGAATTTTTATTTGTATTTTAAGTCCTCCTCTACAAGATGTATAGAAAACTGTCTAGATTATGAATTGCATGGTGTATTTGAAATTATGTTTAACAAAATAGGGTTTGTGTGTGACTTTGTACAAAAGGCACTGTGATTCCGTATCCATTTTCAATTATATATATAAATTACTAGTGCAAAGCTTATGTGAAAAACATCCTTTTTTATTTTTTTCTTTTAATAATCTTGTCTTCATTGTAAGTGGATAAAAACCAAAATCTTGCCCCTAAAATTCTTATTTACCCTTTGCATTGCAGCATCTTGCATATCAAGGTAAGAGTATACCCTGTTTCTCAAGATCTTCCTTTGATATCACAAAACAAGCATTCATCCTACCCAATTATATTCAGAATATATTCAAGGGAACCCTACGCTTCTCCGGTAAGTATAAAGCTGGATATTGTGTTCAGAGAGACCTGAACAAAGTACCATTGGTTTTCTGTACTTCTGACCATGATAGTCTAGACTGCAGGAGTTGTAAGAGTTGTAAGAATTAGAAGATGAGGAGGGTTGGATTTTGAGAAGCAGTTGGAGAGAAAAAAATTTGGAGGGAGAGAGATTTACCTATCCTTTATACCCTTTGTAACTGTCATTTTTCTGATATACAGGACACAGAGTTCTATGTGTATATTATAAGTACAAAAGGGTGGAAAGCAGAGGTTTTCCTCAGCAACACCAAGATTTCACTGGGTGAGTCCACCCAAAGTAAGTAAGTTATAAGCAGGAACTTAGCAGGGAGTTCCAAAGGCTAACCAAGTGGCCCATATGTCATCAAAATGAATAAAGAATATATTTCGACTCCAGAATTATGCCATTGGATGGGCTATAGGGAGACTTGGGCAGAAAGAAAGAACTCTCCTCTAGGCAAAATGTAACCTTTTGAGCCAAGGCACCCCTAAGGAGACCCAGAAAATTGCAATGGAACTTTTCTCAGTGACAACATCACAGACCCTGTCGTAATGTTTCCATAGACAAGTTTTCGGGCAACCTTCTGATTACTGTGTTTTCTTTTCACACAGAAAAAAATGAGGTGATTTAGGATGTCTTCCATTAGAGATGGTAGTGAAAGGAGTCCCCATATTTCATAAAGTGTAACAAGTAGAACACACAAATATGTCTTCAGAAAAGGTTGCTACAGGAAAATGTACAGTATCATGATCCTATACATACTGTGATGATGTGACGCCAAACTCTAAAATTTATGAGTAGGAACAAACCTGAAATGGACTGAAAAGGAACAATAAGAAGAAGATTGAATTAAATAATTTAAATAATTTTTAAAAGATAGGAGACAATCTATATGATGCATTTTGAGATATTTCTCTTCTTCAGTACATAGACATGTGAAGATTGTTAGCAATCTCCTCAGTATGATAAGCTGGGTCACCTGAAAGTCAGCCTCCAGCTGTATTAATTCCCTGGTCCACCCTTTTTGGTTGAGGTTTCTAAAAAAGATCATGCTAAGAAGTCAATGTAATAGCACATTAGGCCATGAGGAATTTCCTCATGTGGAACATCTATTAAAGGAGTGTTGCAACTCAGCATGCTGTATATTCAAAAACTATCACTTATTCACAACTACTTTATATAAAGCAGAAGCCCCCATAATGAAAAAAAAAAAGCCAAAATCCTTGTGATTTCCTTGAAAACCCCTGTAAAGAACTGTTGTTCCTTTGAAATCTTATTTACATATGAGCGCTGCTCAGGCTGTGGATATGAATCTACTTGTACAGATGATCAATCTTTTTCAAAACTCATATTTTCCTTATGTAAAACACTATAAACTCTGCTGCTATTTTCCTGACTTTGTGTAAATTTGTCAAAAATGTCTGACAAACAAGCAAAATACTGATGAGCAGATGCTGGTGTAGCGACTATGTTGCAAAGGCTCTTGGCAGAACAGCAGCAAATATTTCCACAGAACATACAACATCCTTTCCTTTCTTTTTCCCACATAAGTTCTTCTGAGAGTCAGGTTACCCTATATTTGGGAGAGGGCAGGTTTGTGCCTCAAACAATGCTAGTGTGTCATTTCTCCCCAGTTTTTCTGTTTAGCATTAAAGAGAAAGCAAAGATATGTATTCTGAAACATGCTAAATGAGGTTTAAGGGATAGGACAGCCAGTCCCACTTGTCCCCCAATAGTCTGCTGATTTATTACTATTTACCTTGCCTCAAAAAGTTTACTGAGAACCATTTAGGTGACTCTGATGTATTAATATGAAAGCTCATCTTTTGCCTATATCCAGAAAAAATAGATTCCTTATTTCAGGGACTGATAATGACTTCTGCATTTGGCTGCAAGTAGTGATTTGATTTTTTTTCCAGAGGTTGAACTTTATGAAGAAACATGAGCAATACTGCAAAAAAAAAAAAAAGCTCAAAACAATCAAATGAAAAGTTCAAACAATGCATTATAACTCTTATGTCAGCAGAAAATAATATTCAATCTTTAGAGCAAAAGAATGCAAAAACAAAACAAAAACATTTATTTGAAGAAAACAGGTTGTAGTTGGGGAAGGGAAGGAGTGAATGGAGTAATCAAGACAGTCGTCAGGCATCTTAAAAGGGTTAACTTTGGTGAAATCTGGGCATTCTACTATTGTGATTCCTCTGGGAATGAGCAGTTGGGGAATACTAATATTTATCATCTCCTTTGAGACAGACAAACTGAAGGCCCATGAGGGTCCTGAACAAGAACTACAACCAGAGCCAACTAAGGCTTTTGTATCCAGGAGATTCTGACAGGAGAATATGAGGAGCAAAGGGGAAAGGATTGATTGTATGTAGCAGTATTTACTATGCTAGCAATATTGGCTTCTAATGTAATGCTAATGAAAAAATACACAATGCAACATAGTGCTAGTGGCTGCAAAAAAGCTAGTGGAACACCTAGTGTGAACAGCATCTGCTATAACCAAGAAGACATTTTCACAGTGGAAATGGCATCTTAGTGATGCATCTGACACATGTTCAAAGATGCACAAGCTGTAGAAGTTTTCACTAGTAGAACAATTTCACTTGATCTAACCCATGGTGCAGGGATAGGAAAGTGACCCTGTCCCTGTGTCTCTGGTAGGAAGCTGTCCCAAGCATTAACACAAAATGGATGTCGTAGGAGGCATGACAAAGAACAAGTAACTTGTCAAATGATAGAGTACAAAGCTGAGGCAGTATTAGCCCAATACACTAAACTCCTTTCAATCCAGTTTTTACTATAGCAATTCCAGGTGACAGTATTGGTTTTTTTGGTATTTGTTATTTTTTGGGTTGAGTAGGGCAAGAAAGGTGGATATCAAGAAAGGTTTTCAGGGATATATTGGTGTCTGAGGCTGCCATGCTGCTTACCCATGTTATAGTGCATAGGATACACATCTCATGTTTTACTTTTGTAAATAATATAAATTTATTCCCCAAATAATGCAGCATATCAGGATTAAACTAGAAAGTATAGTTGATAGGCATGTTCTTGTATCTGAAGCATAAACCTTCAGGGTAGGGAACCTCAAGTTCAAGGGCTAAATATGATTTTCCTAGGATCCCAATCCAGCCTTTCAGGATAATCCCTTCCTCTGGCTGCACTCCTTTTCCCCAGCTACCAATCCTTTAGTGCTTCTCAGCTTTTATGGGTATTTTTTAGCCATGTCCAATTTGATTTGGGCAGTGCCCATCACTGGAATTAGTCCACTAAGAACTCCAAAACTGGATTTGGCCTTTGAGCAGAAAGGGGTTCTACACCCTTGATACAACTGGACCTGTACGTATACAATTTTATTTAGGGATTAATGGTCAATGAATGATGAATACATGTAGCTTGCCTTTTCATGAACTCAGGAACTGCAACAGAGTATAGTATTTCCCATCTATTTCCTAGGCACACATATCTAGGCATAGGAATTGCTTACATCCCATCTTCTGAAAAGTTATAATGTGACTCTTCCCTTGGTTGTCAGGAGGATAGAGAAGGACAGAGATGGATCTGAAGTAGCTGGGTGAATTGAATCTTGAAATTAAGGCCTGGATGGGAGATGCTAATTTTCATATTTAGTTACTTTGGATGAAATGGTAGACATGTTCCTGTCAGAGTTCAAACAGATAGATATCAATATAAATCATCTTTATGTGACCTGCCTCCTTATTAGAAATGCTTGCACTTCTCCCTGAAAATGCAGGATGAAATTTTCAGTGTAGAAGTAGCTGTCTGCATGAAACCAAGCCATTACTCTATTTTCCAAATCTTTGGATTTAGTGTTAGGACACCTTTTGCTGTATTATTGAGATGCAATCTTACTTGCAGAGAAAGTGGGTGACTTCTATGTCAATGGGGTTCTCCATCCAACTGCTGCACTTATATCGAACTTTATGATCAAGCAGTTCAGTATCATGGAACTGCTTATAAAACTAAGACTGAAAGCCACAATGGATGCAGAGCCCACTCCCTAGTATAACTGAATTCTTTCCACTCTTTTGGTTACTGATTCTCTATCTTTGCTCTAAAGAGAGTTGCAGATCAACTGTGCATCCTTTTGTCAATTACACTGAGTGCTGGGGGTGGGGTTGAGCACAAATACATTGCATATATGCTAGCAAATATACCAGTTTAGCCTGGGAAGAAAGGGGAAAACATACAATACAGAAAATCAGAAAATTGTGTAGCCTAGCAGCCAATGGGAGGGCCATGGCACACAAGAAAATGAACCACAGGCACGTACTGATGGCAACCGTTTCTACTGGCTTACTAGATGGAGTAGGAGATTAGAAGTGACTCCCACCAGAAGAAGAAACCTCCCCGCTGCCCACTCACTTTTTCCATGGCTGGTTACAACTAAAAGTAAAGATCACATGATGACAGCTATTTTTAACCCAATAGAGTTAATGGGGTGAAATCCTTTGTGCCATGTCTGGTGTAAAATGTCTTTGGTACATGCTCTGAGGATACAAAATAAGTATCTTACAACGTGATCTACTTGGATGCTATGATCAACTTCTGGGACCTTCCTCCAGCTGCCAACCAAAAGGGAGGCTTAGAGGGTGGCAAAAAAAGGGGGGGGCTTTCCCAGTGGTGGCCCTCCATCTTTGGAGCAGCCTCCCTTCTACAACACCCCGACACTACATTTGACATATTTCTTGTGCAAGGTTAAACCAGCCCTTTACCCAGGAGCCTGAGGGAATTATCCAGGTGATTCTTTTCCTTTGCAGTGTCATTTTTTAATTGTATGCTTTTTAGCTATTTTAAATTCATTTTAAATTCATGAATTCACTGTGAAACCCACAATGAAAAGTCAAATTATCTGATAAGGATTCATGTATCCCTCATTCCTTATTGCCAATGTATATTCATTTAGGATTCAGAACATGCTCCCTTATGTCACAAATTCCGTAGAGTCCCCTGACAAGCTCACACAGCCAAATTCTCATGCATTGTTCAAATGCTCCCTCCCTCCCTTCTTTCCTTCCCTCTGATAGCCACATATCTTTGGTTAATTTGATTTTACAATGTACTTAATTTATTCTTTGCTGCTGGATTTAACTTGGTTTTATTCTGCACTGTTTTAATGTCTGCTTTGTATGTTTTGGCTATATTGTATTCTGCCTGGAAAACTTTGGTAATTGGGCAGTGCATAAATCAACACAGGCCAGAAACCTGCTTAGATGAATGCTGAAATTCAGAGATGTTAAATAATTGGCCAACTCCAAACTCTGCACTTAGTGGCTCTAGTGCAGAACTTCAGACTCCAGGCTGTATTAGTCCTAGTGAAATTCCTCTCCGTCAGTAGCTGAATGGATGAGGATGTACTTACATTCTGAACATCACAATTCTCTTTCAACAGCAATTTCTGCTGTTATCCCAGCGGACAAATATGGGAACTGAAAAGACTACCGCCACGCCTTCCAAATGCAAGTTGAAAGAAGCGCCAGCATCACATTCTCAGGAGAGATGACCAAACTTACTTACTCCAGTAGACCAGCAGGAGAACTCAGTCACACATTTATATCTCCCACTGTGGAGTTTTATATAAAAGACCAACCATGTCCCTGAAACTTGGCTTCAGAAAGATTTTGTTTCACTTTAGAATCAGTTGAAGTATACTCAGAAGTATATTTTAAATAGCTCTTCTTGTTTTAAACTTAGAGGCCAGTTTATCCCACAGGATCAAGCTGAGTCATAATATCTCAGAAACTCACAACTGGAATTATTAAAAGCAGAAAACAACTTGTGCTTGGATTTTAAAGCAAATACAGGCAGGGCAGAACTTCATAGCTACCAGAATTGGTTCCTACTTAGCAGCCTAGCCACTGCATTTTGCGTTGGCTGCAGCTTCCAGACAAAATTCAAAGGTAGCCTCATCTAGATCTTATTATAATAATCCAGTCCTGAGATTACCAGTGGATTGTTGTGACTACTCCTTTCTTTCTTCTGCTCTGCTGAGCTTGTACTTACAGAACTTTGGATTCCTTGGGGGCTCTGATGTCAGAGCTTTCTGTTGCAAAAAAGTAGAAAATGCTTTCTTTTTCCTATTCATTCAGAGTTGCCAGACTTTTTTCTTTGTCTCTAATGTATCACATTTGCAAGGCATAGATGTGTTGGGCTAAGTCAGGGACACAGAAAATGCATATTGTTTGCAGTAAATTTCATAATGAGGTGGCCCTCAGAGAACATTAAGTCCAGAATCTAAAATTACCTAACTGCAGCTATTGGATACATTTTGGTGTTACTTTATTTATAAGAAAAAGTATATATCTACAAGTGCTTTCTCTTTTGACTATTAGGAAAATGGATTTTAAATCACTCTCATGTTCTTCTGTGACACTTTCACAGTTCTCACAATCCTGGCCACTCATTAAGGCATTGTAATATTCAGAGGCAGGTTAATTCATTTACCAAAGTTTGTGTGTGCGTGTGTGGGGAGTGGAGACTACCTTGAAAGTTGACCTAAAGATCATTTGAATAAATAAATATTTTTGCAGAATTTTGCCTATTTGGAATACACAAGGGTGATTTTCATTGTTCAGAAGTTCATAAAGCCTTATTATTTGGGAATTCCATCCTTGTGTGCTTACCAAAATATAGTATAACAAAAGGGGCAGATTTTTACTTTTCTCCCTCTTTGCATTATGTACAACTGCTCAATTTCTTTTTTGTATGTGAAGCCTTCCATTATTATCTCCTCATCTCCTGTGATTAGGCAGCAATGCATGCAGCATAAAGCTAAATTCTGAACGTTTCTTTGATGCTGACACTCTCAATACAGAGCACCCCTCTCAATAAGGAGATGTATTGCACAAAGCCTTAGGATCTGCACTGTCTTCTATTTAGTTGTAGAGTGGAGTTCAAGATATTCCTTTCTAAACAATATCACCCTCCATGGTCTGTATCCTGTATTATTGAGCAACTTTTATTCCAGCTGCAAAACAGGAATGATTATAGAAATCTGTGGCAAAATGTCTGAGCACAAAATGAAGCAATAACTATAAGCACTACAAATTTTCTTATAGTGTTATCAGGAAGACCTCTCTACCAATAAAAAATGTTTTTTTTTCCTTTTCTCAGTTCTGATAGGAAATCTTCCTGATCCTTTGAACATGCATCCAAGGTAGAGAAGGGAAAATATGCATCCCTAGCAATGGGAGAGGCTCTGTGTGTGGAAAAATGTGTATGAAAACGTTTATTTCCAACAGAATTTCCACAGGCAGTAGGACCAAAATGGAACATTTCAGAAACAAGAATAAGATGTAGGATCTACCCCAAGCCCCCACCAAACTTGTAAATAATCGTTTCCCTTTAGAAATGACTTTTTTCTGATTAAAAAATTAAAAACGCTAGAGAAAAATTGCAATCCACATGCAGACACAGGCTGTTGAAATGGTAGTCAACACAGTTCTTCAGCCTACCTTGTCCTGCTGCCCATCGGCAATGTACTTTGGATTATACTATAAATCACAGAACTATCTTCTTCTTTTGGTGAATTTGAGCTTTTTGCTATTAGAAATCTTATATTTTACTTTCCAAGTCTGTATGTTCCACTGAATACGTGCTTAATAAATTCCATCCAATCTCACAGTTTTATGTTTTCATATCAGTTCCCAAAACTAAAGGCATATTTTAATCTCTTTGGCATCCTTCCTCTAATCTTCTGTCCTGAAAGTTGCTCTTCTGGTCAATATAATTCCATTTTATTCTAACAAGAACTCTTTCTGATATCTGTCGCAGTGAGGAACATAGTAATATTTCACATGTATACCAGGCTTATCAAAGCTGTTTCTCAGCCAGACCTGGGACACTGATGAGAAAATGTTAGGCCATTACCCTGTTTCAGAAAGTTGGCAGGAGAGGACTGTGCAAACCTATTTGTGTGTTCACAGCTGCAACTTCATGTTTCATAAAATTCTGAACAGGATGTTGCTAGGGAAAAACATGGATTGTTTTGCTTTGCAGGTGTTACCAGGTTTACATTCTCTGTGCCATTTCCCAAAGAAATAAATAAGAAAGGAAATTTGATTTGAACACTGAAAAATAATTGGCTAAGGGTGCATTCCTATGCATGTTTAGACAGAAAATGCCTTACAACTCTTAGAATTCCCTAACCACTATATTTGGTTTGGGCATTCTCAGGGTAGCAAGATTTTTTTTAAAAAATAAACCTGTATAGGCTTAGACTTCAGTCACTTTTAATACTACAGAATATGCTGGTGTATTACCAAAGTGACAAAATGCCAGACAAATGCATTCAGAAGTTTCAAAGAAAAATGCAGATTCAAAGGAAATAAAATGTAAAAGGGCTAAAGATCATTGTAAACATTGGACTAACATTGTTCCAGGGGTATAAAATTGTTTCAACACAAAGCTAACATCATTTGTTTTCTGAATCTCACTTTTTCTGGTGAAAAAATTGCACCAGTGCTAAAACTCAGAAGATATGCAATTATAATAAAATGGTTAATGGTTGCAACAAATGTATTATCTTGCTAGGTATTGGGAAGTTCATCTTGTTCCATAATTTTCTGGAGAAAAATAACCTATTTCATATTGTCCTTTCTCACTCTTGGATTATCTCACTTATGGTCTCTTTGAAGCCTCAAGTATGGACATAGTGACTTGGAGATTTGTTCCTATGTTTCTGTGATGCTATTAATTCTGTGAAGATGTGGAATCTCCCACATATCTTTTTATATGCAGTTTCTGTTAATCAATCAGAGTCTTGAACAGGGGCACAGAAAATCAGTAATAGGATTTGATTAGATTGCTCCCAGATAGTTAGCATGTCAGCTACACTATTGACTTATTTTCACCATCATTTATTATGGGATAACAACTCCTTAACTCACTTCAACCTTGAATTTGTTTATATACTCAGGGGGTTAAGCTCCTTCTGAGTATGTAAACAAATGAACTAAACTAAACGAGAGGGAGGTAGGGATATCTAGGGTCTCTGTCATAAAATAAGAGACAGAAAAAGCAATATCATGGTGATTGTGGCTATGGTTGGCCTGGGGATACTGAGAGTAGCAAGAGAGGGTTTTTTTTCTGAATAAACCAGCATAGGCTTATATTTTGATAGCTTTTAATGCTACAGCTTGGTGCTGGTTTCTTAACAATTTCATCTTCAGTATCTGGCCTTCTAAAGAGCAGTCAGGGTTGCTCTCCTCTAAGACTGACTGGTTTGATCTCCTTGCAGTTCAAGGAACTCACAGGAATCTTCTCCAGCCTTCCTTATGGTCCAGTTTTCACAACCATACATTGCAACTGGGAAAACCATAGCCTTGACTATATGCACTTTTGTTGGCAAGATGATGTCTTTGCTTTTTAGTATGCTGTCTAGTTTTGCCATAGCTTTCCTCCCAAGGAGCAAGCATCTTTTAGTTTCTTGGCTGCAGTTACTGTCTGCAGTGATCTTGGAGCCCCAGAAAATAAAATCATTCACTACCTCCATTTCTTCCCCATCTATTTGCCAGGAAGTGATAGGAACGGATGCCGTGATCTTAGTTTTCTTAATGTTGAGTTTCAAGCCAACTTTTGTACTCTCTTCCTTCACCTGCATCAAGAGGCTCTTTAGTTCCTCTTCACATTCTGCCATTTGAATGGTGTCATCTGTATATTTGAGATTGTTGATATTTCTCCCGGCAATCTTAACTTGTGATTCATCTAGGCCTGCCTTTCTCATGATGTGCTCTGCATATAAGTTAAATAGGCAGGGCGACAGTATACAGCCTTGCTGAACTCCTTTCCCAGTTTTGAACCAATCAGTTCCATGTCCAGTTCTCACTGTTGCTTTTTGACCTGCATACAGGTTTCTCAAAAGACTTCATAAAAGAAGAAATATACTGGCAGGGTGGCAGCAGTGACAATCTCTATACAAGTGAAGAGTTATGAAATAAAAATGTTTACAAACAAACTTTGCATATTATCACAAGAAACCAAAATCATCCTGTTTTAAACCTGAGACCACCTAATTATATACCTTAATTCCCCATACTTGTAATCATATTTTAAAAGCCCCACTCTTCACACAAACTTGCACTGAAAAAGAAGATCCCATGGTGGTCATTTGAATTCAGTAGTCTTTTATTTGTCAGCATGGATTCTTTGCAAGTACTCTAGAACAGGGGTCTCAAACTCAACTTACCTGGGGGCCGCTGAAAGTAGAGTCTGGGTGAGGCTGGGCCGCATCAAGTATTCCACCACCACGGTGGTGGTGGGCTGCTCATCCCGCGTCGCTCCTGGAGGCTGGCCCGGGCGCCGCCAGCGCTTTGAAGACTGCAGGGCCCCTTCCCCGTGCCCCGCCCATCCCGGCAATTGGCCCACGGGCCGCGAGTTTGAGACCCCTGCTCTAGATGTTGCCCATGTCATATGGATAAGCCAAGAAACCCCAGCCTATGCTTTGGTGGTCCAGTGCCACCCCCCACCTCTGTTAACCAATTGCCTTTTAAAATTAAGTTGCCTAATTATATATTTCTCTGTGGTTTCCTGAATAAAGGATTCCATTTTTGTTGATATTTATCACTTGAGAGCTACTGGATATTTCCAGATTAGAGGTCCAGATACTATTTTCCATTTGAAGTCCTTGCATGTACTCCCACTGCTTTATTCCTGTTTTTTCCTTACTGCCTAAAATTCATTAAGGAAAAAAGGAGATTTCCACTGGCAAGTGGAAATACAAATTACAATTCAGCCTTTATTCTTTAAAAAAATTCCGATCAAACTTCTTCCAGGGTCAAAAACATGGAGAAGTGGAAACAGGTATAATTTAAATGGTTTACACTTGTAGCGTTTTTTTTTTAGAATAATCGCTAATTTCTAATGCTTAAATTTACTTCAGCTTTTCATAATTACTCCTCAAAACATTGCTTTAATTTATTTGTAATTATTGCTTCATTTAATAGTTTGAACCCAAACATTTCTGTGTTATACACAGCCTGCCAACACAGTTACATTAAGTGGTTCAGTTGGTTACAAACCAACGTTATCCAAGCAAGTATTATAAGACTGAATGCACAACTACCGAATAGGAAAGCCCACAGAAGTGGTGAATTACAAATTAAGAAATACCTCATGGTGAATCAGCGATTCAGAGAAGAATTGATTTGAAAACTCTGAATTCAAAGGTCATAAATTAATTAGTTATTTGCATTTGCAAATATACACATTTAGGAATTTGTCCAATTCAATCTTTGCTTTGAATAGCTAGTAAAATACAATTTTAAAAAAAAATCTATTATCTTTCCAAACTCACGGAAAAAATACAATTGGATATTGGAACTGCATTCATTACAATTCCAATTTGTAGGACTTTCTCATCACCTAGCTAATTTCTAAATGGTATTCCTGCTGTGATGTGTGTGAGAGGAATTAAATAGTAATTATAGTAAAATCAGAAAGCAAGGCCCTATTATATTTCTGACTAGAAATATATCCTTTTTGTGGTAGTTGAAAGAGATGTAGCAGTTTCTATCATCC
>NW_025335438.1:8210512-8225512 GCF_004798865.1 Varanus komodoensis | reverse complement strand
AGGATCAGCTGAGGGTTGTTTATGTTTAAGCATGATGTGAACACATCATGGATCTTTCCAGTATCAGGTTTCTCCTGAAAATTTGTTTGAAATAAAGAAAAATATTTTTCTAAACAAAATGTGCAATTTCTTAGAGTTGGAAGAGCAGGACTACTTTTGAAATTAAAGTGGGGAGTACTACCATTTTGTTTCTTTCAATACACATATTAAAGTTGCATAAAGCACAGACTTTCTTACAGGAATGATTGCAATATCATTGCATATGTCATATTGAATAAAGTTCAAAGACCCAATAGCACTCAAAATGTTCAGTAGTTAATACAGATGTAGACACTGAAATAGGCCATTGGATGGATGCATGCATGAGCCCAGATTTATGGATTTAGGAAGTTTTCTAACACAGCAATAGTAATTTAATATTTAATGAATTCTTGATAACAGTTCAGAAAAAGTGGAGTAATGGAAACATCCAAATGAGTCAAAGGGCTCTGGTGTATGCTAATAACCAAAGTCCTAGATGCATTGCCTCATACTTGTGGTGCATTTATTCAATTTATCTCCTATTTCTACTAAAAGTTAGGCCCAATGTGTTCAACAATAATAAAACAGAGAATTATATATAAAAGGTAGGAATGCATTCATTAAATGAAATGAGTTGAACGTGCACTTATGATTCTAATCTTGAAGCATAGATATACATAGTATATATTTTGGATTGCATATAGTCATGAGGCCTGAATATAAGTTGTTTTTAGTCGCAAAGTCATGTCCGACCCATCATGACCCCATGGACAGCATTCCTCTAGGCCTTCCTGTCCTCCGCCATGCCCCGGAGTCCACCCAAGATCACACCAACTGCTTCAGTGACTCCATCCAGCCACCTCATCATCTGCTATCCCCTTCTTTTGCCTTCAGTTGTTCCCAACATTAGGCTCTTCTCCAGGGAGTCCTTCCTTCTCATTAGGTGGCCAAAGTATTTGAGTTTCATCTTCAGTATCTGGCCTTCTAAAGAGCAGTCAGCTTTGGTTTCCTGTAGGACTGACCGGTTTGATCACCTTGCAGTCACAGGAGTCTCCTCCAGCACCACAATTCAAAGGCCTCAATTCTTTGGTGTTCAGCCTTCATTATGGTCCCACTTTCACAGCCATACATTGCAACCGGGAAAACCATAGTCTTGACTATATGCACTTTTGTTGGCAGGGTGATGTCTCTGCTTTTTAGTATGCTGTCTAGATTTGCCATAGCTTTCCTCCCCAGGAGCAAGAGTCTTTTAGTTTCTTGGCTGCAGTCCCCGTCTGCAGTGATCTTGGAGCCCAGAAAAATAAAGTCAGTCACTACCTCCATTTCTTCCCCATCTATTTGCCAGGAAGTGATAGGACCGGATGCCATGATGTTAGTTTTCTTAATGTTGAGTTTCAACTGAACTTTTGCGCTCTCCTCCTTCACCTGCATCAAGAGGCTCTTTAGTTTCTCTTCACTTTCTGCCATTGGAGTGGTATCATCTGCATACATCTGCATATCTGAGGTTGTTGATATTTCTCTCCGCATTCTTAATTCCAGCTTGTGATTCATCTAGCCCCGCCTCTCTCACGATGTGCTCTGCATATAAGTTAAATAGGCAGGGTGACTGTATACAGCCTTGCCGAACTCCTTTCTCAATTTTGAACCAATCAATGGTTCCATGTCCAGTTCTCACTGTTGCTTCTTGACCTGCATACAGATTTCTCAAGGGACAAATAAGATGGTCTGGTACTCCCATCTCGTGATCCACACAATCAAAAGCTTTAGCATAGTCAATGAAGCAGGAGTAGATGTTTTTCTGGAACTCCCTAGCTTTCTCCATGATCCAAGATATGTTGGCAATTGGATCTCTAGTTCCTCTGCCTCTTTGAAATTCTGCCTGTACTTTTGGTTGTTCTTGGTCCACATACTGCTGGAGCCTAGCTTGTAGGATTTTGAGCATAACTTTACTAGCATGTGAAATGAGTGCAATGGTGCGATAGTTTGAACATTCTTTGGCATTGCCCTTCTTTGGGATCGGAATGCAAATTGACCTTTTCCAATCCTGTGGCCACTGTTGAGTTTTCCAAATTTGCTGGCATATTGAGTGTAGCACTTTTACTGCGTCGTCTTTTAAGATTTTGAATAGCTCAGTTGGAATACTGTCACCTCCACTAGCTTTGTTGTTGCTCAGAATTCCTAAGGCCAATTTGACTTCACATTCCAGGATGTCTGACTCAAGGTCAGTGACCACCCCATCATTGTTATCAGGGACGTTAAGCTCTTTCTTGTATAGTTATTCTGTTTAATCTTGCCACCTCTTCTTAATCTCTTCTGCCTCTGTTAGGTTCCTGCCATTTTGGTCCTTTATCATGCCCATCCTTGTATGAAACGTTCCCTTCATAACACCAATTTTCTTGAAGAGATCTGTGGTCCTCCCTATTCTACTGTTTTCTTCAATTTTTTGCACTGTTCATTTAAGAAAGTATTCTTATCTCTTCTAGCTCTTCTCTGGAATTCTGCATTCAGTTGGGTGTATCGTTCTCTTCCTCCCTTGCCTTTCACTTCCCTTCTTTCCTCAGCTATTTGTAAAGCTATTTGCTAACCTCCACCCATAGTTCTTTAGGCACTCTGTCTACCGGATCTAATTCCTTAAATCTATTTGTCACCTCTACTGTATATTCATCAGGGATATGATTTAGGTCATACCTGAGTTGCCTAGTGCTTTTCACTACTTTCTTCAATTTAAGCCTAAGTTTTGCAACAAGAAGCTCATGATCTGAGTCACAGTCAGCTCCTGGTCTAGTTTTTACTGAGTGTATTGAGCTTCTCCATCTTTGGCTGCGGAGCACATAGTCAATCTGATTTCTGTGTTGACCGTCTGGTGATGTCCATGTGTAGAGTTGTCTCTTGGATTGTTGGAAAAGAGTATTTGCTATGACCATCGTATTCTCTTGACAAAATTCTACCAACCTGTGCCCTGCTTCATTTTGTACTCGAAGGCCAAACTTGCCTGTTATTCTGGTTAGTTTTTGGCTTCTTACTTTAGCATTCCAATCCCCCATGATGATAAGGACATCATTTTTTGGTGTTAATTCTAGAAGGTGTTGTAGGCCTTCATAGAATTGGTCAACTACAGCCTCTTCAGCACCAGTGGTTGGGGCATAGACTTGGACTACTGTGATGCTGAATGGTTTGCCTTGGATTCGAACTGAGATCATTCTGTCATGTTGGAGATTGTATCCCAGTACTGCTTTTCCAACTCTTTTATTGACTATGAGGGCTACTCCATTTCTTCTGAGGGATTCTTGCCCCCAGTAGTATACCTAATGGTCATCTGAATTAAATTCACCCATTCCTGTCCATTTTAGTTCACTGATTCCTAAGATGTCGACGTTCAGTCTTGTCATCTCTTGTTTGACAACATCCAGCTTGCCTTGATTCATAGATCTTACGTTCCAGGTTCCTATGGAGTATAGATATTTGCAGCATCAGACTTTCCTTTCACCACCAGATACATCTGCATCTGAGTGTCCTTTCAGCTTTGGCCCAGTCGCTTCATTCTTTCTGGCGCTACTAGTAATAGCCCTCTGCTCTTCCCCAGTAGCATATTGGACACCTTCTGACCTGAGGGGCTCATCTTCTGGTGTCATATCTTTTTGCCTTTTGGTACTGTCCATGGGGTTTTCATGGCAAAGATACTGGAGTGGGTTAGGATTTCCTTCTCCAGTGGATCACGTTTTGTCAGAGCTCTCTGCTATGACCTGTTCGTCTTGGGTGGCCCTGTCCGGCATAGCTCATATTTTCATTGAGCTATGCAAGTCCCTTCGCCATGACAAGGCAGTGATCCATGAAGGAGGGAACTAGAGTAACTGTGGGCTTTTAGTCTAACCCAAACTTCAGCAGAGAACAGTTGCTGAGATCCTACATGATATGTGAACATCTTTGCAACAGGTAATCCTCAGGTACCATTTAATCTCCCAGCAGTCAGATTCATGGGATGATCCCAAGTTCTAGCATTATGAGAGATGGAGGCTATTCCAGATAAATATATAAGGAAAGAAGAGCACTTTCAGGTATCCTGGTTTAATACTAGTACTTTGGAAATGGGCCAGAAATAGACTGGCAGCCCCTCTACATAACAGAGTCATAGAATAGTTGGGTTGAAAAGGGCCAAGAAGAGCATTGAGTCCAACGGCTTGCTGATGTGGGTTGCCAGTTATACCATCCCACTCAGAGGGCTGAGAACACAACATCTCTTAGCAGCTGACTCCACTGTTGTATCCCTGTTATAGTTAGGAAATTCTTCCTCAACATTTGTCTCTGTTGAATTTCATTTAGTTCTTTTCCACCCGATGTTCAAGTCTGTCTCCCTAGATCTTCTTTTTTGTCTTTCAGGGTGTTAATTCTCTAGCCAGGTTAGTATTGTTTGCAAATTTAATTATTGTTCCCTATACTTCATCATCAAGATCATTAATAAAGATGTTGAAGAGTATTGGTCCCAGGACTGAGCCCTGCGGTACCCCATTCATAACTTCTCTCCAGGTTGAGAAGCTACTGTTGATTATTACACTTTGTGACTGATTTTGAACCTACTTGTTGAACCTCCTATTAGTAGTTCTGTCAAGCCCACATTTTGCTAATTTATTCATGAGGATGTCATGGGCACTTTGTTAAAGGGTTTGCTAAAATCTTGGTAAATAATGTATATGTATTTCCTCTGTCCGTTTGTATGGCAACCCAGTTGAAGGATTGGATTAGGTTGGTTTAGCATTTAAGAAATCTGGGTTGGATTCTGTTTATAATTGCATTTTCTTCAAGATGTGTACAGACTGATTTTTTCAATGATTTGCCTCAGTAATTTTCCAGGGATTGAAGTTAGACAGACTAGTCTTTATTTCCCTGGTTCATATTTCTTCTCTTTCTTGTAGACTGGGACCACATCAGCTGTTGTTCAGTATTCAACACTTCTCCTGTTCTTCAAGATTTCTCAGATATTGCATATAGTGGCTTAAGAGAACTCTTGTGCCAGTTCCTCTAACATTCTAGGATGGAGCCCATCAGGTCCTGGTACCTGAAGCGTTTCAAGCTCCTTGACCATTTCTCTGTTGATCATGGACTGCCATCCTTCCCTTTCGGGCAGGTTGCATTTTCCTTTGTGGGAGAAGACTGAGCCAAAGTAGGAGTTCGGCACCTCTGCCTTTTCCTTGTAATCTCATGTTTTTACCTTCCTTGATGAGCTACTGTATGGCCCTCTCTTTTGTTTGTCTTGTATTGTGTATGTAGCTATAGAAGCCTTTCCTATTCTTTTTAGCGTGCCACACTCGTTTCATTTCTAAACTCACTTTAGCCTTTCTGATTCTGTCCCTGCGAGTCTTTGCTATCTGCTTATACTCTACTTTTGAGGTTTGACCTTTCCATTTCCTGTACATGTTCTTCTGAGCTTTTACGCTGTCGCCTGACTTTTTGTAGAGCCACAAGGGTTCTTGTTTCATTTCGTTTCATTTGGTTTCATTTTGCTTTGTCTCATCTCATCTGGTTTTGTTTTGGTTTTCTTTCTTTTTCTTTTTTTGGTAGGTTTCTATTCTTTTTCTTTGTTGCAATTATTTGTAGTGCTTTAAGATTTTTTTAAGATTTCCCATCTCTATTTGACTCCTCTCTCCTTTAGGGTGAGTTGCCAGGGAATTTTACTTATCGTTGATTTGAATTCCTTTAAATTGTCCCTCTTGAAGTCGAGGATATGTGAATTCAAGAATTGTGTGGTTGCTTTACCCTACGGTTGTTACTCTATGAACCAAATCATCTTTGTTGGTTAGTACTAAGTGTAGTGTAGCTGCCCCCCTCATCCTTTTTCCACTTTTTGATAGAGAAAGTTATTGGCTACACATATGAGGTATCTCTTGGAGTGACCATGTTTGGCTGACTGTGTCTCCCAGCAAATATCAGGGAAGTTGGAATCACATATGATGACCATGTTGCCACGCTGGCTGCTTGTTTTTTCAAGATAATGTCTTTGTCTTCTCTTTGATTTTGTGGGTGGTAGTACATGCCAATGATTATGTTGCTTTTCTTTTTTGCTCCTCTTAGGTTGACTGGCAAAATATGATCAGATTCGCCACCTCTTCTTAGCAATCTTGCCAACCTATTGTGGACTGACTTTCCAGAACATTTTCTAGCAACCCCATCCATAGCCACTGTAGCATGGTGGTTAGAATTCAGGACTGTGTTGGGATTAGGGCGATTTTGGGCCAGCTGCTTACTCTCAGCTTGACCTACCTTACAAGGTTGTTATGATGAGGATAACATGGAGTCATGTAAGGTGCCTTGGGTTTGTCATAAGAAGAAAATAGGCAGGATATGAATGCAATGTTGTCGTCATTACCATCATCACCATTATCATAATCAAAGGCATTACATTGATCCAAGTTTCTTGACTATAGATATATGTAGAAATTATCTAGATTCTGTCATACTTGGCATATCAGCTGAAGCTGATCAAAGGCTCACCCTCCTCTACCAAGTTGTGTGTACTTCCAGTGACAGTGTTGGACCCAAAGGCTTTGTCCAGACAATTAACTTGATTCTGTAATGCAGCAGCCTCCACGCAGCTGAAGGATGAACACCCACTGACTGAGCCTCTAACTGGTCAGGACTAGGTCTGATTTATTGGTCCTTACCCAGTCCATTCTGGTACAATAACTTTTTATAGTGTTTTGCTTGCCTTTTGAACTTTTGTTTTATATATTTCTTTTTATGATGATTGAATAACCAAAGCTATACCATCAGTGTCCATGGTGGAAAGGATTTTTCTTTTCAGAACATCCCTACATTCCATTCTTAACACAGCTTAACATCTTAACGTTTTTTTTAACCTTCAGCTGCAGATGTTTTCACTGACTTCTCCATAGAGATATCCAGTCATTTTCCACTCATGATTGTAGTTTCTATAGAACCCAGCAATGTAAATGATTAGTTCAGACTAATCCTTCCAGTATGCTTTGCCTGGAATTTGTCCACATCAGATTTTATTCAGCAACCTGCTGCCTGGTTGCCTCATTTTCTTTGGTTCCTCTGGTTTCCCTTTCAGTGTTTTCCAGTCTTGGCTCTCATAAATAATTTTGTGTCATTTGACACCTCAGTGTTCACCCTTCCTTAAAATCATTAATAAATATATTAAATAATGCATGTGCTAGTATGGCTCTTTAGGGCACCCCACTATTAACCTCCTTCCATGTTGAAAATTGACCATTTATTCCTAATCTTTGCTACCTCTTAACCGATTTCTAATCCTTGACAAAACTTCACCTCTCACCCCAGGACTACTTAGTTTCCTTAATAGCCTCTTGTGAGAGACTTTATCAAAGGCTTTTTGAAAGTCCAAATAAATTATAACCACCAGCTCTTCTTTCATCTACTATTTTCTTCACTCTCTCAAAGAATACTAATAGGTTGAATAGACACAGTTTCCTTTTGCAGACACTGAACTATTTTGTTCTTATCATATCATGTTCATCTCCAGTGTTCTTATAACTTGACATTAATTTTATTTCTCAAATAATTTCTCCATTTTAGTGGTAGGCAGTCTCACGTACATGCAATTTTCACGATTACCCTAGAGTCATCAGTAAAGACAAATACAGTATTGACTGCTTACCACTCTGCTGTTCTACTAGGTGATTTTCAGGCAAGATTACTGGAAATTTGTTTGGTTAGCATTTATAGAGCAGTAGGCCAGAGATATAGGCAAACAATCAAACAGATAATGTCTATGGATCCAGTATTGAATGCAGGCTGTTTGAATCTGTTGGGAGTCAAAAGAATTGAAGTGGCATAACTGCATGCAGGGTTGCACCATTCATAACCATGTTAAAAACACATTTGTGGTACAGTTGGTATTCTGTAAGATAGTCTTCCAGAGATGCATGCATAGGATGAAGATTTCAGGTTATTTATAAGGGACAAATAATTGCTTGATAAGTCCTTACTGCAGTTTAGGTTCATTTTACTTTCACCAGTTATGACTTGTTAGGTGAAATTCTGAATCATTTTAAAATGCAGGAGAGCAAGAAAATGACAAATGTATTTTTCATGCTTAAGGTAGTCACCATTGCTTTCATTCCTAGATCGGTAGGTGTTGCCTTCTCAAAACGTAAATGGCTTTTAGAAATATTTTATGACCAGTTTTCTTATGGAAAATGGTTATATTTCCCCTCTGATTCCCTTAGAAATTTCTCTCATTTTTAACTTCAATTTGCACAGCTAGATCTTCCTCTAAGCAGCCCTCAGTGATCTCCACACTAACATTTCTCTAGTAATCGGTTTCAAAGAATCCTACATGTTGGGCAGAAATTCTCTCTAAAGAACATTATAAAATAATGTCTGCCTAGCTCTGCATGAAATCAAAAGTTTCAAAACTCTAACAAGAGCTGACTTTACAAAACAACACCACCACCACAATACACAGAGACTACACAAAGTGTCTTGCTCAGTTACATTGTCTACAAACCTTTATGTCCTACTAATTAAATATCGTTGTTACAGAAATTTTCTTAAATTAGTGATATTTTTATGAGTAAGTTACTTATTCAGTAATAGTGAAATGGAAAGCAAGTTGGGGTACAGTTTGCAAAGGATTTGGTAAAGTCATTTAAAAGAAGAAAAGCCAAACCTACAACTTTGTCCCTTCTCACCATATCATTTTACTTCACAGGCTCTTGTTCTATATAGAACTAAACCATTGTTGTGCATAAACCTACTGTCACTAATCACACATGAACAAAGATTCGTCTAGCCATATTAGCAGCAGAAGCAGAGAATATCCCAAAGCTCAGATAATGAATTTTAGTTCTGTCTAGAAGGAAAGTTTTCATGTCTGTATTCTGGCAATTCTCCAAGGTTAGAAGGAAAAGAAGCAAATCCATATGTGTACTGAAAATAAGCCAGCAACAGTCTAAATCAACCAAGAATGAGTGAGTGTTTTTTCTTCCTTTCTGTCAAAATAATGAGAAGTGTGCATGTTGGAACTCTCTAAAGCTTTAAAACAAAAATAATGATAAACCATATGCACTTATTCATTCCTTTGTATTTAATTTTGCTTTCCCCTTTCTGTACAAGGTATGTAGCCAATGCAACCAGAGGATGAAGCCACATATGATGAAACCAGGGAAATGTGTGGGCTCAGGCTGTTGACACATTGGCTGGAGATACTGCTATAATGCCACAAAGAACTGCCAACCAACCTGGATAGGAAGTCTTACTGGCCTTGTTGCTCACCACAGTTGTTTGTGTGTGTGGGGTGGGGATAGTGTGTGATCTAGACCACTTATGAGCACCTTCTCAATAATGGTACTCTATTCTCTTTTCTATACAAAGCATTTTCTATACAAATAAATGCTAGACTGGAGATAGAAATTTATCAGCATATCAGCATACTGATGGTCATCAATTTGTGTTGCTTTAAGAAGTGATTGGACAAATGCATGGAGGATAAAGCAATAAATGGGCACAGTAACACTCCACTGTATGCAACTGGAGCCCCAGGTTTATAAATCCTAGTTCATGCTAATGTAGATGTCCTATACTGAAAATAAGGCCAAAGACTACATAGGGACGAGATTCCCCTGGCAACTAGACTGAATTTTATTCATTGATTCGATTCCAAAGATCTTACTTCCATCTGTGATGGATTCTCATTTCCCAAAAAAAATGTGCTAATATGTGATAAGACAAATTTGTCAATTTCTGTTTCTCTCAGTTTCTCATATTTTCATTTTTAGGGTTAACTCACCACATTTCACATAAGTTTGAGAATTTTTCTTTTAAAATGCAAGTACTACAGTTTGTATGTATTTATACATGTTTCTTCTAATACATGCATTCTGCTTGCAATTTTGCTTAAAATGTGCATTTTTCAAAGCACTTACTCTGAATATATGCATTTTTTAAAAAAATTAGAAAATTTATTCCAGACTTTGGAAAAGTGTAAACTTAGGGTTTCACATTAAAATGAGAAACTAATTAATTATTCCCTTATTTATAGGTAAAAGTACCATATTTTCCCCTATGTCAATCATATTTTTCAAAATTATAATGTAATTAATTCTTTAACCACTCAACAATTTAGCATTTACTCATAATAAGTTTTCCAAAAATACCCTAGCTATAGAGGAAGTTGAACTATTGCATAAGAATAAGGGAAAAGGAGTACTGAAGAAGGATAAGGAGATTGCAGAGAAACTGAACGGATTAGTTTCATCTTTTTTCAGTGCAGAGGATATAGGACAGATACCTAGAACCAGGGCTTTTTTTTGTCATAGAACGCACCGGAATGGCATTCCGGCACCTTTTTTTCCAATGGATTTTATGAAGTGATTTTGAATCGTAGCAGATCAGCAGCAAACATCATTAACATAGTGCCTGCGGGCTGCTTTTGTGTCCGTGCTGATAGTGAGTGAGTGCTTACTGCCTGCCGGCAGCTACCATTATGTTTATGTATGTGTAGAGTGACTGGCTTTATGTGTGTGTAGAATGACTGGCTTTACACTAAAAATCTTTTTTAGTGTAAAAGTGTGACTCCAAGATGTGAGTTCCTGCACCGTTTTTTTTTTTTTTTTACAAAAAAAGCACTGCCTAGAACTAATGATTTCAGGAAGAGAATTTGAGGAACTAAAGCTGATAAAAGATGACATTGTTGAACATACTAAAAGATAACAAATGACTGGGCCCATATTGTATCCATCCTAGAGTTCTTAAGAAAGTGAACTCAGCCCTAGACATCTTCACGTAATGTACATGTATAGTTCAGTCCTTAGATCGCTTATCAGGAAGAATAAAGGCTAAAAGTTTCATGTAGCTAAAACTCTCTGGTTGCCAAAGATGATCTAGATGGATCTATCATGTGAATATGCAGGTTCCTTCTTATATTGCTATAACAGCACATTCTAAATAATTTCTGCTTGCATGTAGCTAAGATTACACACACACACACACACTTCTAATAACTCAAAAAGCCCTTTCTCATCCAATGATTTGCTATGACATCTGTTCTACTCATATAGAGCTATCACTCTGCCAACCTAATATGCTGTAACAAGCAAAAGATACATGGCTCATCTAGATTTCTGAAACTTCGTGAAAAGTTTACATCCTTATACTTGAGAAGAAACTTGTATCTACATCTTAACAGATGGAAAACATTTTGGTTAAGTGTACATCTCTTTGAAGAACAGGAACACTGAAGGATGTTACTCTTAACAATACTGGTAGGAAACAATGGAGAGATTGGGGCCGTACTTCCTTCAGTCCTTGCTATTGCTGAAATCCTGAAAGACATACACAGAAGGTACCAAGTTTTGCATTAGCACCTCACCTTTATGTATCCCTGCCTGCAATTGCTTGCACTAATTCTTCCCATGATTTTCAATGTAAGAGCAACACTTAGCTAGTCATTTCATCTAAATGATTTATTGTTGGCATTCTTATCATTAACAACTTAAATTCTAAAAATCCGTAAAGCTGTTCCATAACAAAACCTCAAAATAATGAGAAAAATCCCAATAACATTAAGAACAGTAAAGCATTAAGACAGCTCTATAATTTGGAAAGCAGAAGACAGAGATGTGTTTTCACATCCCTCATTGCCAAGTGAGCAGAGGCCAACCAAAGTTCCGAAGGAAACACATTTTGCAGTCTGAGGGCAACATAGGAGAATGCATTTTCTTGAAATAGGTCTCTGTGGGTAATAGCATCCTCAAGAGAGCCTCTTTTGCAGATCTTAAAAATGAGACAGGTTCATAATGAGACAGGTGTTTTCTTAGATAGTCAAGACATTTAGGGTTAAAACCAGTGGAGGTTAGTGGCTCCAGTGTCACTATGATAGGATATCCACTTCAGGCTGTAGTTAGGACTTTTAGGGAGCTGGTCATAGTGCTGAGCAGATTTTGAAGCCAGGTTTCAGCACTATGTATAGATCCTTCCTATCTTAGACTAAAACCTAGTGGTTGAACCATCCTGTTAAAAATACCACTTTAAATTGATCAGCTGGCAGTATGTACATAGAACATCTGTCTGAGTCCCTATGTGACTGTAGGGAAAAGGATCTGGTTTGTGCCTGCTGCTCTGGCCCAGACATATCTCATTTCAGGAGCTGTGATGCATGCTTCATATGTGCATATAAATTGAATGGGCTATTTGGAAATGCCCTAATTTAGTGGTATAGCAGCTGTTTTGCATGTAGAAGTTCAAGGCTTGGTCCTTGGTATCTCGAGTTACTCCTTCATGGATCACTGCCTTGTTGTGGCGAAGGGGCTTGCATAGCTCAATGAAGCTATGAGCTATGCCGTGCAGGGCCACCCAAGATGGACAGGTCATAGCAGAGAGCTCAGACAAAACGTGATCCACTGGAGAAGGAAATGGTAACCCACTCCAGTATCTTTGCCATGAAACCTCATGGACAGTACCAAAAGGCAAAAAGATATCACGCCGGAAGATAAGCTCCTCAGGTCGGAAGGTGTCCAATATGCTACTGGGGAAGAGCAGACGGCTAGTAGTGCCGGAAGGAATGGAGTGACTGGGTCAAAGCAGAAAGGACATTCAGTTGCAGATGTATCTGGTGGTGAAAGGAAAGTTCAATGCTGCAAAGATCTATACTCCATAGGAACCTGGAATGTAAGATCCATGAATCAAGGCAAGCTGGATGTGGTCAAACAAGAGATGACAAGACTGAACATCGACATCTTAGGAATCAGTGAACTAAAATGGACAGGAATGGGTGAATTTAATTCAGATGACCATCAGGTATACTATTGGGGGCAGGAATCCCTCAGAAGAAATGGAGTAGCCTTCATAGTCAATAAAAGAGTAGGAAAAGCAGTACTGGAATACAATCTCCAACATGACAGAATGATCTCTGTTCGAATCCCAGGAAAACCATTCAACATCACAATAGTCCAAGTCTATGCCCCAACAACTGGTGCTGAAGAGGCTGAAGTTGACCAGTTCTATGAAGGCCTACAACACCTTCTAGAATTAACACCAAAAAATGATGTCCTTATCATCATGGGGGATTGGAATGCTAAAGTAGGAAGCCAAGAGATAACTGGAATACCAGGCAAGTTGGGCCTTGGAGTACAAAATGAAGCAGGGCACAGGTTGGTAGAATTTTGTCAAGAGAATACGATGGTCATAGCAAATACTCTTTTCCAACAATCCAAGAGACAACTCTACACATGGACATCACCAGACGGTCAACACAGAAATCAGATTGACTATGTGCTCCGCAGCCAAAGATGGAGAAGCTCAATACACTCAGTAAAAACTAGACCAGGAGCTGACTGTGGCTCAGATCATGAGCTTCTTGTTGCAAAATTTAGGCTTAAATTGAAAAAAGTAGGGAAAAGCACTAGGCCTAAATCCCTGATGAATATGCAGTAGAGGTGACAAATAGATTTAAGGAATTAGATCTGATAGACAGAGTACCTGAAGAACTATGGACGGAGGTTCGCAACATTGTACAAGAGGTAGCAACTAAAGCCATCGCAAAGACAAAGAAATGCAAGAAAGCAAAATGGCTATCTGAGGAAGCTTTACGAATAGCTGAGGAAAGAAGGGAAGTGAAAGGTGAGGGAGAAAGAGAAAGATACACCCAATTGAATGCAGAATTCCAGAGAATAGCTAGAAGAGATAAAAATGCCTTCTTAAATGAACAGTGCAAAGAAATAGAAGAAAACAATAGAATAGGGAGGACCACAGATCTCTGCAAGAAAATTGGTGTTATGAAGGGAACATTTCATGCAAGGATGGGCATGATAAAGGACCAAAATGGCAGGGATCTAATGGCAGAAGAGATTAAGAAGTAGCAAGATTACACAGAAGAACTATACAAGAAAGAGCTTAATGTCCCTGATAAGCATGATAGGGTCCTCACTGACCTGGAGCCAGACATCCTGGAATGTGACGTCAAATTGGCCTTAGGAAGTTTGACCAACAACAAAGCTAGTGGAGGTGACAGTGTTCAAGCTGAGCTATCCAAAATCTTAAAAGGCAATGCAGTAAAAGTGCTACACTCAATATGCCAGCAAATTTGGAAAACTCAACAGTGGCCACAGGATTGGAAAGGGTCAGTTTACATTCTGACCCAAAGAAGGGCAATGCCAAAGAATATTCAAACTAGCTCACCATTGCACTCATTTCACATTGTAGCAAAGTTACGCTCAAAATTCTACAAGCTAGGCTCCAGCAGTATGTGGACCACGAACTACCAGAAGTACAGGCAGGATTTCAAAGAGGGAGAGGAACTAGAGATCAAATTGCCAACGTATCTTGGATCATGGAGAAAGCTAGGGAGTTCCAGAAAAACATCTACTTCTGCTTCATTGAGTATGCTAAATCCTGTGTGGATCACAACAAATTGTACCAGACCATCTTATTTGTCTCTTGAGAGTCCTATATGCGGGTCAAGAAGCAACAGTGAGAACTGGACATGGAACCATTGATTGGTTCAAAATTGAGAAAGGAGTTCAGCAAGGCTGTATATTGTCGCCCTGCCTATTTAACTTATATGCAGAGCACATCATGCAAAAGGTGGGGCTAGATAAATCACCAGTTGGAATTAAGATTGCCGGGAGAAATATCAACAACCTCAGATATCCAGATGATACCACTCTAATGGCAGAATGTGAAGAGGCACTAAAGAGCCTCTTGATGCGGGTGAAGATCATGGCATCCAGTCCTCTCACTTCCTGGCAAATAGATGGGGAAGAAATGGAGGTAGTGACAGATTTTATTTTCCTGGGCTCCAAGATCACCACAGATGGAGACTGCAGCCAAGAAATTAAAAGACGCTTGCTCCTGGGGAGGAAAGCTATGGCAAATCTATACAGCATACTAAAAAGCAGAGACATCACCCTGCCAACAAAAGTGTGTATAGTCAAGGCTATGGTTTTCCCAGTTGCAATGTATGGCTGTGAAAGCTGGACCATAAGGAAGGCTGAGCACCAAAGG
>NW_025335438.1:8114041-8210412 GCF_004798865.1 Varanus komodoensis | reverse complement strand
GAGTCCCTTGGACCACAAGGTGATCAAACTGGTCAGTCCTAGAGGAGATCAACCCTGACTACTCTTTAGAAGGCCAGATACTGAAGATGAAACTCAAATACTTTGGCCACCTAATGAGAGGGAAGGACTCCCTGGAGAAGAGCCTAATGCTGGGAACAATAGATGGCAAAAGAAGAAGGGGACGGCAGAGGATGAGGTGGCTAGATGAAGCAGTCGGTGTAAACTTAGGTGGACTCTGGGGGATGGTGGAGGACAGGACGGCCTGGAGGAATGTTGCCCATGGGGTCGCAATAGGTCAGGCACGACTTCGCACTAACAACAACAGCATCTAGAGTTATGCAGTTATAAGTGATGAGAAAGCCTACTGTTGACCACTCTAAAGAGTAAATGATGCTCAGAATGGCCAACATTGGGCAGAACTCAGTATTAATGGTTCAACTAAATATTAGGTAATTCCATATGGAACTGGGGAGTTTTTGATTCTTCAAGTATCAAGACTGTGCTTCCAATCTCAAATTGAAATTCATAGTAGCATGCAGGCTGAAATGAAAGGACCGAAAAGGACTTCCTCCCCCAACCACCCCCACCATATTTAAGAGAGAGAGAGAGAGAGAGAGAGAGAGAGAGAGAGAGTTCTTTCCCTATAGGAAATTGGAATGGATCTCATAGCAAAGGAATTCAAAAAAAGACCCATGTCATGTGTCACTTCTGCATTTGCTAGCAGCTTTGGCCTATTGCGGCTGAATGCTGTATGATGATGGGTTCTATTTAAATAGATAAAATGGTATATTTTTCTATTCTTAAATATTTTATGATACATGGCATTTATATTTTAGAATCCTATTTCTGCGTCTTGTATAATATTAGATTTTCAACAGCTTTTATTTGTTTTAAGATGGAGGCAAATGACACCTTTAAACCCCAGTAGTGAGTGAAGAAAATTAAGGAGAGGCGAGGTGTGCAGTGGATGCCTAAAATGGTTTTGTTATTTCCAGTAAAATAAAGCCCCCACTGCATGCTCACAGACTGAGAAATAACAGGGGGTTATGGAGTTAAGGAACTATTCCTTTCAGCTCCCATTTTGGGATCTGCAAAGTGACACTAGTCTCTGTTAAAAATTTTATTATTGCATTTATTTCTTCCGTAAATAGGTATTGTTAAAGGCATAGAGTGATAGGGAAAGCACCCACTCTCAGGCTAACCATTGCACCTAGAAGGGAAAACTATTTTTTCCAAAATGTGGGAAACTGCTCCATTTATCCAGAGGCCAACCTGACTGGTTGCACCACCAAAGTTCAGTCTAGCTCAGAATGGAGTTCTGTGGAAGAGGTGGGATTACAATCATGGTACTGTATGGAAAGGCTGGTTCACATCCAGCACAACAAGACCACATCCTGTAAGTCAAGGTCAAGTTAGGCAATTCAGGGAGTTCAGATTCCCAACAGGGCATGACAGGAAGGATCCTAGATCAATTACTTGCTGAAACTTGCCCACTGAGAACTATTGTCTCAGCAACATGCAGGTGCCTTCTTAAGCCCTGCAAAAGTTAATTCTGCCCACTTTGAGGAACTGGCTACTTCTTAAAGGACAATCTTCCTGTTCTGCAGCCACTGGCTACTATGTAGAACTAGTGAAGACTTCATCACAGGGACCTTGAATCATAGGTCCATAGAGCATAGTTGTCCTCTCAGTTGTCTTCTGAACCAGAAGAGGACCAAGACTAGATAACAATGACTCTGATACTTTTCTAGTCCTTATGTGTCCAAACTGCTTCTGCATGTATTCAACATGTCTGCATGCCCATATTTGGAAAATATTTTAATAATCATTAATATTATTTATTGGTTTTATACTTTTATTGCCAGGATGAATCCAGATTTTATATTTTATATATATGTGTGATTGATTGATTGACTGTATATTTTTCAATGCTGGAAGCCTTCCCGAGGCTTATGCGACTGGGACGGCATATAAAAACACTAACTAAATAAATAAAAACACACATGAAAATATGCATGGATTTTCACATGAAAAGGGAAAAAGGAACAGAGATCACACTCTGATGTGGACATGAAATATAATAACCCTGAGTTGGAATATTTTAACTTTGAGCAAGGTTGGATTTTGTTGGCATATTCTCCCCTACTCCGAACTAGCGTCACAGACTTACGTTTCCTTACTGATTCTACTCCAGAGTAGTAGATTTTGAAGCCAGCATATATTCTGATATTTCCTTTTTATCCCCAAGTAAACATTTGTTTCTGTTTTGACGTTTTAAATTGTATAGATGAGTCCAGAATATTTCCAGGGAAGTTTTGTATATCTGTGCTGAAGGATGATTTGATTTAAAACTTTTGTACTTGAACTTTCTGATGCTTCAGTTGTATATAAAGTAGTGTTTTATTTCTCACTCACATTGCAGTGGCAATGTACATCTATAATTCTTCAGAGTTTTGTTTTGTAACCAGAGCATGACTTTCCTATGGAAATCTTTTTGTCAAGAAGGTGAATCTACTAATGCATTATGGATATGGTGAAATATGAATTAGAATTTTTGCTGTTCTTAGTATACTTGATGGAAAGCCACAGTTTTATTAAAGACATTCAGGCAAATTTTGACTTCCTTTTCATCTCTATTCCCCAGAGCAATGCAAGTCAGAAAAAAGTTATTGTATAAAGCAAAGAATACTCACAATCTGGGCATGCACAGACAACACCGCTTTGCCAAATGTTTCTGTTTTGATCTTAGGTTTTCAGTTTTCAATCACTGTCCTAAAATGGTATTTGTTCCAGTTTATTTACTCTTTTTTAATAATCTGAGGGTCAAAGCTGCATGTTTCATTAGAAGCTTGTTTAAACAGTGTGCTTAAAATTTGATATATCTGTCCTTAAAAAATAAATCACAGGAGATCCAGTCACAGGGGATCCAATCTAAATCTAGAATATCATTTATTTGGCCAATATTTTCTCCCAAAAATCTACTGCTGAAATTGAATTTGCCATGAAGGTCCAGAAAAATAGTTCCAAGGTCCAGAAAAATAGCTCCATGGCAAAAGTGCTCTTGTCCTAATTTGCATGGGATCCCCAAAGTAGATACTTTTGTTATGTGGCCCTTCCTAAGCAGAGATTTTAAATATGCTATTGTTGCAATGTGTAAACTCTACATTAATTGCACAATCTGTTCCTGTTCCCTCCCTCCTTCCCTCTCTCATGCCTAAAGTCTTCTGTATGATAGATGTACAGTGTGTTCTGGATGGGGTTAGTTGCCCTGAAATAATCAAGTTGTGCTTTAGGAGTAGTTGTTAACCTGACATCGCTGTTTGAAATACAGTTGATAGCTTCTCTATCAGGAGCACCCTTTACTAAAAGATAAAGGCCTGGCTTTCATCATGTATGCCTTCATAATCCAATAATTTGATAAAGAAAATAAGAGCATTCCTGCTGAATCAAACTAAAGACCTAGTTAGTCCTTCATTCTATTCTCACCATGGCCAAGCAGTTGCTGCAGGGCAGGCCACAAGCTGGACATGAGTGCAATAGCACACTTCCAGAGGGTACTGTCTACAATACTGGAAGTGATGTACAGCCATCATGACTATTGATAGACTATCTTCCATGAATTCACTAATGTTCCCTTTAAACTAGCAGCCAGCACTATATCTTGGGGTAGTAAATCCCACAGTTATATGGGGAAAAGCACTTCCTTTTTTATCTTGAATTTCCCATCATTCAGCTTCACTGGTTCACCCCAGGTTCTAAGGGAGAGGGGGAGACACTTTGGGAGGTGCATCAGTTTGTATAGCTCTATAATGAGATCTCTCTTCAACCTTTTTTCTAAGCTGAAAAGGCTCGAGTTTAGCTTTAACTTTTTGCTTTTTAACCAAAAATTCCCAATTTCTGTCACAGAAATGATTTCTGCCTTCTCACATGTTTCTTAAATGGAAAAAAGAGTTTTAGCTGGAGCACTATTCTAACTTCTGTTTGTAATAAATTGAAAATTTGCATTTCCTTTGAATAGAGGAAACAGTGGTTTATACAAAGCCCAGGGCTCTGTTCAAAACACCGGCTACCATGTTTGACAAAAACATGAAAATGCAGTTAGCTGAACTTGTAACAGGAACTTTGAACTTTTTCCTCTTATATGTGAGAAGAGGAAAAAGGAATAGAAAGTGACTGAGTTGAGGTTCATGTTTCTCATTCTTGTGCATGACAACTCTTTCCTATGTTGTATGTCTCATCTATATTACAAGTTTAAAAAATCTATAATGAAGCATTTTAAAGATGAAATAATAATAATTTCTATACCACCTGTGGCTAAAGTTTTCTGGGCAATTTATAACAGTACATAAATCAGATAGTAAAATACAGTAAAATACATAAAATCAGAAATACATTAAAGATTAAAACAGCTAAAACCAAATAATAACAGAAGACCCAGTAAAAGATACCTGGGATGGGCAACCCCCTCAGACTTCTAGGTATCCAGATAAATCTTATGAAAGTGCTCTAAGCAGAAAGGCTGTGGGAGACAGCACACAATCTCAGACTGTCTCAGGACTCGCATAGGAAAATGTGTAGCAACAGTATAACATCTATGCCTAACTAGGCTCCCATTGATTTGCTGTAAATGTTGTCCATAGGTTCAATTTATAAGATTGCTGAATTAGCATATTGCTATTTTCTGGAGCTTTACCCCAAAAGTTGTTCTATTTATTAGTAAATGAACATCCATATAAGAATTACTCTAATGGTATTTTTAGAATACCAACTATTCTGTGCCTTACCTCATTCTGTAAAATGATCAATCTGAGCTATTAAAAAGTTTTTTTTAAGTGTCACTTCAGTAAGTAATGAATTACTAATTCCACAATTACTTTTACATGGCACTAGTGATACATTGCTTGTGATTTAAAGTAAGTAATTACTGGAGTCAAAAATTTCATTATTAAATTATGTAATTCTTTACTAGTCATATTTTAACTTTCAATAATTTTTATAAGTGCCTCATAATAAAGTAATTCTACAAATGGTTGTACATTTATCATTCAGAAAAGGAGACTTTTTATTTTGTTTTCTGAGTTTTTAAAGCGCTTCCATTTTTAGAAAATAGAAATGTCATTGGGGGAGTACAAACTTATACTCTCGTGTGTATGTGTGTGTGTATACAACAATAGTGTCTTAAGTATGGCCTTTTAAAAGTATTCTGATCATGCTTCTGAATATCAAAATTCTTTAAAGTATTCTCTAGAAATCTTTCAAAGTCAGTTTTCTTGAAGTCATATAAATATGGTTAAAATCTTCTCAATTCACAAGATTCTTGTGAGTATTAATGGATTTGAGTTCTATATGCAGATATTCTCTATTTGTATTTAATTATTTACATAGCTATATCCAAACCTTTTTTTTTAAGGAGCTTATAACTGGGTACAAAATCCATCCTCCTCATTTTTATTATTACAAGAACCTTATGAAGGAATTAGGCTGCAACATAGTCAGTAGCTCAAGTGATGTTCATGTTGATGTTCATGTCATGGCTTTGGTCCCAAGTCTCCTATACTGGTTTGCCACTACATTATGCTGATAATTGTTAAGAAGAAAAAGGGCCAGAATATCGAGTTACAGCAAGTGAACCACCAGATGAGGCCCCTTCAAGAGGAAAGTCCCTTTTCTTTCTTTTGTGAGTATTTAAGCTCACTTTGGCATTATAGCATAGAGCTGGGTTTGTGCCGTTTTAGAGCCAAACACCTCACAGGATCACAGGTATTTCCCTTGCAAAGTTGAAGTTTCCTTACCAAATAGCTGACATAGGCTGTGTGCAAATGGCACTGTGTCATATGGGTAGAGATGGTAGCTTTAACCCAGCTTTTCCCAAGTAGTGCCACAATTGGAATTACGTGGATGACCAATTTACACATTGCTAAAAAAAGTATAGAAATTTGCATAAAATTTAGATATGTTGACATGCACATTCATGTTAAAATAGACACAATTAATATAATTTAAACAGAAATACAATTTTTCCTGGTGAGGAAGACTGTGTCCAGTTTGCTGCCAAGGTGCTTACTGTTAATGAGCTAATTCAGGGACACAGTTTTCCTTATGAAGGTTTTTCTTTGCAAACTAGACAGTTCTTCAAATAGATTTTTTTTCCAAAAAGGAAGATTTCCCTTTAATAGCATTTGAAATAGAGGTTCATCCTCTCTAATTAGGTCAACTGTCCACTTTATTTGTCAAACCTGCTAGTCACATCTCTTATTTTCAACTGTTGTTGCTCCTGCAAGTTTGGGTTGGAGGCATTCTCATTGATCCTGTGATAGGGGCAAAGCATCACACTTACTCCATCTCTCCCACTGTGCTGGCAATTTCATTAAGGGAAGCAACTACGGGTATACAAAGAGAACGTAAATGACAGGTTTCATGCCTAGTCTGTTCCTCACACACCTGGGATTTCAACATAAATGGCTTAACTATGGAATTTCATGCAGGTAAAGACTCTCCCTATGTCTCCACACCTGAAAGAGATGCTGGAATGGTGGCGATAGACATATGTTTAGGTGCCATATAATCTATGGGCACCACTCAAACCTGCAATAGTAAACTATCCTGATATGAGTTTTTACAGAAAGCCTCAACCCATCTTCCTGTGGGTTTCTCTTATTAAGCTCACATTTGACACATTTCATTCAAAAATGACTGGGGAGAATAACAGTTTTTAAGGCAAATACTCAAAAAGTTTCATTTCACAATTTACTGAGCTCCTATTTGTAACATTTTCCTGACCTAGCAATTATTGTGTTGGTGTCAACAGTAATGTAGCCAACCCCATCTCCTTTGACAGTACATCAGGTAATCATAGCTTGTCAGATGCTAAGCCCTCTTTTTTAATTTCACATAATTATGAAAGCAGCTAGAAATAAATTGCATCTGGTTTAATAATACATGATAATGTTTTAAAGATACTTCAGAAAAAGTAAATTACTTTTGCAGTATTAGTGTAATCTATTATATAATATTAATATGCATAACAGATGGCGCTCAGAAGAGTAAAGAGGGTATTATTTTGATTTGATTTTAATTAGATATATATTGTCTCTTCTATTATATATTAGCCACACTAATGCTGTAAGAGGCTTTTATTCATAATATTAAGAGATTCATTGCATGCCAAACTCTTAGATGTCACTGGTGTCATACCAGGGACTTTTAACAATACTGGAAAAAAATACATTAGTTTCTGGAGTTTTGGTCATCTTTAACAATGATAAGACACTCTTTCTTGTTCCAGTAAGTCATTGTTTTAAGAGCATACTGTTATATCAGAGGAAGAAGTTCATAATCTTTATACACTACACAGAGCTTGATAAGAAAATTATTAATTTTAGTTTTCATTCCAAATCCTTCTAAAGAGCTCAGCAGTGTCATTGGTGGATGTTTTACATTTTATGCTCATGACAGCTTTGTCAGCTATGTTGCAGACTCCACTTTTCTATACGAGTGTACACAATAGCATACAATGGTACAAACTGTAACAGTATTTCTAAAGTTAAAAATCCAGAAAATCACTGGCCCAGGCCTAGCCAGTAACCTGTGCAACCATGTAAAGATGTGAGCCCTCATACTCCTATTAAAGGTCTTGCACTTTATTTCAATTCCACCTTTATAGAAAATAATAGTGTCTGATAATAGTGTCATTAGTGAGACAGCCAATTTTGTAGTGAGGATCAGTATATCCTGCCACCTACCTCCTACTATTAATGTGAGATTTAATTAGCATATCTATTAATACCCTGTTCTTGTAATAACATGTTCATGTTCCAGGCTTTCTAAAGGGTAAATTTCATGCTCATAATATAGGCACTTGACCATAATCACTGATATCAGTAGGTATCTGGATGCTAATTTCATTTACCAGACATGACATTCTCCTTAGAAGAAAATACCCATTGTGATTTCCTGCAGGCATAGGAGCTCTGTGATGCTTTCACTGAGTTCCTCTATTCACAAGGCTTTTCTCATTCATTTCATTGTTAACTAGCATCCGTTGTTTTCACAGAGACATTCCTCCTGTGTTACAAATACTGGGGAAGCATATGGAAGAGTTCCATGGATGAAGTGGAGGGTATACATTGAACCATAGAAAAAGAATAATAAGCAGTAAGAGGGTTTGTTTTTGTTTTGTTTATCTTACATGTTTGAAGAACATTCTTACTCAGAGAGGTACCATTGATGCTAGGCAGAAGGTAAATTTAGTCAACATATCCGGACACCTGGAATAATGTGAAATTTGTGCAGTTTTCATCTTAAGTGAATAACGTAATTTACACTTTCTGAACTAATATGCAGACTGAAGTACAGTTTACAAATTAGGTTCTGCCATTCTTGCTCAAAAATGCACATAATAGGAAAAATTGCATACAAAGTTATGTATTTTAGGGGACATTGCATACCAATTAGGGAAAAACACATGTGCACATGTGTATTTTAGGGAAAGACACATAGAAAAGTGTAACTCTGCTTTTAAGAAGTAATGCTTATTTCTGTGTTCATGTGAATGTTTCAAAAAGCAGAACAACATACAAATTACACAGAATGGAATCATGATTGAGCATATACAACAATGACATAGATTAGATACATATTAGATACATAGATTAGTACACCTCTCAGAGATCCTGCAAATCAATGAAAATATGAAGTATCTATGGAAAGAATAGAGCAGGATACATTTAGCCTTAAATAGTAGCACAAGTTGCAAGCCTCTCCAGATAATCATCTGCATCAAGCAATCTGTATTGTGTATCATGTCCAGCTGTGGAGCATTTAAGGAAGCAACATTAGTTACTGAGTATTCTTCCCCTCTGACATTAAAGATAGCACTCTGAACCTGGAACGGGACCTGGAAATCTGTCATAGCTAGTGAGAAAGAACTGCACTGAATGGCCTCAAAAGTCAGAAAATCAACCACAGAAAAGCAGAAAGGGGGCTGTTCCAGTGAGATGGGAGCAGACTGGAAAGGCCAGAATATAAACCTGCACCTCTGTGAATCCCCTTCTATTCCTTTCCACAGTCTAAAAAGACCATCCAGTGAAATCTGCAGGGTGGAAGCCTGGGAAGCAAAGATGGACTCTGCCACTGGTCTCCACCTTGCATTGGATGATTGGAAGTATCCGAGTATCACTGAAGGTGACATGTCTTAGCAACATGAAAATGTCGCCATACCTAACACCTTTACATACGCTGGCCATTCCCGTTGTCTGATAATTGTATCTGCCAGTTGATTGTTCACATCCTAATACCAAGGATCCCCTTTTGGAAACATACCTTAATATGGTAAGGGGAAGTGAGAGTGTCAGAGAAGCCAAGAGCAATTCTACCAGGAGGCCAGACTGCATCACTAGCGTGGTTTCCAAACAGGGTCAAACAAAGCTGAGTGGTCAAAGCAGAGACACCACACTAAGAGGCATTCAGCCTCTTCAGGAGCAATGGGCACCTTGGCAAAAGATTATGGATGCTTCTAATGGAATACTGGAGCTACTAGGCAGCAAGAGAAGCTGAAGGTGACACTAGCAGAGGATCTTTTACAGTGTTGCTCAAACTAATTCTATTTAGTAATACAAAAAAAAGGCAATGGCAAACAATTTCTGAATAGTCTTGCCTTGTAAAACCTATAATGAAACAATTCAAATTGAAACAAGAGATAGTGCCAGAAGATGAACCTCTCAAGTGAGAAAGCACTCAATGAGCTACTGGGGAAGAATGGTACAAACAGCACTGTTGCTAATGACACAACTAGATCAAAGCCAAAAGGAGGTCTTGAGACCGACATGCACAAAAGTGAAAGATAAGTCTAATGGTGTACAACAAATACAATAGAAGCATGGAGTATGAGGGGTAGGAATCAAGGCAGATTGCAAACTAGCTTTGGGATGAACCCTAGTGGAATCTATCCCTACAGTATTCATGGACGTTCTCCTGTGCTCATCCTAGTCTTGCAAAGCGATCTGAGTGCTCCTCTCTGGCCCAAAGAAGCCCTTGAATGCCCATGAAATGAAGTTTTCACAACTGGCAACCTAATTCTGCATCAGGTGCAGCAGCACATAGGCTGTTGCACATGGTGCAGAAGAGGGACACTGCTAGTGCAATGTGTGGGGTTCAGTTCCTGGTGAGTGTTCTGTGAACTCTGGGTGCCCTCACCATGAACTTGGTGAAAGCACCCAGGGCTGCAGCAAAGTCGATGGGAGCCAAGCCCAGGGAATCCAATGGATTCCCACCTTCAAATCTATTCCTCACAATCCCTACTGGAAACCATAAAGCAAGAAACAGAATGCCCAAAAATCACAGTGAGGAACTAAAGTGGATGCAACTACTTGTGAACTAAAGTGGATGAAATGGGGCACTTGAAGTCAGACAAATGCTACTTGTTTTGTTCTGGAAATGATGAGCTCAGAAGAAGTGGTTCTAATAGTGAGGAAAGATGTAGCACAAGCAGTAAGGAGTTACAGTGCGGAGTCTGGCCAACTCAGATCAATCAGAATTCTGATTGATGCCACTTCCTCCTACCATCATCTTCCATTCTGCCTGTGATTTGTTGTAGGATTCAAATGGTTCTGCAATGTACCCATTCTTTGTATACTGAATGCACTGAACTGCAAGCACAAAACTGACCCTCAGTATACAATAACCCAACTATATGAAAAAATTAAAAAGAACACTGCACTGAAGCTGAAACAAGTTGTAATCAATCCATTTTTTAAAAATAAACCTGATTTCAATTAAAACAACCTCTGGAGGTGGACTAATGTATAGTATAATAAACGGGTAAATGTAAGGCGTGGGAAAAGTTCAGACATTCCTTTCAACATATTGGATCAATTAATAGCATGTACGAGGAAACCCTGATTATTTGAAAGAGTGGAGAAAAATGACTTGATTCTTTACAAGTAGTACAGACTATTATTAGTATTCCAGATAGACTGTGTTCTAGGAGTCCATCATAAGCTTTGATCTGTCTGCATCCACAGCTGGAAACTTTGCACCAGACTCTGAAGCAGCAAGAAGTGACAACAGTCACCTCAATCAGAAAAGTGAGTTAGTGCTTGCAAATGTTAATCAGTGGATCAAAGAACAAAAGTGAGTGAGATTGAAGTCTCCCCCAACTCTTGCCCAATCTGATTTCATTTCCTTGGGCCCCCAAACAATTACGCATTTATAAGAACACTCTTCTCAACTTACATCTGCACCTTTTATTTGAAGCTGTGCACTGGGTTCTTTCTATAAAATGTCCTGCTCTTTTCATTCTGTCTCCTGCATCCCGTCCTCCTTTTCATCCTATCTTATAATTAATGCATCCAATCAAAACTCCAAACATGCTGACTGTAAGAGCTTATCATTAAATCAGCAATCATGCTGAGTAACTTATGATTACATAAGAACAGGGTGTGTGGATGAAGAAAAATCAGTAATTTTTATGAACATTTTAGAACTTTCCAGGAATGTGAAAAATTAATGTTTGATTAATTCAAAGGTTTGTTTGGTTCCATATATAAGGGAAACTGTTTTCCTGTGTATCAGAAATAAAAAATGAAAGCCAAGGAAACCAAAAACTTGCACAGACAGTTGTATGTAGTGAACAGCAGCATAATTAGAATGTAAATTCTAATATAATCTTCACCAGCCTTCTAGGTACATTGGAGTGGAACTTCCATCATTAGCCCAGAGGATATAACCAAGTGTGTCCAAGGAGTGGTAAATGCCTCCATGAATTAAGGAGTGTTTCCTACTGTTCTGAAGCAGCATTAATATGAACACACCTGAACAAGCAATTCTGGATCCAATGGTACTTGACAACTAATGCCCAGTTGCAAATACTCAATTTATAGAAAACATACTTAGGAGACTGTGATGGAGAAACTGCAGGCACTCTTGGAGGATACAGATTATGTAGACCCATGGGACTAACTGAGCCATGATCACATTATGGATAACCTTCATCAAATCTGAAGAACAGGGGGAAGAGTCATTCTGCAGACAAACCCATCTTAAGATACAAGGTCCGGGGAAGTAGTGCCACCTGATACTGGTGTAAAACAAACCCTTCCCAAGTGCTCCCAGTCTCTTGGAAATAACTAACCAAAGATCCTATCGGGGTCTTTTGTGTAGGGCTTCTTTCCTTGTGTCCTTATGGAAGCACCATTAGTTTTCAGGTTGTACTCAACATACCTTGTGCTGGGTGTTGAAACAGTGCAGCATGACCCCAAAATGTGGTGTGCCTCTTGAGAGATGCCTCTTTCATTTCCAAAGCACTCCATCCTGGCTTTGGTGGAAACAGGGTAAAAGATATGTTAAGAATTCAGGAAAAAGTCCAGAATGAGGGAAAAAGCTAGTCAGATCCTCAGCACAGAACAATAGACAGTTTAAAAAGCCAAAGCAGTTTCAGCGCACAAACCAAAGATCAGCTTGAACTAGAAATGGCAGTGGTGGCAGCAGCAGCAATGGCAACAAAAAGTTTGAGGAGGGGGTACTATCTAGCTAGCACAGTCCTGCGTGATATGGCTTCCCTAGTTCCTTGAAGACCCACTGGTGCTTGGGTCACATCTTCCCTGCTTTGCTTAGGGAAAAACTATACCTGGCCACGTGAACTGAAGAAACTTTGGGCAATCTTTGCACATACCTGCCTCAAGTTCCATTAGACCCCGGGAAACCTGCTCCTGGCACCTATGCTCAAAGATTAACTCCCTGCTCTAGGCAAACACACTTACTTTCCCAGTGGAATATATCCCCTTTGTTCTTGCCTGACTAGAGATTTTAAAGTTTCTGTGGGGTTTTTTGTTTGTTTGTTTGTTTGTTTATAAGTTTGCCCATTCATCCTCTGCTCAGAGATGAATGCTGGAAATTTTTTATTGCTCATGACCAGGACAGTTTCCTACACAATAGATTAGCAAAATGGCAGCACCAGGCATATAGATGCCTCATCCAGGACATCTGCATTGCATTCAAGTGATGTGGCCTTTTGCTTAAGCAGAAATCTTCAGCCAATTGGAAAAGGAAAGTTTCTGTCTCTAGAACAAGATGGAGTCTGTATGGTCTGGCTGAATGGCATGGCTTTTCTTATGTTGCCCATAACTTGCTTGTGATTCTGCTTAAATGTATTGGCTTTTTATGATATTATTAGCCATGGCATTCTCCTGAATCAGCTGCATGGTCTGGGCATTGAAGGCACCGTGTTACTAGTTCTGGTCCTCCCTGTGGGGAATCACATTGGATAACTGTTTTTTTATCACATGGTCAGTGGGGTTCTACAGGGTACCCTCTTGTCTCCAGTGCTGTTCAGCATGCATATGAAGCCACTGGAGTAGTGTTTCGGGTACTTGCAGCAATATCTGAATCAGCTGAGTCTACATGTGGCCAGAAGGAATGCCTAGACTCAGTGATGGGCTGGGTGAGGGCCAATGAACTGAAGCTGAATCCTGGCAAGATGGAAACTCTGAATCTGAGAGACAGGCTCAGTGACTGTTCTGGCTGGGACTGCATTCACTTAAAAGCTCAGGTTCAGAGTCTTGGGGTACGCCCAGTCTCTGGAGTCATTGTCAACTACCCAGAGGACTTTCTCATTGATTACATCTAAACTTGAAATGGTCTGCCAGGAAAATGTCTCTGATATCCCAGATTGCTACCTTCAAAAGGAAGGTAAGGATGTATTGCTTCTGACAGCGCTTCCAAGATTAGCATTCAGATCAGTTTATTTAATATGCTTGTTTTTAGTCAAATGTTAATCATTATTGGTTTTAATTTATCAGAATGCGGTGGTATATAAAAATTAAAATTAAAAAGTGACCATGTACATTTAGAATGTCTTTTACCTGCTTCGACTGGTTCATCAGCCACAGCCTTTCCTAGATAGAGATAGCTTGGCCACAGTGCTATAGGCACTAGTGACTTCAAGTGGCTTCAGAATATTGACAGAAGCTGCCCTTTTCCCTGCAACGCCTTTGCTGAGGGAACTGCAGTGGCTGCCTACTCACTACAGTGCCCTAAACAACTTGGGATCAGAATATCTTAGCAATTTCTTCCCCCTCAACATGGCCAGTCACTGAGGTCCTTGGATGGCATTTCCTGGTTGTTCTACATGGCTCCATCGCCCACTTTGGATTACACCTGAGGAAGAGCTCCATTTCTCTGGAAATTGCTGCCTCTCAGGCAGGCACTAATATTGCATGGTTTTTGGTGTTTCCTGAAAATACTCTTACTGCTTTTAAGCAATTTTTATTCTGTTATCTGTTTTATCTTTTTCTGTTTAGTGCTCTAAAATTTTGATACTGGAATATAGAAATATAGAATATAGAAATATATATTGGCTATATAAATCTTGCAAATAAATGATAAATAAATCATTCTATGCCAGCATAGCCAACATATCTACCATGAGGAAAACATTTACACAAATGTTCTGAGTAAAAGCACTCATGTTCTCCATGACCAACTCTGAGCACTTTTATTCTCCAATATCTGTATTGTTGTTGATTTTTAAAAATAAATTTTAAAAGCCTGCTAAATTATCTAGGTGTTCCACAGGGATTAGAAATGAGATGCTCCCTATCCATAAAGTTACAATCTAATAGACCTAACACAAAAATAAAAGAGAACAGGAACAAAAGCAAACTCAGATAATCAATCTTAAAGTTACATCATTATTAGAGTAACCAGCAGGGGTAGAATCTGTTCGAGGAAAGCAGAAACCAAATGACTGTTGATCCTTCAGCTGAATAAATGGAAGGTGTCCTGCCCTCTCACCTTTCTCTCTACTGCAGCCAGGAAATGAAATGTTTATGGCAGATTCATTCTTTGATCCAGACCAGGATTTCCAAATACTCCAGGTTAATTTTAGTGTCATTCTCAGCTGGACGAACTCTAAACTGGCAAGAGCAAGCACATTCTGTTTGTGGCTATGTGCAAGTGGAGAACTATCAAACAAAGGTAACAGCCCTGTGGAGATGCCTGTTCAGACGCTTATGGGCATCCTGTGTAGGACAGGGTGAATTCCTCACTCAACAGGGTGAGGAGAAAAAAATGTCACCTCGGCAGTCCTCTCATCCTGCAAAACTGTTAGACATTTGATTTCAGCAGTCTATCTCAGTGCTTCATAGAGGAAAGATGGGGTTGAAAGTGCTGTCACAGGTTTTTTTTGGGGGGGGGGAGGGGTGGAATCCAAGCATGGATCCCTAGATCAGAAGGTGGAATTATTTTATAACTTTGAAGTTGGAATCCAAACAATGTTATGGGTAGATTCTGTTTAAGGGGCTATTGGATTTCTGCATGACTTTGCCTATACTAAGCTTATCCTAAATCCAGATAAGCTTATCCTAATTTCTCAAAACTTCTGAACATAAGAGTTATATGTAGCTCTTCACACTGAAACTTTCAAAATAACAAGACTCAAACATGTAATGTTGGAGGTTAGGGTGGGGGCAGGTTGTCAAAAAACTTTTTGAAAATCAATTTATTTGAGCTAAAATGCCTATAAATTACTGTATTTTTTTTAAAAAATGTGTTATTGGATGTAGAATGACAAGTGAAAATGCTAATTTTGAGAATGGCTCAGTATCAACCTCCTGCCTCCCCTTCTATTCCTATGCTAGACCACAATTCATTTTGAAATCATACCATGTCATTAGATATAACTCTCTCAATATACAACTATACCTATGAAGCAAAATGAAGTAAAAACATTATATCCTTAGAAAATTTGATGACTGAGTTCCAACAGTTTCCCCCTCCCCTTCTGGCTTTAATTCAACTTTGGGCACCAGTATTTGGGAATTTGGTGATCTTCATCAAAGCCTAACATATACCTTATGCACCAAAGAATTAATGCTTAATGACCTGTGTTTAAATGATTGCAAAGCGTAGATTTCTTTATGAATTTTGAGAATGTTTACTCCAGAACATTTTCAGATGCAATATGTAGAGTCCTTGCATCCCATGTAAGAGCATTAATGTCTGGATGTTACTGTTTTCCTACCCACATTTGCAGATGCTACTCTTTTCCTATCTGCATTTGTTATCCCCTGGGCATGACTCTTATTAGATTAAACCATCCAATTGGGGACCAACCAGGGACAGTCACACTAAGGTGTGAGGATCAGAACTTCATGATCCTGTCTGTTTCCTTCCCAAGCCAGCAGAGATCCTGCAACAAGTTACACATATGCCACAAAAGCTGAACCTGAGATGGAGTGTGAACTGACTGATCTGATCTGAGAAAAAGTGGCAGCAAAAGCTTTGAGGTCTTCCTTTAGGGTAAATGTGCAGTTCAGCAGTGACTGAGATTTTGATCAGAAAATTCAGTGAGGCTGTGGGGAGTCATCTATTGCTTTATGGAAGAGCAGTAAGATTCCAGGACACATGTGCAATGTACAACCCTCCTTAATGCCACCCACAGGGCAGGTGTTCCCCCAGAACTAGTATGTCAGATTGCATCCATCCATGCAGCCAGCCCATTTCCAGATCATTGTGCTCAGTGGGAAAGAAAGGAACAGAGGAGAAGAGATCTTGCTAACACTCACTACTCCCACAGGACAGGCTCACTGGGTATCTTTTCAAAGAAGCGGCCACAAGGAAATATAAACACTGTATTTCCCACATGGTACAACTGCAATCTCACAGAGGCTGCTTTTGAAAACTAATCAAAACATTAAATGACAAATGCATTTAATAAAACAATATTTTTCTGGTTTTTGTTTTAAATGTATATATGCATTTAATACTCTTATTTAGCCTTGACCAAAATTGGTTCCATGTACATAACTAGAGTGCTATGGGTATCTCTAGGAATTTGTCTGGGAGTTGGGGAGAAAGCTTACACAGTTTTGTAAGATTTTGGTTGGTCCTAATAAAAAGTATTGCCTCTAATGTGTATTTCGTATTTGTATGTGGTTACACATCAAAAAGAAAGGCCTGAGAGCAGCAAAGAAGATGTCTTCAATTTCTGATAGATCTGGTGACAGGCAGTGAAAGGTCTCTCAGAAGCAGACTTGGTGCACAGGCAATATAATTCTACCTACAGTTAAATCTTTTCTTATTTTTTCTTGCTTCATTTAGCCCTGTAATGGATCATGGGACAAAGCCCTTTACAAGCATGAAGGATATGGCTAATATTGAGGATTGCATGAACTGTTTAGCTTGCAGTGCTTTGGGCTGGAGGCAACTCATAATACATTCAGGTACCTTCACAATATCAACATAATACATGAGGACACATGCATGGAACAGTCTTTGCTTCAAAATGGCTTGCAGTAAGAAGAGGGAAAGAGCCCCCACTCAAGCCTGGTGCAAAAAGAAGGAAAAAACAAAAACAAAAAACAAACCTGCACATTCTCTTGAAGCTATATGCACATTCATCTCAGCAGCTTCTTATCAATTGACCTCAGTTCCTCTGAATTTCCTAAAATAACCAACAGACTTGTAGAATAGTGGGCTATAGGGCAAAGGTGACACACTTGGCTACCCACATTACTTCAGTAAATGGGGAGTAATAGGATACTAAAACAGAGCCACTTTCAGGGAAGGCTGAACCAAAATTCTCTCAGCCAGATCCCTGATTCATGCCATAAATATGGTAGTGATGAATTTGTCCTGCATGCATTTTCAGAATATTTTTAAATCTTAAAAGTTCATAAAATATAAATACTACTTTTGTTATACAGAGATTTGGTCCTATCTTTTTTGGTGGGGCAGGGTAGTCTTACTACTGTTTAATTACTTCCCACTCTGGGACCCTCTTCACTAACCCAAGGCTTTAAAATGAATCAGAAAAGTCCTTTTCTGGATGTATGTCAAACATTGCCATGACTTCATTTATTGGCTAAGAACCAATCAGTAGAATAATGGCTATACTTTTTGTCCCCAAAGTGTTCAGTTGTGCCTACTGTTCCTTCTTGCCAATGCCCATGTAGGGTACAATCCTATGCATGCGTAGACAGAAAGTTTGTGTCAGTCCATGGCCCCAAAGTGTCATGCCATTGTTGACTCTTGTGTTAGATTGCTTTCCCAGATCATGGAAGTTACTTCTTTATGAGTAGCTTTATGAGCACTTCTTGCCTGCTTGGGAAATGTGTAAACTACCCAACTCTCCAGGTGGGAAAAAACTGCATCAGTCATTTGCAGAAAATTGTCAATTCCCAGTGCCAGTTGTATGAGAAAATCAACATGATAATCTATATAGTTGCAGAACTGATACATTTTCCTGCATGCAGGGAGCTGCTCATGCTTAAGTAGCCTCCATATCACAGAAAGAATGTCTATTGGGTATTTACATTGGAACCTTATTGTCTGATGTGGTGGGAACTGGAAGGAAGGAGGGTAGTCCTCTTGGAATCTCCACTTTCAGCAATGAAAGTGAGTTGATTTCTTCCATATCTTTTATTAGTACAATCAATCTCCAATTGAACATGTTGACTGAATTCATCATCCATTGTCCATTTCACACACATGCATACCCTCCTTACACTTATCTAATTGTAATCTGCTTAGAGGACCCTCAGACCAATATAGAAGAATATAAGTTTAATCAATCAATCAATCAATCAATCTTTGGTCCTGCATAGAGTGCTGCATCACTATGGTGGTATAATGTATTCTGCTGGCACAGATAAATGTTAATTATAAAGTTCTGCCACTCAGCAGGCATAACTTATGAATTGGTTTGCAGTGTAAGAATTATGTCCCAAACTATAAATGTTGGATGAGCAGTTAATGCACATCTCAGAACATACTTCCTTTTTGTTTTAATGAAATAGGAAGATCTCATGAGGTCTGGAAATAAAATAACCCCTCCCAAATGGTCCCTGGTGCTGAATTGAACATCGACATTGCTAGAATGACAAAAGAGCATCTACTTGAATATGCAGGGATGAATCTTTATCAGCTTGCTAATAGCCTGAATCACAAAATCAATTTCTGTCTACATAAAGGAATGATAATTCTTTTGCTTTAACTACTGTGGAACATCTTCATGTAACTGCTCACAAATTGGTAGTCATTTTTTTTTCTGCAGTGTAATTGTTGATTTTACTATATTGCTTCAAATCTCTGATAAGAAAGTGTATAAAATCTAGAACCTTTGGGCTCCAATCTGAAAACATCCCATCAGAAGATCAGATAATTTAAGAAATGATTTAAACCTTTTGAATGTCACATGCATTATTATTAATTAAGGCCTGTGATGCTTAATCTACAATGTTAAAATGATCAAATATATATTCAGTTCTCAAGATAACTGCAATGCTTTCACTGAAAGCAATAATAGAGACCAAAATTGCCTGTTAAAGGTTAATGAGAATTAAATCTGTGAGAGTAAAAATAAAATTAAGATAAATTCTATAGGTAAGAAATGTATTATGTGTGTGACCAGCTTAATACACAGAGTTAAATTGTATGGGAAAATGGTCTTGAACCAATAAAAGGAGATTTTTGCATACTAAGATTGAGATGCAAGAAGAAAGGCTCAGATTTTTTCAATCATCCACAACAACCTTCATTATAGCAGATGTTCATAGACTTTTTTATGAGTCACTCCATAGCAGTTATTCATTTAATTCAAATTTCTATCTCATAGTTAACCATAGTTCAAGAGTTCAAAATAAAACACCACCCCACTAGCCAAATCAAAATAGTATCACACCTGTCTAATTCTAACCATTGAATATCAGCCCAAAGAAAAGTCATTCCAAAAAGTATATAGTTTATGCTTTACTGGACCCCTGCAGTGTGGAAGATGCAATCCTGCAACTGAGGGTTTTTGCAACATTTGATATGAACTTGTTCAAGGTCAGTTGCAAATCGCTTATTGACTCCACCTTTTCCAAGGTGCAACAATTTAATTCACTTTACTGAGGCTTCTGCTTCCAAATACCCGTGGAATTACATTCATATTTTCTATATCCACCCCACTGATTTTTTTTCCTTATCTGCTTTTTTATATGTTCTATTATGCAACCTCTAGGTGCTATTGTGGTAGAATTGTGTAACTATACTAGGGTTTCTTTCAACCATTTCTCAATCTAATAAAATAAATCTTACACAAAATTGTTACAAAGAACACAAGAGGCCAAAAAGATGATATCATCACCAAGCACTGAAAATTACCATGAGTAAAGAATAACTCAAACAGTATAAATGCAATAAATGTAAATAAACCCATATGGAAAGACATCTAGACAGATAGTGTTGTAAACAAATTCATGTTCCTTTGAATATGTGTATTGTGCTGAATAGGTGTACATGGAATGGCTTAAGGTACTAGTATATAAACACCTTGCAGTCAGGATACCTGGCAGAGTGCCTTTTCTATTATCTATTATCAAGTGATTCAATGTATGGTCCAGGTGGCTCCATATGGACCTATTACTTATTGGAGACAACCCAGTATTGTGCCTCCTTAAAGCACTTATTTCAGGGAGCCTTCCTGAACTAATCAGCTACAGTTTTATTTATTTTGTTTTTAACATATTGTTTATATTAATTTGTTATCGGTTTTATCTATCATTCTTCAGCACTCTGAAATTCTCATTGGAATATGAAGCAGTATATATCAATTGCCCGCATTGTTGGTATAGTGGTGAGCATAGCTGCCTTCCAAGCAGTTGACTCGGGTTCAATTCCCAGCCAACACAGCAGAAAAAGCTTTTAAAGCATTCTGCAGCGCTAACTGTTTAAAATCCCCCAAAAGAAATGGACATGCACATGGTGGGCATGTCATAAGTGGAGCCGGCTGGAGCCAGGGGCCAGACTAGATGGCCCAGGAGGCCCCTTCTGATTCACTCTGTTTCTAATATTGTAAATATTGCACTTAATGCACTTAATTCAGTCAGTGGGGTGGTCCGACATCTTCCTTGTCCATGTTTTTGTCCAATAGATGCTATGGAGAAACTCTGAACAGTATAAATCTCAGGCTCATTAGCAAGATGAAGTACATCCTGAATAACTTCTTGAAATTCATGGTTTTACATGCCAAAAGAAATCTGAAGGCAAATGCCTCCATCACCTCTCTGTAAGGCAACTAATTTTCCCCTATGCCTTTTTCTTTTCGCTTTCATAGGAGTCCCTTCTCCTTGTTGCTCTTTTTTCCTTTTCCTTTTCTGTTTCCATTTCCTTTCCTTTTTCCTTGGTGTCTGGACATGTAGCAGGGAAAGTCACTCTGAAGAACTTCACTTTGCTTTGAAGAAATCTTAGTTGCCAGTAAGAAAAAATGTAAATTAAAAAAGTTGGAAGGATGTGGTACTTCAGTGAAGCATATTCCCTCCCTGACATAGGAGAACAGAACCCCATCCTAGCCCTTGAGGACACATAGAATACATAGCTCCTTTGTTTTCATGCATGTAAATAAAAAGAAAAACAATCTTGCCTTCATTCCATTCACTTGTGTGGAAGAAGTCAAGAGGGCCAAAATCTGAAGGGAAAATCAGTCCGCAGCTTCCTATTGCATGCAATAATACGAAGAGTGGATATTATGTTTTCCCTGTGCATGAAAATAGCATGATTGGACCTGACTTCTGTTGTTCATTTCCTACACTGAACTTCGCTTGAAAGCACAGCAGGCCTAACAGATAACCTGGCAAACAAAATATGATGGAAAAAGTTTTAAACAAAGAGGTTAGCTCTCACCCAATGTTTTGCTCATTATTAACATATTGGAAACCTTCCCATGAAGATTTCTGTTTGCAGTAAAATCAATTATCCTTCCCAGATCACTCCTTGATGACCCCCTTTTGTTCTATGCTATCATTGTCTGACGTCAGCATGAATTTATTTCAGGTAAAGTGTTTATGCTCTTAGCTTGGATGGATTCTCCATTAATAATAGACATGTTATCTTTCTTTTTCTCCAATAGAAGAAATGCCCTCTGTTTCTGACCTTATTTGACATGTATGGATATTTCATTCATTTCATTACACCATCGATATCTGAAGCAGCAGAGAAGATGTAGGGAAGAAGCAGTGACAAAACATATTGTATGGACCTTGGTAATTGTTTGTGTTGCTAACAATGCATGTCACTATTCAAATCAATAGAAAGATTTCCATTTTTGTGATTGGACAGGAGACAAATTATTATGTCATTTCAGAGTGGAGAACTGGATAAGGTTGATGGAAGAAAGAAAGCAAGTACATAAGATGAGAACAGCTTTCAAGATGTAAAAGTCCCCCCCCCCCATCAGAACAGAACTGTGGAAAAACATGTTAGGTGCAAAGTCTAAGAACCACACAAAGATCCCCTTGAAATAATGGTCTCATGTTTGAAAGCATGGTCAGGTTCACATATCATGGGACCCCATGGGAATGTCTTATCCTTGTCAATCTGATGGGTCATCTGGACCCAACTCCTGGCATTTCTGTATTGTACCTTTGGTTTCCCCAAAGCACAAAAAGAATCAACAGTCTATTCTAAGAATTTGGACATCATGGATGGTTTCAACTTCCCTGATATTTGCTTGGGGACACATTCAGCCAAACAATCTCCCCTTCAAGAGATTCCTCAAATGTGTAGACTATAACTTCCTCCAGCAGAAAGTGGAAGTAAGGACGGGGGAAACAGCTGCACCAGACTTAATAGTAACCAACAAAGATAATCTGGTAACAACCATGGGCTCCCTGGGGAAAAGCAACCACAACATTCTTGAATTCTCTGTTAAGAGGATTGCAAATGTCTGCTGAGCCCAAACATGTGTCCTTGACTTCAAAAGGGCCAGTTTCAAGAAATTCAAATCAGTGATAAGTAAAATTCCCTGGCAACTCACCTTAAAGGAGAGAAGAGTCCAATAGTCTTTAAAAAATCTTAAAGCACTACAAATAATAGCAACAAAGAAAAAGAATAGAAACCTACCAAAAAAAAAAAAAAACTATGAAAATTTCACCCTCCCCACTTCCCAGTGTGACTACCTAGGAAGAAGACCCTTTCACTTTTGGTTGAAGAATCTCACAAAAAACCATTCAGTTTAGTATTCATTCTAACTCCTGTATGCTGTCTTTTTGCAGGCAAGCAAATAGCTTTTTATTCAAGTAGATCTTTGTCATGCCGGGTCTGTTGGCTTGGAATATATTTGTTTTATTCTATTATTATGTTCTTAATGAAGCTCCAGTGCATTTGTTTTATTCTTATTTTAATCAAGTTTTATTCTTATTTTAATCAGGTTTTATGTACATAAGTCACCTTAAATGCCTTCTTTCTTGGTGGGTACAAATTAAATAATACATTCATAAAGAAATACATAAGAAGGAAGGACTCACTGGAAAGATCCTAATGCTGGGAACAATTGATGGCAAAAGATGGGGACAGCAGAGAATGAGGTGACTGGATGGAGTCACTGAAGCAGTTGGTGTGAGCTTAAATGGACTCCGGGGGATGGTGGAGGACAGGAAGGCCTGGAGGAATGTTGTCCATGGGGTCGCGATGGGTCGGACACGACTTCACGGCTAGTAACAACAAAAGAAATACATTCACATGGATCCCTTCCTGCTGTAAATGGCATTTCAAAGTGATGGGGATGAGTGATGTTTCTCCACAACTGAAGATCCAATGACCTAGGGCAACATCCATCCTGTATCTACATGAGCATAGAGCAGGGCACAAAATCTTAGTCCTAGCATCCTAGAGCCAGTCCTCCAGGCATTCCAATCTGGCCCCATTGGTGTCTCCTACATGGCTATAATTTCCCCACTCCCTTTCTTTTGAACAGCAATCATTCTGTGCTTGTGTGGCCATTGTGCATTTTTTTTACTTCATATGTGAGAAGAAAAGAACTTGAGATTTTAAAAATTTGAAAATGAAATTAAGGTTCACACATCTGTATTGAGGGATAGAGACAATACCTGGATACAGCCAATAATACCAGAACTTTGGAATTTCCTTCCTAGGTGTATCAGTGAATATGTTTCTTTTTAATGGTTGCTTTAAAAATGTTGTTGTACTGGAACACTTTTTTGTGTTGATCTTTGTTATTATTCGTTTGGTTACTTAGGGCTGGATCAAGATTTAGATGCATACAACTGGTGGGGCAGAAGCTGACTCCCCCTTTTCCTTCCACAGCAACTCCTCCATCACCAAAGTGTTACAAAGAAGGTTGAGTGACCCTGATGCATGGTGAAAATAGTCATGGAGGGACAGAGGAGATTCACCCCCATCAGATGAAGGATGCTCAAAGTGAATCAGCAGGGATATACAAGGGTTCCTGCTTCCCTCACTCTTCTACAGCATAGCTTATCTTATCCTTGTCTGAGAGCCACCTTTAAAGAGAGCAGCTACTTGCAGAAGGGTCTCTTTGGTAGTGGTGCCTTGTTTATGGAATGTACTTCCCAGAGAAAGACATTGTACATATTTGGGTGCCAGGCATAACTTTTCTATTTGCTCAGTATTTTAATGTTTAAATGAGATTTTATTAGTATCTACTTCCAGGTCTTCAGTTTACTTTTCTGCTTTGGTTCTTGTTTTTAATTGCTTTTATTGGGATCTTGTATTTATTACTTGTTTAATTGTGTTGTAAATTGATTTGTTTAGCTTTGCTTATTGTTTAATTGGAATGTTGTATTGATTGTCACTTTGTTTTAATATATCACATTATGTTAGGTATTTTATTGAATGAAACTGTTCTGAGAACCAACATAACGGAGTGAGCCATATACAAACATTTTAAGAAATAAATAAATCCATACATACATTCATCAGGATTACCTGACAATCTGTGTAGAATTGGTATAGGTAGAGAGCTATAGGGATTGGTGTGGGCAGGATATTCATTTCCATCAGCCCAGTGCATCAACCTAAACCTGGGATTGAACCTGCAGTTTGATGCTTTGTTGTTGAATAACAGATGAAGTTCCTGCTACTGCTGCTTCTGCTTCCTCTTCTTCTTCAGCTGTTGGTCACATTGGGAGAAATTTATTCTGAAAAGATGGTATAGAAATGTGTAAAATAAATAACATGCCATGACTGGTGATACATTTGAAAAATGAACCATTGCTGTTTTAGTTATTCTATAGAGGGGAGCAGGAAAACCATCTATCAGATAGTCACATCACCACTCTATAGTTAGCCCTGCTAGTTTCTGACCTACACTGCATTAAAAGAGGGATCAAGTAAGTACCCTGGGAATTATTCCCCACACTGTAAGTTCCTATGTGCAATAGACAAGTGGAAGGATCTCTCTCTCTCTCTCCCTCTCCCTCTCCCTCTCCCTCTCTCCCTCTGCGTGTGTGTGTGTGTGCACGCGCGCACGTGTATGTGTGCAGGGAAAGAAGCTTTCCCTATAAGTTTCAAACAGTCTTGTATCCTTTTGGGGGATAGTTTTGGTCTACTATTATAGTATTTCTGAACTTTAAAAGAAACTGTGTGACATCCTGGTTTATGGGAAATATCTTGCATGAAGAATCCTAAAGCACCTAGGCATAAAGAGTACACAGCATTAGGTGATAGAAAGTTAAAATGGATTTGGCAAGTCTATAACTATTTAACTATTCTTTCTAGTTTCTTTTCATAAAGGAATAGACAAAGAGTTAGGGGAAAACAATATTTTCTTATGACTAAATTCCAAGGAAGGATACAATGCATTTGCCTCTGAAGACAGGTACAACCTCTATGAAGGTTAATGAGGCTGGATTGTACTGAAAAGCTTACTATGTGAACATATGATATATTTATTGGACTCTTGGATTTTTATATAAAATGTCAGCTTCAGTTTTGACTTAAAATTCTATTGGGAGATCAGCTCTGTATGATATAAACATGCACATTACTTTCTGTGTGTAATATGTAGATTGTCCATGTTCAGGCAGCCTAATACAGCCAGCTAAAGTTAAGCACTTTCGGTCCTCAAACTACATGCTTGACTCACACTAAAGGGGCAATCCTATGCCCACAAATCTGAGAATTAAGTCCTTTGAACTCAGTGGGGCTTCCTTCTGAGTAGGTAAGTACAGGATTGCTCTGTCAGTCAAATAGATTTACTGTGGCTGGATTTTGTCCAACAGTAACACTGAGAAGTACATTTACTGTAGTGACTGATTGAAGACCATGAAAGTGTGACTCAGATTTTCATGGAAGTAGAAATAACTTCTAATAAGTTGCAATTAAACTTGTTTAAGACTGAGACTATAACCAAGTTTCAGTATTACATACATATAATGTGGGATTTTGTAAAAGGAGAAAACTATGAATGGTGACTGCTTTTCCTTTGCTCCTTTCTGTTTGCTAAGAATTGTTTGTAACCTACAATATATAACTCTTGCAGAAAATCTAAGAAAAACTACTGAATATATATAAGCTATGAGGTATTATTATTCTCCTGCCACTGGAGGTGACAGGGCAGAGACTGAAGCTGAAGCTGAAGTAGCCAGCTAATTTATGGCTAAAGTGAGATTTGTGGAGTTCCCATGCACAGCTTATTTTTCACAGTGTGCTGAGATACATTCAATACCACCTTTCTACTACCTATTGTACATGTGATACTTACCCTGAACTACTGTAAAGATAAATGAGATAAGCCCCTTCTTCTTTCTACCATGAGTATTAGGGACAAGGCTGGCAATTGAGATCCAAAGCATAATGAACCTTATGGCAAAGAAACAAACAGAAACCATCTAAAGTAAAATGTCCAAGTATCCGCAGGACTTTTATTTGCCCAATTGATGCTTTTGTAGACTGAAGAAAAATGCACTGTGACTGAATGACTCGGGGAACTGATAATGGGAAACAGACCCTTTCACCCTTAGGTCACTGGTTCAATTAAGTTTCAGGTTGCTAGTGACTGAAATCTGCAACAGCTGATGACTGTTTGATAGTCTTTTGTGAGCCGAGCCATGAACACTCAAGACAAGTAAAGCTTCTGGTGGAACGGTTTCCAAGGAACATTTATTTAGCACTTGTACTAATAAAGACAAAGCAGCAGTCATCATTATGCAGATTGGATCTATTTAGTCAAGGCCCTTGGTGCTAGAGAATCCAGGGGAAAATATGCAAAAATGCAAAGTGAATTAGTATGTTAAATGACACAGGCTGCTATATAAGAATAACCGAATACTCATTTTGCTTAATTCCAATGTGCCATCATAGCCACCGGTAGGGACAGACAAGAGGATCAGTTCTATTTTTTCTGTTTCTTTTTTTACAATTTTAACATCTGTTTGTCTCAAACTTTCCTAAGCTTAAGTTTAGTTTATTCTGATCACTGATAATTTATAAAGACACTTTGCATGATCATTTGGATATGTTTTTGTATGTATTTTACATGCAACTTTGCCCAATGGACATACTTTGGAAAGTAATTTTCTAAGTGCAATGTATTTCAACATTATTTTTAGGATATATGCATTTTTGTATGTACCTCCCCTAATATATCCTTTTTCATATACAGTTTTTGATAGAAACTCCATTGCAAAATTCAGAGATGTGTACATTTAAAGGAAAGTTAAATTCTGGTTCATTTAGAATTTAATCCTATCATTCTTGAATTCAATCCTCTGAACTCAGAGGCTAGAAGAAATCCCGTTGCAGGAGTGAAGTGCAACAATAGGTCTCTCTTTTCTTCTCTGCACCTTGCACTCTTTATTTTCTCTAGATACCCATCTAGATTTTGTATCAGGAAGGGGTAAGGAAGGGATGCTAATCTGAATCTGTGTAAATCTGGGGCACCAGTCTCTTTCCCTTACTGCCTGCTGTTACCCCCAGCTTTTCTCCCCTCTGAGATCCTATTGTGACCTCTGGAGAACAGCAACCAGCCCAGTTGTATTTGTTTGTTTATTATATTTTATACTTCACAATAGTAAAAAATCTTGGGTTGTTTCTTTATTTACTTTTAAATTACTATGCCGCCCACTAGTCCTATAGAACTCTCTAGCTGCTTGCAAGAGGGCAAGGTTAGGCCTTGGCCTTCAGAAACACAGATCCAGGAGTGATTCTGTGGGGTATAGGATTGCACTCTTATTGATTTCAGAGTGCAGAATTAGATAAAATGCAAAGCAATCCCACTTTTATCTCATAGTCCCTAGGATCATATACTCGTTAAGCTCCTTTTCCCCAGAACATTCACATGTTTACATTAATCTATCATTTATCTTTCTGTCTATAATCCATCCATCTTCCTTAGTAGAACAGCAATAAAAATGAAAATAAAACTCGTTAAAATAATAACATAGAATATTTAAATATTTAAAAACAAAATTGAACCAATAAAACTGTGACAGGTATTGTACTCAGGAGTTTGCATGAACAACAATGTATTTATTTTATTTATTTATTTAGTAAACTTCTATGCCGCCCCATTCGCCAAAGCCTCGGGGTGGCTTACAACAATAAATAAATACATACAATCATATAAAAACAATATAATTGGAAACACCCTGGCCAAAGATATAAAATCAGTAAATAAGCTAACGATTAAAACGCTGTTTAAATAAAAAGGTCTTGGCCTGGCGCAGAAAAACAAATAATGACGGCACCAGGCGGACCTCTCTGGGGAGCACATTCCATAGATTGGGCACCACCACAGAGAAAGCCCTCCTCCAGGTACCTACCCTCCTAATATCTTTCACGGAGGGTTCCCGGAGAAGGGCCTCTCCCGCTGATCTGAAGGAGCGGGTCTCAAGGAGCGTATAGTCAGTAACTAGGTATGGAGGGTGGTTATGGCATCTAAACCCAGTCCACTTCCTGCAGAATGGGTTAGTTTGGGGGCAACAAGTTATCCTGACAACCTGGCATCCACCAGTGGCAACCCTTCCACTAATGGTCAAGTGACACTTCAGACTATCATCCCCAGGTAGGAGACTTATTGGGTCCCTTCTTTTCACAACTTTCCCTCCCCCCAGAGATTGTGTCTCCTTTTGATCCACCTCTTTTTGCTGTCCACTCCACTTTACCAGAGCTTTTCAACTGATAGCTAAATATCTGTGTTCATATTGTTCTATATGCAGCCTCAACTTGTCAAGTTCCTTGCTGCTCACTTTGACAGCTGAAACATACAAGAAAATTGACCAGCCAAGCCCACACAAATTGGACAGCTCAGCTTTAAGAGCTCACTTATGCACTTGTAGAAGTTTGACATTTTTTTAAAAAATTATGAATATATTCATGTAATTTTTAAGGGCTGATGAAAAAAAGACCCTAACTCAGGCTTCAAAAAACCAACACAGTGGTGACTGAAAAGAATTGGCGTGAGGAGGGGGAACAAGACAGGTTCTGTTGTGAAGAGTAACGCAGGAGGAAGGAGCAGGAGAACAAATGATGATGAGCCTGATTGTCTGTCAGGGTCATTGTGGGTTGTTTTTTGAACAATCCATACTGCATAGCTTATGGGAAAGCAGATGCTGAAAATAGTAATGCTGACACCAACAGCTAGATGTTATTATATGTTTTGTACCCATAACCCATCTTACTTCCATTTTTGATAAAGCAACCTGGCTACTAAAAACAACAAATCCTACCTTTTATGTCTTATGAAAATCTAGCAATTTTTTGTACCATGGGATCAGCAAGGGATTCAGTGGTACTCTCTTTAACCACATGCTTGCACACATTCACTGAAGGCCATTAATTTAATGGATCACTGTGCAATATATTTCTACTCCATCTACCCATCCTGGTCTCTGATTGCACCTGTGTGATCCAAGCCTATGGTATATCCCTCAATTTTAATATTTCTATAGAAGTCTATACATTGTACTTCCTTTAATTGTAGTCTTCTTGTCAATATGTCAAAGGAACATCTGTTATTTTGTCATGGAAATCCACATGAAGCTTTTGGAATTTAGGTTGAATCTGATCGGGAAGTGGATTTCTGGTATCCTTACACAAGTACCTCACCAAGTGAAATCATAACTTTTCTATCAAAAACGTTATGTGCATATTATCAATGAAATTTAATTAATTCCATTCATCCTGTTATACTCTGCTGTACGCTGACCATTCAAAATAAGACTGCTTGGCAGCAATAACCACTGCAGATCCAACCACCTGTTGCTTCTAGCCACCAGGTGAAAGAGCAGTTACTGCATTGTCACAACTGTTTGTCAATCTAGGAGATCAGAATAGGAACATACCATTTGGTCACAGTAGTGTTATGACTAGACTACTATGACTGCTAAGAATACTGCTACTACTGCTATAACTGAAGGGAATACTCCTCTCTCTCTCTCCCAGCAACTAACAGAAGCTGTGTGCAACTGTATGGTACTACATTTGCTGAGGCAAAGAGAGGCACTTGCTGCTAACAAAGGTTAGGAGAAAAATTAAAATATGATTCTCAGGTTGGTGGTATTGATTTAATGCAATCAAGATAAATGCAATATGAAACCTTGTTAAAATTCTGAACCTTGAATAAATGAATAATTTACTACAGCAGCAATTCTGGTAATTTTGACAAGGCATTTCCAGTCCCCATATGTTCTTGAGATCTTCTGAATATTTTAAATAAACATTTAATTACTGCACAGTGATGCTGAGATTTGTTATGAGAAAAAATGACAAAAGTAGAGATAAATCATGCCAAACACTGCAGCCATTGACAGTGCAATCTCAAGGCTACTGAAGGCCACTACTCCTTTTAAAACAAGAACTTTCAAAGATAAAGAAGGTAACAAGTGCTCTGCACAGTAATCCCTGTAGGTTTTGAGCAGAAAGAAGTACCCAGTGATACAGTTTTGTGTGGAAGTTTTGGGGATCATTTTGGTCTCCATGACTGATCAAGATAGTTCTCCTGCTTAGTATTCTACACTGATGAAGAGAAATGTACCTCAGGAAGAGAAGATCCTATGCACACCAGTCTGTTGATTGCTTTATTCCAGATGCGCTTCTATTTGAGCAAGATTTATGGTGTGTTGACGTCACAGGTGAACAGTGCTTATGATTGTTTTAGTCTGACCTTCATCATGTTAAAAAGACATGTAAACAAGGTACCAGAATAGTGTCTGAATCACTGCATCTACCTTGCTGAAACCAACCAGGTCTGTGTCTTGACAGGTGCTAGGTAGTAAACTGCCGAAGAACCCTTTTTTCCATGTGGAGGATGGCATCATCGAATGAAGTAATAATGATAATAGCAGCAGCAACAGCAGCAGCAATGGATTGAGGTTCAATCCTACTTGTGTATTTCATATCTTAGTCCTGTATCCAAATACAAATCCACTTCCCATGTGAAGCAGCCTTGTGGTTAAAACTAAATGGTAATCAGTTATGTAGTGTGTCACTGATCCCTATCATCATCATCATCATCATCATCATCATCCTCACTTTTTCTCAGGTGTAAGCATGAATAGCCCTGATTCAGACTGGGACCACACTGCACTAGGAAGGGGTAATTTATCTTCTCCTACATTTGCTTCCTGAAATCCATCCAAGGGGAAAGGGGGATTTTAAAAAGAAGATAATTTTTTAAACTCTTGTCTGGGTCTATGTGCAGGGCAGAAAGCAAAATGGTGGTGTGGCAACGTTTAAGCTGAGCTGAATCAGAACCACAGGTACTGCTTCTAGAATAAAACCTAAACCAGCTACAGCTACACAGTATAAAACAGGGTTTTTTGCCCCTGAGTTACAAGGTATTGCCCAATCATCCAGATGTTAGATTTGCATGAAGGAGAGAATGGGGCTTTTGTTATGACTTCATGCCAATTTGCATTTTAACATAATTCTTTATAGGTTGAAACATAAAAACATAAGAAAAGCCATGATGGATCAGACTAAAGGTCCACCTAGTCCAGCACTAATCCACATTGACAGCCATCACCATTTCCCATAGCAGAGAATTCCATAGTTCAACTATACACTGTGTGAAGAAGTACTTCCTTTTATCTGTCCTAAGCCTTCCACCAGTCAGCTTAATGGAATGACCCTAGCCTTGAGTGTTATGAGAAAGGGAAGAAGTTGTCTCTCTCTTCACGTTCTCCCCACCATGCATTATTTTAAACATCTGTATCTATCATGTCTCCTCTTACTTGCATTTTTTCTTAAGTAAACAGTCTCTGTTGTTCCAGCATTTGCTCATAGGGAAGTTGCTCCAGTCCCATGATCATTTTTGTTGCCCTTCTCTGTACTTGTTCCAGCTCAGTAATGTTCTTTTTCAGGTAAAGTGACCATAACTGAACATAATATTCCAAGTGCAGTCACACTAAAATAATAGGTAAGGGAAATAGATTTTAAAATTGCTTCAAAAGAAAAGGAAACATAAGCATGTGAGGACTTTGCTTAAGCTAAACTGTGTCCAGTAACACAATCTATACTTTTCCTGTGCTTGCAGGAAATCACAGCATCCCTGAATAAAAGTAAGTAGGTAAAATGGATTGGCAAGGAATATTGGAGATCTATGGGAAAGAAAAGTATTTCCAGGCTAGAAAACAGTTGTTTGAAATTGTGAAACTGGAATGGGTATTATTCAATGCCAACTGCTTCTGACTTGAAAAGTTAATTCACCCTTTCTTTGAATGACACAATATATTTCTGCTGATAAAATCTGTCTGTTTTGTAATTTCCCTCTCCATTTTTGCAAGCCCCATCTTCAGCAGCAACAAAGTAATTATGTTGGTTACGGTCTCTAGTTAATGATGTTGTTTAGATGCAGGCCTGCATCTTTATAGGCTTTCTAATTAGTTGTGTAATTACTATTTAATTGCTTTCATGTGCTCAGCTTAGGGACCTGTTATTAAGAGAATCTGTCTGTTTTGGAAAAACTATGAGCCTGGTAGCGGGAAACAACTCCACGTACATTGAAACCTACTTACAGTGAACTCAGATATAGTGAAAAATCAATTACTCTTCATTTCTCTTCAACAAGAGTGACATTTATTCAATTTATATGAGCAGAGTAAAGACACAAGGGCTCTGTTCCTCTACTGGAAGACAGGCAGAGTGCCCTGGTCCTATATATGGGTTTTATGATCTATACATTACATGATACAGCTCAGCAAATTTTCACGCAATATTTATTTTTTAGCTTCTCCTGAAAACATAGCTTGCTGTTTCCTTCATAAAGACAACCCAAAACCCCCAGTAAGATCAACATTAACTATTAAAGACAGGACTGGACAAATACAGCAAGTCTACATCTAAGCTGGCTCAGTGAGATTGTTCCTTTGCCCTCTACAAGATTCAGGGTACAATTAGACCTGTCATTCCCTTTTTGTCTGACTCTGGGGTGACCAGTTAACATTTTGGATTTCTTCCTAAACCACTCTTCCCCATCTTGGTGCCCCCTAGTGTGTTGGTCTACAGCTCCCATCATTCCCTGCCAGCGATATCCAACAGGCATGGCGACTGGGGAGTTGTAATCCAACACAACTGGACATCACAAGGTTTGGGAAAGATGTTACAAAGCATTCAATATAATGTGGGATTTCTGTTTTTTGCTTTTACTATGATTAGATGACTATAGTAACATCCAACAATGTTGTACTGGTTTGCACACAGATAATACGCTGACAATATGATATAACTTCATGCCAATTTATTGTATTAGTATTCAGTATATTATCTCTCTGCTTAGGCTGCATATATCCATATAGAACCAACCACCAACATGACAAATTGGTGCTTTAGGCATTTTAAAAAGAATGCAATAATGTTTCCTTAGAAAATAAACAACAAAAATACTGGCCTTCTATAGATGCACCAGTTCAGTGTTGTTCTTCGAAGCTGAAACAAAATGTGAGTCAGGCAAAATGTGGATAGGCACACCAGCTTTGTCTCCTCATCATTGCCCCATTCATCCTCCCATGAGCTGGATGGATAACCACTGAAGCAGGAAGCATCCACAAGATATCGAATCCAAGTAGAAAATTATCCTAGTTCAGAAGAGAAAGGTGGAGGTGATGGCTGTGAGGTGGGTGGAGATAATGTGCTCATTATTGTTCCTCCATCCTTTTCCCAAGAGAAAGGATGCCTAAATAGACCTATTTTCTATTAATTTTCTGGAGCCATTCTCAGCTTACCTCAATTGGGTTATCAATCTTTATTCATGGCTATCAGCAGTGGTTCTAGAAAATCCAGATTAACTATAAAAACGGACCAAATGTCACCTGCCTAGGAGTGATTTTTTTAAAATGCAACACTTAACTGCAAGAAGAGAAATATATCTGTAGTTTTAGGGGAATCCATGGATTTGACAACACTTTCATCAGAATATCTGTCTCTCTCAAATCTCTTGCTCTCCCTAGAATTATCTCTCTCTCTTTTTCCCTTTCTCCCTCCCTCTCTCTTTCTTTCTTACAGGAGTATAGTATATAATATTCCTCAACAGCATTGATGCATGCCTTTGACTGCTATGTAATTTCACCAAATTTGGAATCTATTATGAAAAAAGGGAATCATCAGTAGTTCCTATTATCAATATAGAAAGTAAGACACATTTGCTACAGATAAATTTCTACTTTGAAGCCCTATCTGGCTTGAAATTACTGTTCAGTCTCTTGGAGAACAATTACAATAGCAATGCAGTTGTTCTCTCAACTGCATGTTGTCGTAAATCTCCAGCTACCTGAGCTAAACAAATACAGCTGAGAGCTGTTAGATGTGTTTTCCCAGAGATTTTCAAACATCAAAGAAGAAAACATCTGTATATTGAATCAAACTTCTCCTTTTTTATTTTACTCAAGAAATAAAAAATGCATGAAGTTTCCCCCAGAGAGTCCCCACTTGAGGAGTGTGCTCAAATTTCACATCCATTTAAAGCACTTAACCCTCTGAGAGAACTACATCCCAGAATAAGCTTGTACAGAGTCTGCACCAAGAATTATGTTAAATCAAGGCACGTACCATCTTTTCCCTCATTTTTTCATCCTGTCAACAGAATTTAGAAACTAGGGGCTCTGATCACCTGTCACTTTCCTCAAAATGCTACTACTTGTCACATCCTTTCTTTCAAATGTGCAAACATTTTAGTGTAGTTTTCTTTAAGTGTTTGGGCTCCAACTCTCAAACAGCTTCATCAGCTCTGAGACAGTAATTTTGGTGGGACTTGTCCACATTCAGCTATTTCTATGGCTTCATTTGTTAAATGTGAAGCAAAGAGATTCCAGCCTTCCAAGAGGATGTAATATCCAACCAGCAGCTTCTGTGTCCTGATCCTAAATGAGTGTTGACTAGCTGTGGTTATTCTGTAATAAGACCTATGATAAGGAAAAATCTACACTTTAGCTAACCTGCAGACTGGAGTGGACAGGAATGGGGATCTTGACTCTCAGCCAATACTAATACAATGTACAGTATCCAGGGCTGAGCAGTGGTGAAGCCTGAACAAAATAAAGTGACTGTTATTTTTGAATCACAGCTTTGCTTGTTTACAAGTGAAGTTGGGTTGTTGCTTCTTTTAGGATTTTTGTTATTGTTCCATAAGAAAAAACAATGGCTTGTGGGCTTGTACTGGGAAATTTTCTGTTTAGACATCCAAGGTAATACTTACTGAGCAGGAAGAAACCTGTCTGACTGAGGACTTGGTGGTAAAACCATCCTTGGGTGATGTTACTTTTAGTGCTATGACCCTTTGAGGGAGATTTCAAAGTTTTATGCACTTGCTGCTTTAAAATGGATTTTTAGCAGAGAGCTTACCAAGGTCACTTCCCATGTTATTTTAGAAGACACAGATGGACATGTAACCCAAGTAGTGCAAGACACATCTTTCCCTGAATGCTGCTGAGTGTAGGATGAACTTTTGAAAGTGCGTCTGTCTAGAGGTCATCTGTCTGCTCTTGAAAAAAGGAATAAGAACTGAAATTTGCATTACTGGGTCAAAACAATGGTCCATATCACTCTGCAGTGTCTCTACAGTCAGTAGCTGGCCAGATGCCTCTGGAAAGTGCATAAGCCATGTAGGAGGCTCATATCCAACCCCTTTAATCCCCAGCATCTGGTGTAGAGGCATATATTATACTTCCCACATTCCATTTTCATTTGTTTTAAGCCACAGATGGGCCATCTAAAAGTAAGATGGGTATAGCCATGAATAAAGTCTCAGAATTGCCCTCTAGATAAATGTTTCCTTACTCAAGCACATGGCAAAGGGCTTGTCTCCCTTTGCTTGAAGATTTTTTTTGGCTAGGTTCAAAATAAGAAATGTGGATAGTCCACGCTCAATTGTTTTTTACAGATCACATTTTAAACAATAGAAAATAGGCCAGCATGGAAGTCACGAGGGATACTTCTAATTTAAATATATATTTAAATACACACAGACACACAGACACACACACACACACACACACACACACACACAATTTTTACCTTTCTCTTCAGTTGAAAAAGTATCTTAGTATCTTACATGTGGCTGCAGGTGTGCAGTCTAATAAGTGACACAACACAAAAGAAAAAGGAATGAGGAGGGAAGATGAAAAAAAAATGGAACAAAACAAAACCCTCAGGCACTAATTAAAGTTAAACAGTAGTTTTACAATAACCAGCTGGAATTGGTAAATTCTAAGATATGAGGATCCCAGTGGAGTAAAGATGCATTAGTGACTGTTAAGCACCATTCCTGCTGGCCTTTACTTCTCCTCTGCCAATATTTTCAATATATTCCAAAGTAGGGTGTGAACTGTGAACTGTATACTAAGCTTCCTAATTTGTAGTTTGTGTTTTCACCTTGAAAGGGTAAGTTCTTTATTGAATGTTATCCTAGAGTTCTCCTTCTAGGACTTGAATTAAGACTCGAAGGGCACAATCCTATGTACGTTTAGACAGGAAAAAATACTGTATTACCCTGAATTCTGCAGTTATGCATTAAATTTGATACATATTTGTATTCCAAATATCTATATCCAGATATTGGTCTGGATATAGACTTCATCATATACTTGGATCAAATAGATTGAAAACAATACTTTTCATGACTTCCATGACTGCCTTAACTACCACTGATTTTAATGGGTCTTTAACTATGATTACATCTGGAATCAACCACTATTTTTATACAACATAATAAATAGAAGCCCATGAATGCATGTGCACACACACACACACACATACTCACAAACACAAACACAGAAAGAATAAATCACTCTTTCCTGAATGATACTTCTGTGAATTTTAAAGGGCATGTAGTGCAAAATTCATGTTATACTCTTCACATACTACATGTTACAAATGTAGTTAATGTTCAGGCTTTGTGTAAGCATACAAATGTTTTATTTACTCCAAACTATGCATTTAAAAAAAACTGTTTTGCACTGGGAGTATTGGAACATTCTGGAAATGCAAAACATTACACAAGTTGACAATGAAATCTGTTCATTTCAGAATACGGAAAGACCAAATTTGTTAAGCATCCCTATTATTATTTTTAATGTATTTTCTTCCTGTGAAACTAAGGTCATTCACAGCTATGCACTTTGTTTCTCAGGAACTGTAATGTGCAATGTATGTCTTATATCTCAGGGCCGTTTTAACAGCATTATGGGCCCCAGGCAAAGCAGTGTACCGGGGCCCCTACGATCAGTATGTATCATATATGATACAAGGTGTATTGAAGGGTTAACATACACAGATTAGTATGGGGCCCACGGGCAAGTGCCCATCAGGTCCATGTGTTAAGATGGCCCTGTAATATCTTTAAGAAGCACTAGTCCTGCACCAATTTATACTGGAGATGGGAGCATCTGTGATGTGGTGGTCCCAGGATTTTCAGAGATGCTGTGCAGAGACTTGCATTAAGAGCGTGCTGGTGCGACCTGTTCCCCCACCTCAGAATTCCTCGTTCCATTTCTCCTAAGCTGCAATTCTCACAGCAGCAGTGGGAGATGCATTTTCCCAACACCAATCTATTGTTCCACTTTGTAAAATAAAGTATTTTGGATGACTTGGTTTTGAATGGACAATTACAACTCATTAACTTTACAAAATATCTGCTCCTGGTGAGACAAACATTCTGGTAAACAGAATGTTTACAAAATATCTGCTCCTGGTAAACATTCTAGAGTAGCTTTGTTGATATGAATCAACAGTTTCATGAATTCTGGGGACCTCCTTGTGGTTGTGCCTATGAGGCCTGTCATGATGAGCGCTTCAAGATGCACCATTAAACCATTGTCTGTCTGGCTGTGGATATGAAGGAATGTAGACCTTTACACTCTAGCTTCTATTGACAGAAGACAAGGCAGATGTGCTGCAGTGCATATAGGCCATTAGCATTTAACAGTGTAGGCTTGCCTTACATCTGACAGATTTTCAGCCAGTCAAAAATCAATCTTTATCCAACACTCAATTCACTTTCTTTGATTTTTTGTATTTTCATGTTGAAGTATTTATGCCTCTTCCCCACCCTTGCAAAACGGTTCACATCAGTTATTTTATAGCCTATCAAGAAGAGAGCAGTATTTTCCATGGGGGGAGGAATCTAAAAGAATGTGTTGTTTCTTTATTTTAGAGGCAAGTGACTTGCAAACATATGAACAAATCATTCCCAAGAACATACATTTAAATAATTTGGGGCACACCTCATTAGTTGACTCAAGGACAGACCACTGGAGCAATTCGCCTCTTTTAGCATGCTTCACGCCATGTGCCAACCTAACCTCACATGTTCAGTTATCAAAGTGTGATTCATGTTTTCAGCTTATTATGCACTTCAGTGAATAAAAATGGTCAGTGAGCACAACTCCAGATGTGAAAAAATATCCTCTTGCTTATGTTTTATTAAATGACTTCAAAACATTTGTCCTTTTGATTCCTTCTGTTTTGTATTGCCAGGTTAGACATGATAAGCAAAATGAAGATTTCTTAAAGGGGGCACTTGCATTTCTTCAATCCAGTAATCAAAATTCTTCAGTGAGGAAAGTAAAAACAGAGAGTGAGAGAATTAGAGAGAGATCTGTGAATACAAGAGGAAAATAAATTATGCTAGCACCAAAAAGGAGGGCAATTAATTCAGTTGATCATTAGACTGCAGGCAGGCCAATCTCCAGCACTTGGTGCAGCCTGAAACATTGAACAGGACAGTTACTCCATTTCCTCTATGTAGCAGAACTGATGAGTTCTGCAAAAATGTCAACCAAAAAGGGGCTGTGGATTTAGATATTGAGAACCAACTTGAAGAATTACATTGTGTTGCTTGGCTCTATGGTTTAGATGAGGTTCAATTGGAAACAACACTTAATTTCTTGTAAATTTAATTAGGATCAGGCAGATATAGATGCTATATCAAGGCAGGGACTTTGCACACAATGACTTATGTATATAGCCAGTATTCTACACCTGTTCTATAAAAGTGGATTGAAAAATAGGTTGCAAATGATGTGCTCAAGATAACAATAGTCATTTTAATGCTTGATAATTAGGTAGAGAACTAGTATGATGTAGTGGGGTGTTGGATTGGAACTCAGGTGATCTGGATTCTAATTTCCAGTTACTAATGAAGCTCACCAGCTGCCTGTGGGCCAGCCACAGACACTCAGCCTAACCTACCTCACAGGGTTGTTGTGAGAACAACAGTGAAAGAATGAGGGAGGCTAAGTAAGTCACTCAGGCTTCCTTGCACTAAAAAGGTGGCATATACATGAAATAAAAGAGAGTAGTAAATCATTTAAAACTTGAATGCATATTTAACCAAAGTGGGTTTTAAATATGCATTACAAGAAGGGTAGATACTGTTGTGTGGAACTCAGCGAAGAAGCCCTTCTCCTAGAAGGCCTGATCTGATGACCTGTCATCCTTGTTGAAACGTGTGATAGGGCAGAAAGGACATGGGAGCTCACCCTCAAAACTTTGCTGTTGCCTGTTTTCTGAGTAGTTGTGGGTTACTGTTCTTGTGATTCATGGTCATGCTAGGCCCTTCCAACTACTGTGGAACCTTGTGCTGTCATTTTGCAACACCCTCAAGAAGTCATCTTCTGTAGCATCTCACTTCATTGTGTGTTGCTGGTTTCCTTTCTAATGCAGATATGGATTCTATGAAACAGCCCGGAGGCATAATTCTAAGATCTGAATTTCTGAGAACCTCTTCCAGATGTGAAGTCCCCATTATCATCTATCTCTTTGGAGAAATTTAGCAAGAAATGAAGAGGAATCCAGTTTTTGTGAGCACTTCCTTTTCTACATGCTTTGGAGACTTGGAAATTATTCAACAATTCTCTTCATTAAAGAATAAAAATAAATATCAGTTTGCATCAATCCTACAAAATATATGAGAACATACAGATGGTATATTAACTGTCCTCTTGAAAACTGTGTTTGAAAAAAATTGAGGTCACTATTGGTTGATTAGTTTGTTTCTATGAATACAGTGGCTTCACTTGTACGTCTTTTGAATTGACTTGTAAGCATTGAATTAGGTAAGCTTCCAGGCCCATAAAGACTGCAAACCAGTTCAGTTTGACTGACATATACATTAACTAGCAATTGGCTCAGCATAGTAGAAAAGTGGCCACATGACTGTCTGATCACCTATCTACATAAGGTCTCTTAAGCTGTTTGCAGTTAACGTGGAAAGGTGATTTGTGAAGAATCCTGGACTCTGCAACTGTTCTTTGCCAAAAGAACAAGTAGGATATTGCACAAATACATATCAAGCATTGACATTAATTATTAACATTTATGTAACACTTTACACACTTAAAGACGATCAAGACAATAGACAGCCATTTTAAATGATAAAACTCTAAAATAATAAAACCAAGAACATTAGAAAACACAGAATACTTAAAGTGAACACTTGAAGTGACTGAATTAACTAAATTGAAAATGCTAAATTGAAAAGTTGCCACAGTGCTTTGAAAGGTATGAATTGTGCGTATATGACTCCATCACTGTGTGTGATGGGGAAGTGGAACATCTGCTTCTGTGCCATATGTGGAGGATCACTAGTGTGTTAAATGTATGAACTAGGCCTTCATCTGGTGAATGCTTCTGATGAATGCCTAGAAACAAAATAGATTATAAAGCACCACCATGCTTCATTTGTTTCTAGCTTTCTTTTCCGTGGACTCTTGATTGTTGTTTTTTCTTGACATCATCTTTCAGGTATAAAAATGAGGCTGGCTTAAAGGTCACTTTATACATTGCAGAAAAGCAGGGCATTTTCTCCCTCTGTCTGTAGTGTCTTTAATATTTCTGAATCTGGATCCTCATTCTAGTAGAGACACTTTCCTTTGTTTCCAACGAGTCAAAAGGCATGAGGCAAGTTCTTCAAGATAAGATATTTGGGTGAACAGCTTCCCTTTATTAGAAAAACCTTGGGTACTGTGCAGAACCCTTTCTCTCCACAACCTTCAGTAGCAGATCTTGTGAGACTCACTGAAGGCTAGCCTGGTTTCGTTTCCCCTTGAATGCTGTGAGATAGCCAAATTCTTTTCAGGACTGGGCATACGAGAAATTTCATCTCTTCCTGATTTGGTAGCCTGAAAGGTTATTTGATGTAGATCAGAAGGCATTAGGCATGGGCTTGTATAAGGCAGTACATTCACTGTGAAGCCAAGTACTGCCTTATCATCTACACACTGTAGCAGGCATACTAAGGTTGTATGTGTAGCAACAACTTCAGAGCTGTAGGAATTTGCACTTTAAGAAGAATACAAATCCTATTTTACACTGTCTGCCCTCTCTTTGAGCAACACTCATGGGATGCAGGAGCACATCTGCTGCCCATAGGTGTAAATTTAAAATGTCCCATGACAGTCTAATAAATTTGGCCCTCCATGTGTATATGTCTCAACCAGCAATGCTTTTGCAATATGTTTGTGAATACATCATGAACATGGTATATTGATCCATAAATATTTCCAAACATCACAACTGTCTCATTAGGCACAGAGTAAGGCTGTCTGAAGCTTCCACTGTGCTTTTTGTTAACCTTTTCTACATTTTTGATAGTAGCAGAAATGAAGAAAATGGCTTGCAGATTTCCCTGTGTATATAGTTTGAAAGTAACAACTGAAAAATGATGTTCATAATCTGAATTGCAATGAAACCAATTATCTGTGCTGTGGTGTTTCACTTGGGAATACTCCTAAAGGTTTAGTATTTCTTTAAAGAAATTAAAAACAGCTGTAACAATACTATAAAGCAAAAATAGCAGCTGCAAAAGAGATTAACATTCCTAAATTTCATTTGAACTTGATATGCTGTTTTTCCAAGAACAACCTATACACACCCGCATCCTCTCTCTCTCTCTCTCTCTCTCTCTCTCTCTCTCTCTCTCTCTCTCTCTCTCTCTCACACACACACACACACACACACACACACACACACATGTATGGACTGATATTTTAAATCTGTTCTTTATGAAACTATGATTTTTAAAGAAAAAAACCCTTGTATGTTTTTTATAGAGCCGTTCAATACTATAGATGAATTTTGTGAAATTTCCCTTTGCAAGATTATTTAATGTAAGCATTTTTCTTCTAGATGTTATCAAAGATAAATTATCATTACAAATACAATATTATTTGAATAAAACATTTAAAGAATAAAAGATCTGCATAATAAACACTTTATAGTTGTTCCTGGACCTCTGTTACTTTAAGCTGTCAAATGGCTTTCCAACCAATCCCTTATTCACTACGTGCCACTCTTAAAATTTTATATAGCGCCTGTTTTCCAATTAAGCAGCCAATCACAGATTAATGAAGCCTTTTCTAATCTTTTTCATACTTATAATAAAACTGAATGTAATTTATGAAACAGAACTGGAGGTGGTGACAGTATGAAACCCTTTGTTTTGCTATGTTGGTCAAAACATATGTCTGAAACTTTACAACCAGATGGTAGTCTCTTAATCGATTTTGCCTGTTGTACACTGTATGCTAATTTTCAGAAAAGCATTTCATCCTATCAGTTTCTCAGTAATATAATGGGCACAAATCCAGTCCAAATTAAGCACTTTTCTTTCAATTAATTTCACTGGAAACACTTAAGTGCATATTATACTCTTTCTGTTAAAATCAGGGGGCTTCAACTTTTTGTCCATGGTGAATTAGATTGCCACAATGTGCTACTCGGAGCAAAACCGATCATACCTTTAGGTATCACACTGTGTTTCTCTGTTTTAGTTATGAATTAACCAGAGTCTAATGGAAAAAAATATATCCAATTTGACTACAATTTTCTGCATACCTACCCTGGAGTTCCATTAAACTTAGTGAAACTTAATTTGGAGGCGGGGGGAAGGTAACATGTATATGATTGTACTGTGAGCCATAAGACTAACAAATGTATTACAAATTTCAGCCCTGCTTAATTTTCTGTCACCTAACAATACCCTTTAGAACCTATATCCAACCTCTTATGATTGTACTCCAATAATCTTCAACATAATATACGAATGATTAACTGATTCTGTTTGTCCTTTCAACTTTGACATGTACATATCTCAAAGATCCAGATGCATTGGCCAGATGGCTTTGAGAATTCTCTGGGCATTGGGCCCTCTGTGTAGGACCATCTTAAACCAGTGATGCCCCACAAAAACTTTGACAGGCTTACCTGATGGCAATGGTATGGGCTACTGTCACAATGTGAAGCAGCTTTTACATTCTTTGTGTTGCCCCAAAGTACAGTTGGCATAACAAAAATCTGAGGCAGTTTGGATTTTAATAGCGGTACTAACAATGCCGGAAAGGGCTGTTAGTGTTTCTTTAGATATTTACTAGCTTTTACTACTTTCTTTATTCAGTTACAAACCTATCATTTTATTAATTGTGTTCAGCTTCATTATTATAATTTATATTTTTTTAAGTTTGTCTTCATAATCCAGGAAAAAAGTATCACTACAATGGAGACATTACAGGATATTTCATGAAATTGAAATGGCAGTTCCAAGCCACTGGAACTCTCTAAAGAGGGATGACAAGTTTCAATGATGGACCCTTTTGGAGTCTAGATAGCTTTTAGAGGATGTGAGGAACTGCTATACATCTTGGTTCTCTGATAGCCTTAACAGCACAATGAAATAAATGTTACCCTGTGCTAACCTACCTTACCCTAATGCACTCCTGTGCATGTTTATGAAGAAGTAAATCCTACTCAGGGAGTTATTTTCTAGTAAATCTGGATGATTATCTATCAGTAGTACTACAATAGTGCATGCCCTTGTGGTCATTTCATTTCATCTCTACACCTCCCAACAATGGAAGCTTTTCAGTTTTATGGTTCTGTGACTCTAAGGGTGCAATCCATGTTTGGGGAGAGGGTTCCCATGACGCCCAGCATCCCCCAGACAGCATGGGTGGTAAGCCAGAGTGCCACCCAGCATGCACCCTGTGTTTAAGATTGCTGCCTGAAAATAACATCTTTGTTTGCTTATTTTGATAGTTATCATTAACAACTGGCAAGAAAACATATCCGCAGTAAAATAATTGCAAATGATCACCGAGCTACCAATGCTTTAAAACAGAAAAAAGAATCCCAATTCTTTTTGGTTTATGATGCATATTGCAAAATCTAATGACTGTTATGTGTAGCTTCCAGTTCCTGTGTTAAAAACAATGTCATATTTTATACACACACTCTGTTCTCAGTAAATGTTCCATAAAGGGTGGCTTTCAAACTTTTCTGAGAAAGCAATTTTTATTTAGATCACATGAAATTCCTTTGCTGCCCCATAAATAATGAGGTATGAATTTTTGATATAGCTCAACACAATAACCTAACTGGGCACAAAGTCATTACAGTCTATGAACCCAATTTCAACAATTACTCTTTTTATTCTCTTTGATCAATATGTTAATAAAAGGATTCTCATAAAAGTTACCTTAAAAAAGAAATCTGTCTATTAATAAGAAAGATATGAGTTCTGGAATATTTTGCCCTTCTTTATGACTATTATCTGTTTATTACCTAGATTATTTGAGGTTCTAAAACTGCATGAACAGAAATCAAATGTAAATAACTTGTCCCCAGAGATGGAAGCTATTCTTTTAGAAAACCAAGGGCTACATCTAACTTAGTATAAGTAGATTTCTGTTCATGCTATGAAATTATTATTTTGTATTTTCCCTGAGGCACCTTTAAATCTGGTCTAGAGGGTTTCCCAACCCTTCAGGGGATATTTGGAGGGCCTGCAGTGAGAACAGGAAAATTTCATGGGTGGATGGACACTGTTCCATGCAACCCATATATTTTAGCATCAGTGAGGATGTAACATATTCATAACATATAGGTAAACAGAAGTTGAAACTAAGTATCAAACAGAACTCTGCTTTTTGGCATATTTATTTAATGACGGTGTTCTTTTGAAGCAGGATGGGAAGAATACCAGTCCAGAAAAAAGAGCAGCACAAATCCACCATAATGTGCATATTTGTATGTTTAAAAATGAGCCATAAACTTCAAAATGTGTTGCATTATTTTCTCAAATTTAAAGTAGTGCTTGGTACTATCATCACTGAATGCTGTTACTTAAATATTCTTAAAAATGAGCTATAAACTTCAAAATGCATTAGAGTTTGGTGCTATCATTACTGATTTTTATTTTTCTCTTGGTTTGTCTGAAAAAGAAATAGGCATAATAGACTAAACTGAATTTCTCATAAGGAGGATTCCCCTCCCCATATGGTTGTAAGACTAAAAATATGTATTCTCTGCCTCCCTCTCCCTCCTACCCCCCAGACCCAATAATCCTACCAAGGCAAATGACAGCCTTACCTGATGGCTGATATCTTTTATAGCACAGCTGCAACATATTTTATGCATCACAAAGAATGATCAAAGATGTGTCTGGAGCCAATGTGTCATGGAATGTGGCCCCATACTTCTAGTATATGTTTTAATCAGACCGTAACACACCTCACACTGAAGCTGAACTCCCTAAACTACTTGCTTAGAAGTTCCACTAAAACCAGTGGAAATATTTAGCTTACCAGCTTGCTTTTTATTGCATCTAGTTTGTTCCTAAGCCACTTTACATGGCACTCCTTCCTTCCTTCCTTCCTTCCTTCCTTCCTTCCTTCCTTCCTTCCTTCCTTCCTTCCTTCTAGAGGACCTGAAGATATAACATTAGAACATAGTAATGCATCCGTCTATGCCCAGCCTAATTCTCAATGCCTAACACTCAAAATTTGGGTTTGGCCCCAGAGCTGGGATTTTCCATGGTGCAGTAATGGATTCCGATGAGCCATGGTCTCTTTACTCCTGCTGATGCAACATTCTTCTACTGTTGTAGCCGGAAAGAGTCCCAGCCAGCTAGACCCTTTTGAGGCTATCCAACATCAGCAGCTTTCTTTTCTGCCTTGACATTTTCCCTTGACCTGTTAACTTTGACTAAACTCTGCCTAACCTGACTACGCCTGCAACTTCTCCCTATCTCTCCTTTTCACACTATTCCTATCCCTTCCTACAAGCAAATATTTTAAAAGTTTGCCTTTTTTCCTTTGAAAAGGCCTGCAATCTATACATATAGGCCTCCCTTACTTTTTGGCACTCCCCCCGCCCCCAATTTTAGGCTGATTATGGGCCTGCTGTCAAAATCTCCCTGCAGGCTTGGTGGAGAGCAGAGTGCCTCTTTGCATAGAAACCATACCTTTCTCTTTTTTCTGGGCTATTTTCAAGAATAATAGCTTTGAATTCATGCAGTACATGTACAATTTGAAAACTGCCAAGGTCTGCATTCATAACTTCATGATCTGTAAAACAATCCTAAAAATATGTACAGTAAATAAGTAAGCATTATTTTTGTAAAAAAAAAAAAAAAACACCTGCTAATCATTCACTCAGTTTTCCAACTAGATAGACTTCTATCTATTTATTAGTACTGCATCCTATTTTTAATGTGGCAATTTTCTCATATAACCTGAGCAATCTGCCTTTCTTGGCATGGACTATAGAATATGCTATCTGGTGTATATGAGATCTTATTATAGAGATGTCAGGTTTAGTTTGAAACATAAATATATTTTTACTTATACATTAGAACTTATAGTGATCAATGGCAGTATATGTAGTACATTATAATTTGTTTTTGATCAGCAGAAAGCAATTATTCATAAAACTCAAAACAGAAAGCAAAGTTGTGTGAAAAAGGAGAAGAGTTATGGCATTCTTACAGGGAAGGTAATTTTAATATAGACGAGATTGGTCCAAGCTCTGCAGTTTGGATTGATAGATTATCTTGAAGAACTATCATTTCAATAATCTCAATGACAGAATAGAAGTGGATACTTGGTACAATATTATAAATTAAACTTACTGCAGATGTCATTGCAGAGAATACAGGAAAATATCCCACATTTGTGTTTGCTGAAGTTAGAAGATGAGCTTTATTTTTTAAAAGAGATTCTTTGGTACAAGGAACTGCAGTAATGATTCATATGACAAGGCTATGCATCACCAATTATCTAAAAACCCTTTTTGTGTTATTTCTTCATTAGTATATGAGAATTACACAAAGTTTCATTCTATTGGCAAGGGGTGCAACTGTACAAGGAGACACATTTATTATATAAAGCAGTGACTGGAATGTAAAGATGTTCAAAATGGGCATGAAATAGCCACAGTATATTAATTGATCAGCAGCCATTTCTAATTGTTCTACTACTTTTTTACTCCAGGGTTGCCTCTGCTGTGAGGCAGGTGGTGAGGGGACACAGAGTAAGCAGAGCTGCCAAGTGACCTGCTCTGTCTCTAAACGACACTTCTGCCCTCAGGTGGTGTGGAGGATGTGTAGAAACAAATTGAAAATCTTTCATATATGGAAGTAGGGTACAGGGGAGCTGCAATTTTTGCCCCAGGAAGCAAAATATTTTGAATCTTTGCAGATAAATAACTATCTCTTCTGAATTACCCAATATTTAATCTGTGTTACACAAGAAGCAGCTAAAATGCTTACAATTTGTTAGTAAAACTAGTAGGTGTTCAGTGTGTTACAAATACTATTACCACTGCTAGAACTGTAGGGTTTCCTCCTCCCCATCTAAACAAACTTAGGGTTGGGTCCTGACTATTTTTATTTTATCCAAAACCTGAAATCCATATATAGGAAGCATGTTTTCAATGGGAAAAGACCAAAGGAATGTTGGCAATTGATTTTGGGCTAGAATAAAAGAAGAAAACCCCACAGTTGTCTTCTTTTAGCATGTTAAGAGTGTAAAATGTGTATGTATGTGTATGAGTGTACAAGATAGCAAATGATATGTAAGCTTTACCTTGTAACAGGCAAATTATGAGGCAAAACATTCTAATTCAGAACACTTAGAACATCCAAAAGTCCTACATAATCATTTCACAGATGGTTTCCCAACAAGTCTTGGCATGGGAGAAAATACCTGCATCACTTTTTTTTATTAACATCTTTAAGTATTTTTGGAAGGAAATGCTGAAGTGGTGAGTCTGTGCATTACACTTAATACAGCATGCAGTTTTACCTTCATTAGTAATTACAGGCATGGAAAATGTTTCTTTGGAGGGGGAGGAATTATACCTTAGCTTCAGCTGTATTCCAGTCTAGATTGGCCTGTTGTTTGCATGTGAAAGAACTCTGAAACAAATGGATACTGACTACTCACTATGAAATTGTATTGTGAGAATTACAATCTGGATCGAGATTGCACTGAAGATATAGATAAGAAAAGAACTCTCCTTGTCCCTTCAGACCAGAGTCCTAATCTGTATCTGATCCTCTAGGTTTACTTTAGAGAGGCAAAAGGAACTGACAAAGTGGCAGTTTTGTATATTTTTGAAACTATATCATAAATATTCAGAGAAGTATGCAAAACAAAAGATAGCTGCATTCTGATCCACATATTAATCCAGCAAGTGTCAATCAATTAATTCTATTATGGTTGTAGACCAGAAGCCAACAGAGGTGAACAAAACAAGTTAAAAAAAAACTTAACGCAGTTCGAACAAGTTACTTTCTGAAAATACAATTAAAGTGTTAATTAAAATGAATTTGTAAACAAGGAGATAAATAGCAAACACAAAATTTAAAATAGTTACAATGACAGTATACATATATAAAAACCAAGGTCACATATCTGAGAAACATAATACCATAAACATGGCAGAACTTAGTAATAACATAACATTTGCTAAAACCTGCTGTCTTTAATATCATACAGTTGATAGCAGAGACACAAAAAATGGGCTACTTTGTAAGTTATTTGGGAATTCCAGTGTGATAGTCAATATTTTAAATAAGTTGCTTCAGGCCTTCCTGTTTTTATTTTATTTTGTTGAAATAGCAGGGATAATGAACGCTCTTCACAGGTTGCGATAAAAAGCACAGTGAAATGATACATGAATTTCCATTTTCCATTTCACGTGGGCATAGTTGCTCTTATTATTTCTGCTTTCTAAAAGTACAGAAGGTAAAATGTTTAATCTCACTAGTGTAAAAGCTCTCCTATATTTGGGAATTAGGAAATTTGACATATAATTTGACATTTTAAATGCTGCCACATGATCCCAATAACTAGGATAGTGATCCAGCAAGTGTGATTCAGATTGACTTGTCTGAAAGTGCAGACCAAACAAAACATTTCTACATGCAAGTAGACTGTTAGTATCTGGAAATACCCTTATTTGACAGCTACTGCCATAAAATTTTAATATCTATTCTTCTAGTTACTATTAATATGAACATGGTAAAACAATTATGTTACAGCAATTAAGACTCACAAGAGTTTCCCTCACACCTGTATTGTGGTTGATGAGAGATGGGAACTAGGCTTTCAACACAGTTTATACTATTGCCACTTGTAGTGGCAACTGAATGCTTTCTCCACTCCCCACCCACCCAACAAACCCTATGAGAAACCCTTGAAGAATGCCTTCTTTTTCTGGATGAATTTGGTGAATTTTTCATTCCAATCTGCCCATGAATAGGATAAAAACATTTGAGAGGGCATTTCCTATCAGTTCTGGTTGTATCTCCCTGGCCTTATACTTAAGAATGGACCTGTGGGTTATTGATGGAATCTATTAAATCCTTAGCCTATCCAGCCTGAAAAGAAGTGGGAACGTCTTGGTTTGCAGGTCACATGTGATCTGGAGTAGCCTGAACAGACTTCCATGGGTATCCTGAGATAACTCCAGGAAATAGCACACATAAGGACTGATGCACATGGACCATATCCCAGAAGAATTGTGCTCCTATCAAATGGATGTTTATTTGTATTAATTATTTTATTTATTATGAATTCCATAAAACAAAATAAAACAAAATCTAAATTAAAAAGAAAACAAAAAATGCGAATATATGCATCTATATCACTGCATAAATTTAGATGCATCAATTATACCTACACTTCAACAAAGGCAGACCAAATACCATGTATATGTTCATTTGAGCATGACTTCTACATATCTTCCACCCAGATACTGAAAGATCTACTTGTGTTGCCCATGCTTTAACTTCCATTAAAAGGTAGATAAATTATTGGAATGTGTATATCAGAAAATAATAAAGAATTTTCCAATGCAAAGTTTATCTGTATTATAACCTTTTCCCAAAAAGATGTGACCACTGAACATTGCCAAAATTTAGAAGAAGTGTTAGCAGTGTCATATCTACAGCAGTTACCTGTCTTAGACAACCTCGTAACTCAATGTTGTAGCATCCAATAAATATGAAAGAAAAGTTTTTATTGAATAGAATGTAAAGGGAGACAGGATATATGAGGGGATTCATCTCCATACACCCTATTTTTCCAATGGAGTCAGTCTGTAGTTGTAAGTGTAGGAAAGCTGCAATCTCAGCCTGTGGGATTAAAACCTATGATATGAATGCAGGAGTTGTGTGATTGCATCTATGTGTGCCCGTGTGAGCATGAGGGTGTGCAAGTGCATGTATGGGATGTGTAGCCCCCAAGCCATTACACATTCCCCTATATGGCCCTTGAAAACCAAAACTTGTCTACCCTGTATTAGAAGGAAACAGGTGACAGGAAAAAGCTTTGCCTGAAAACTTGACTGCCAGCCAGAGCAGACAATGCTGGACTAAATAGACAAACATTCTAACCCAGGGTAAAGCAAATTCCTGTTCCTGTTCCTAAAGGCAATTCTTCATCTCAGAGCAGCTGATATGTACCAGATGGTCTTCCTGAGTGTATAGTTTTCTTTGTCTTTTTCTTTTCCTTTTGCTACTGTAGTATTTTTCTTTAACTGCATATTGTATATGTGCACTACATTCTATTCTTCAGTGACGAGCAAATACACCACATTATGTGAACAAGCAGTGCAGGGAAAATGCATTATGAAATAGACAAAAATAGTTTCAAAGTTGTGGCATTTCTAATCTTTTTCATTGACCTGCACCATTGAACACAGATTTTGTTTAGTAGTATCATAACAATTAATATATTGCCATAACCAGCCATGTCAGAGTGACAAAGCTGTGGCAAATGTCTTTGACTTTGCTGGTTTCAAGACACAACTTTAGCTGTTCTGCATTTCATGTAAATAGAATAACCACAAAAGAGTATGACATTGCCTTGGAAAGAAATATTTTATTGACCAAAGACAAATTAAATTGCAGGAGTTTTATTTATGAGAACTTTTGTCAGCTATCTCTCTTCAGCACTGAAAGAAATATATTTTCTTGATTTGTTGGTGTGTATTGCAAAGAGCACAGAGTAAATAAAATGTAGTGATACTTCTGTATAACTTCCTAGCTGGTTGGCCCAAGTGCTCTTCTATAGGGGTGGGAAGAAGACTGCTTTCCAAATGTTTTGGACTTCAGCTCCCAGAAGCCCTTACCAGGAAATGATCATGAATGCTGGGAACTGAAGTACAAAATATTCACAGATTCACAGAACAGCTGGGTCAGAAATGGCCAGGAAGGCCACTGAATCCAACCCCCTGCTAGTGCAGGATGCCAGTTACACTATCCTGAGCTGATAATTGTCCAATTGCTTCCTGAATGCATCTAGTGTGGAAGAGCACACAACTTTTCTTGGCAGCTGATTCCACTGTGCTGCCTGCTCTCACAATCAGGAAATTCTTCCTTGTATCTAGCATGCACCTGGTGTACTATAGTTTCATTGTTCCATGTCCTACAATATAGAATACATGAGAATACATCTTTTCCTTACTTTTTGTGACAGCCTTTGAGGCACTTGCAGAGTGAGACCATGTCATCACATAGTAATCTTTTCCCAAGGCTGAACAGGTCCAGTTCTTTCATCCTCTCTGAAGTCTACCTTTAACAGATGTTTCTGTAAAGATCTATTATAATGAATTGTTATGATATGGATCAAACATACCTGCTTTTGAAAGTGCAGTAGTTCCAACCCAAGATATTTTGCTGCCTGATGCAAAGTCCATCTGCCACACCCTTTGTAGCTAGGGCCAACAGTATAAAAATTCTTATTGCACTGTTCATGCTCTAGCTGTGTATGGATCAGCAAAACCTATGCTTGAAGTTTCCCAAATTTACCTTGAAGATTGTTCCAACTTGTGTCCATGTCAGATCATGAGCTTCATTTTTTCCCTTTCACCTTAAAGTTTGTGTGAAATGTATTTTAATGTACATTTCCCTAAATATATACAGATTGTGAGTGCTTTATAAATGTACATATTTGTATGTGTATTCTTCTATAGATTAAAACAGGATCACCTGTAGATTTTTTTTTGGCGGGGGGAACTAAACATTCATTCAGTGCATTTTTTCAAATGCAATTATTTTGTTCCATGAACCATATTGCAAGCTAGGAAATTTAGTGAGTTAACTATAAATGCAATTAATCTACATTCAGTTCCAGGATGTATGCACTGGATATAGTCTGGTCAAAATGGCCTGAAATAATTTTCTCATATTTCTCTCAATTTCTCATAAATTTCTCCTAATCAGACGCCAATTTCTGGCTTAGATTTCCCTACCAATTTATCATCATGGTGCTGCCTGAAGCGGGTAGCTTCATTGCTGCATAATGCTAAAGATTCATCTGTTTGAGGGGGGAAGTTGAACATTTAGGCATCAACAGCATTCCCATATTAACATGTCATCCCTGCTGCGTTTCTTTTGCATTTATGCTCAACTGTGACTGTTAATGCATGGAGCTGACATTATTCTGTGAAGTGTATTCCTATTTAAGAGGGCATACATGCTCACATTCACTCTCATAGGCAACTTAATCAAGTGAGATCATACACGCTCTTGAGAGTGCAAGTTGGCTGGTACCTATTTGTTAAGAATGGGACAGAGTTTGAACTACACCTTCCAGAGCACAGGAAAGACCTTGTTTGGTTGCAAGACAAGTCAGGAGCTCTGTACTACAGGATCAATCTGGAGTGTCCTCTAGAGTGCTAGGCTGCATCAGGTGAGGAAATTCCAAATTAATATATTACAAGGCAGCCCAAAGAGATGTTTGTAACATATGTTAAGGGATATATCAAGTGATGCTGAACAACTTTAATAGTCCAAGACTATCATGTTCCTCTTGACAGAATATCATTTTATGGGAGAACAGAATATGAGGAAAAATGCTTTGGTACTGGGAATCAGTAAAGGTCTGAACAAGGTTCCATAAACTAAAACTTAATCCAGAGCATGAGTTGCACTACTGGTAGGTTTTTGTCTGTCCGAGTTGGCAGTATTGGGCCATTCCTGTAGTTTGCGATCCTCCTGAACAGACATTAGATGAGTCACAGCTATCTATGATCTGAGAATATCTGGAATACCTAGATATGTTGGCTATTGAATTTCTGTAGAATATTCAGAAATTATAAAGCTGTTTATAATTATAAATTATAATTATGAATTATAAACAGCTAGACCACTAACTGGAAACAGGAGGATATACCGTGCCAGACAAGCTAACAATATTTTGAAACATATTTCAGAATGCTAGTATTAACCATTTAGTGCCAAAATGATACCTTAAGGGAAGGGTGGGCAGAAGGTAGAACTCCATGTGCTCTGGACCTCAGCTCCTAGAATTTCTGGCCATTGACCATTCTAGCAAGGGCTTCGTGGAGCTGAAGTCCAGTGGATACCAACCTGAATGCCTCTAAGTAAAATACTAGGTTAACCAGGCACTGAAAGAATAGAAGAGTTGGTGCCATGCAGGCCTCAGTGGGCAGTTCATTTCATAAAGGTGTGTGTGTGTGTGTGAGGGTGCAACACCAAGAAGGCCCACCCTTCTGTCCCCATCATTTAACCCTTCTTCAGAACTGACTCTCTGAGCCATGTGTTATTATGGCTGCATTTCTGGTGACTGGCTTTATAAAAGTCTTGCAGAAAGCACTTGATTTTATATCAATGTTCATGGGAACGGTCAAGAGCATTAATACAGGACATAACATCAATTAATACCCAACTTTGGAAACTCTTGTTGTAAATGCCATTAAAGAACTGTGGACAGAAGTTTACCATACCTTGATAAAACTGGCTTGCCAGCTGGAATATGAACTGACAGCTGGCGATCTCCAGAGTATAATTCTCTATAGAGCAGTATAGGTAACAGCTCCACATGGCTGCATTTGTCCAGCCACATGAATACAAATGTAAGGTCTTTGCCCAAGAGTGTGATAGCACACATCTTCTTGTGTGTGTGTGTGTGTGTGTGTGTGTACACAAAGTTTAGTCCAGAAATACACAAAAGAAAAGCCACTGTACACAGGTTACATGACCATCAGCTATTACAACTAAATGGATGTACAACATTCAGACACACAGTATCGTCAGAGAACTAGATATTAGGGAAGCATACAAGAATGGCTTGTTACATGAGCTTCCCAAAGCATTTCTAAATAGGTTTGGAATATTTTTCCATTAGCCAATATAGCCAGCCCCACTTTTGTGTGTGTGTGTGTGTGTGTGTGTGTGTGTGTGTGTGTGTGTGAGTAACCTGGATGTAGTTGTTCAATAGTTGCATCCTACATGGGAGATAATCTTATACCACTTGAAGTGGGACTTTAGTTTGTGGCGACATAGAAAATACTGCTTGGTAAAGCTACCAATTTTAGTATCCACTGACTTTTTCTTTTTTAACATAGTACACCATCTAAAAATATCTCTAGTGCTGATAAGATACATAAAAATATCTTTATTTCTGTTTCTCCCTACTAAGAAACACATGCATTTTGCATAAGGATAGAAATGGTTCTTCTAGCCTAACAGTTCTAAGTAACAGCTGAATTACATATGTTCAAAATGTGGAATTGACCAATGTTTGTTTTTCCCAGAAACTCTTGAGAGGTGTGGGGTGTGTGTGTGTGTGTGTGTGTGTGTGTGTGTGTGTGTGTGTTGAAAATACATCCTGAAATCACTCCTAGTACCTGGCAGAGAAGAGATAGAGTACTGCTCTGGCCTTCTGCAAGACACTTTCCTAGGGCAAAATGATGTCTAGGGGCAGAGCCATTCATCATGAATCTCATGACCTTTCCCTAGAGCCATCATCTGATAGTAGTGCTGTCATCCCATGCGGTATATAAATGTAAGAAATAAATAACATTTATTCCATGTTCTGCACTAAAGAAAGAGAAACTCCACTATTGTTTTCAGTCACTGGCTGTATAAATAAGCTTTTCTGCATGATGATCATAATCTGCTGTCTGTACTTTCAGTCTTGTTACAGATTTGAGCACTACACAAAGTGCATTCCTTTCCTGCAGAAAAATGCATGGACACAAATAAGAGATAATACATTCACTTTAACAAATTCTACACATTTTCTACTCTACAAATCCTACTGGAAGTACTGTTTTCAATTGAAGAACAACTAAAGAACCTATAAACAACTGTGAGTAAGAAATGATAAGTGCTCAATAAAAAGAAAAGCTCCAGTGCAGTTTTCTTCCTTTGTGCTAGAGAGACTCCCTATTATTGTACTAGAGTTTAATTTGAATGTCTGCAATCCTCTCTCATTTTAGGACTATAAATGCAAACTCCATGGCTTGGACATCTGCCACTTCCCCCTCGCCACTGCTATGCTTAACATCTTGCCTAGAGAATGTTTTGGAAAAATTGAAATTTTGCCAGTATTTTGTGATGTCTGAGCTGTCCTTTGGATGGTATCACAATAATGATAATGGGTTTTTGAATTTTTCTTTTGGGGGGGGGCGGGATTTCTAATTATGCAACTCCTTCCACATGTGGGGAAATTCACCACAATGGGTTTCTGTTAAGACATGACATGGCAAACAATCTCTGATAACAAATCAATGATTGTTTGTCATGTCATGCAAATCCAGTCTTTAAAAGAGAAAACAGTAACAGCATAGAGGCCAGAGCAGATCTGCTCTTGTACAAAAAATGAGATGCTACAGGATTTTCTATATGGAAAGCAGCTGCTTCTCACATGCAGTATTTCTACTGTTTGTGTAAGTATAATGCTGGATTGGGATGAAACAGGGTTTGTATTTGTCAGAAAAATATAGTCAGTTCGGCCTGTCTTTCCAAGATTCTCAGCACTTGAGAAGCCAAGAAAATGTTATGCTGTGCCTGGAGAAAGCATTTTTTAAAAAATCTGTTAAGATAGATGAGCCAAAAGAGAAACCTCACCCAGTGTTATCCCAATATTTTATAATCTCTGTAACAGAAATTTGGTTTTCTTTTTAGTATGTATAAATGTGATGTAATGTTGATGCATTCACTGGATTCTGATACAAGTGATAAGAAAAATTTTATATCAAAGGAGGTTTCTTTTTTTTAAAAAAAGTATCTGCATTTTTTCTATCATAGCAATGTTATGGAAAGCACAGATTCATGTTGTTTCTTATATCCAATATGGCAAATTATTAGGCACTCAGAACCTGCATAGAAATTAGTGGGAAATAAAGGCTTCTGCTGCTGGCCAAATATTGCTTAACACAGTGATGCCAGTAAACTGGAATCATAATGAATATGAATTTCAACCACTATACAGAGGCTTGTCAGAAGCTGTCATAGAGGAAGGTCACAGTCACCACTTTTCATTCTTCCAATTTCCCAAAAGGCTTGTCATGGGAGTCATACTTCACTGGTGCCCATTCACAAATGAAGTGACTCATGTGCTTGCAGATATATTCATCCCCTATTTCGTGATAAAGAAACTAAGGAGATTTCTCTACTGCTGCCCTTGCTTGTTTATCAGGTCACAAGTTCACACAAGCCATTTTAACTGATGTAAGGTATGAAATGTTAGTACTAGGTGGAGAGCTACAGACGTCATTGCTCCTATAATCTGATTTTGCAACAATGAACTGAATTTGTCATATATAAGCAGGAAAAGCTTCCCTCAACTAAATCAACGTGTCTTGCTAATAGAATGATTTATATTTCTATAATTTCCCATCCCATGTTACATGGCTCCAGGCTTCTATCGGCCATTGAGCATTCTACCCCAAAGAAAAGATGTCCAGCAAGAGTCCATCAGCACTGCTACCTACTTCAGGCAGATGCAGAAATCTGGGCTTCTCACTCCACACAGGACAGAGTATCAAGGCCCTATCTTTTTGGTGATTTTTCTTGGATTTTTCTGTCAAGATGAAGCTGAAAATGACTGTTCTGGTATGGTAGAATAGCACAAGGATGTGTCATTCCACAAGGGAGTCTGGATCTATGTGACCACAAATCCAGACTGTTTTATGGGACAGAGTTTTACTTGGAATGATACCTACATACAGATCTCCACTTCAGTCTCTAGTAAGCCTCAAGTTTTACTGGGTGACCTTGGCACAGTTACTAGCTTTCATCTCACCATAGGACTGACATTCTGAGGATGAATGGAAAAAAGTTATCTGAGCCCTCCTCCTTTAGCTCATTTTAGGAAATACAACTAAGGAATAAACGTACTACCCATAATCATTTTATTGAATATATTTCTTAGGGCAGAATTCCTTATGGCCTTCAGATGTTGTCTTGATACTATAGGATTATTTGGAGCCGCAAGACTGAGGTCTTGCAGTTTCAATGCTGGGACTTAGAAGGCTGAACCTCTGCCCTGTACCTGTCACATGAAAAGAAACTGCACCAGCTGCTTTTCCCAAGGTTGGGAAAAGGGTGGAGTAAATAGAAAGCTGGAACTGAAAAAGTATGCCAGTTCCTATTAGTGCCCCATACCCCCCCACACACACACTTCTCATCCCTGGCATTTTATCTTAGTGGTTGAAACAGTTATCTACATAAAAATCAGGGTCCAAGGTGTGGCAACAGCAGACAGCCCCAAGCTTGGAGTCTTCCAACCATCAAGGGCAAAAGTGTAGGATGATGATGATGATGATGATGATGATGATGATGATGATGATGAACTGCCAGGATATTTCTCAAGAACTTTTGAATGTGTTTGCTTTGTGATTTGTGCTGAAATGTCTGTTCTGTTGGTTTTAAAATCTGATTTAATTGTGAAGTTTTAAAAGTTTTGTATTGTTCACAGAACTTGCTAGAGAACTGAGTGACAAAATAAACACATTTTTAAAATGCTATCAAACTTTAAGAAATGGGTTGGTCAAAGAACTATTTTTGAAGCAATGAATAAAATAGCATATTTGAGGAATTTCATATGTTCACCACCACTGTATTCAGGTAGATTACACCCTGCATTTTTCTCTTACAGAAAGAGTTTAACATTGACTTTGTTCAGGTGGAAAGTTCCTTTCCAACTGGAATTCATTTAGTAGCTGAACATGAAGGCAAAATGGAGTAAATCACATTTACTTAGGCCTCCCAGGAGAAAATGTTCACAGTGCTTTTGTAGCAATCAGTCTAACCAATAACCAATCCCAGAGGTGGCTCAAGTAAAAATACCCAAAATCTAAGAGGATTGCATATGAAAATGTACCTGTACTTAACACTGTTTCCCTATAGGAGCAGGTTCTAGTTCTGTAGCATGACAAGGAGATTTTGAAACTATGTTTACTTTAACTGTGTATACATGTATAATTTTTACTATATGAGAACGACATATTACCTATGACTGCCTCAGAACAAAATAATTCATCCCAGAGAGTGCAGGAACTACATGTCTCTAACACTGAGCTGAGAGAGAGAGAAAGAGAGAGAGAAGTATAATTCATTTGTACATTTTCATACTGTCTTTTGGCAAAAATTCTTAATGACAAATGCTTGGTAATATCTAGGTCACTTTCAAATTAGGAAATCTTAAGAGAAATGAACTTAATTAGTACTGCTAACAATTAGTGAGATATATAATGATGAATATAAGGAACACTGTTCTTGAGATGCTGAAAGTTCAGAAAATATTTTAACTTGGTGTAAATCAGTTCTCTGGAGAATGGACATTTTGAACATTGTATGCTATTTTTACCATGCAGAAACTGATTAATTGAGGATAGAATTGTACCCTTGCTGAAGTTTACTAGGTTATGTGATGCCCATCGGCTTCTCATACAATGTATTTGGGGCAACCTTCTTTTTTTCTGGTGGGAAAATTATGTCATTTGTCAAAGAGAAAGCAATGTAGCCATTATTTCTCTCCTGTTGTTTTCTACAATCTTGGCAGGTTGCAATATTGTGCTGAAAGAGCAGGTGAAGTAAGCTGTATTGCTTTTTGTTCTTTGGATCTCTTCCTGAGCGAGTTTGGTGACAAGCGACACAAGATTTTTGAGAGAAAAATACAACAGTTTCTTCTCCTTATGTCATGTATCAGGGAAGCATTCTACTTTTAAAAAAAGTAAAGTGACACATACATGTTACTTTGTACCTTCTTATATTCACTTTGTATCTTCTCCCAATTTCAAAAACATTCATGTTTAACCACTGAAAAATTGAGTGGTTTCTCTCTGACTCCAAAATTTGCCCAGAGAGAGAGAGAGAGAGAATGCGAGAGAGCAAGAGCAATCTGGTCTGTCTGTCTGTCTGTCTTGAACAACAGAGGTACTATCAAAATGCCACAGCCTATCTTACAGTGTTACATCTGTCTTTAATCTTGTGTCATCTGTCTAGTAAAAATTCCCGCTTCCCTTACATTTTCCCCACAGTCTCTTTCTCTTCATCCAAACTGGATTCCACTTGCTGAAAACTTAACTGTCTCACATTTCTACTCTCTGAAGTCCAGCTAAATCTCATTCTATAGGGATTTTGTCCTTTCCTTTCCTACTCATATTTCTACTCACCAGTTTTGAGTTTTCCTCTTCTGTTCCATATCTATACATATGCATGCACATCTGCACATCATGAGTCCCCCCCACCCCCATATGCAGAGGAGCCTAGTAACTTCTGCTTCAGTGGGACTCCTCACTCATGACAGGCTTTCTTTTCACCTGCATAGTGGTACTCTATGGTGGTGAAGCTATGCTATGGATGGAGGTCAGCATCATGGCTAATTCTTATATAGATGATAAGAGAGGCTGCAATGGGAAGGAGCCCCTCTGACTGACCTAAGAGTCACCAGCCTCCCACTCATCTCTCTTTCTGCTATTCTCCACTAAGTTGTTCTTTCTTCTCTCACTAATCTGCATACCCTTCAGTGCTTTCTTTCTTCACTGTCCATACATTGCTTCCTGATTTTCACCTTTATTTACACTCCTCCTCTTCCATTCCCTTTTTTCTTACCACCCCAAATGTTTCAACCAACTTGACATTACCCAGTCAGCAAAGCAGTAAAATACTCTACCATTTCAAAATATTTAGGAGTAAAAGGTGAATTCTAATGTGTGTTAGTAAGTCCAATTGATAATGCAATGGTGATTATTCTTAATTACCAGAGGCATCAAATCAGTGGAGGCATAAAATACTTACAATCTTTAAACGCTGCTGATAAACAATACATTGTTGTTCTAGTAAAGTTAGGGATTGACCCAGTGACCACTAGGTAGCACCTCAAGGGACACAGGGTTTTCCAGATTAGCAGATCTGAGGCTGAAGAGTATACTCCAAATGTGATGCTAGAAACCAGAGCTCTTTCCCCCTTCCCCTTCACAATAAGTGCAGAAAGAATTGTGGTGGCTGCTGTCTGAGGTCAGGAAAGCAGCCTTGGAGATGGATAGAAAGGATACTGGAAAGCCCAGGAAATGAGGTATCCTACTCGTAAAGCCAATTCAGTCTCCTCCCTTTACCCTGTGAGACACTCCAGCTAGATGGGGTAAAAAGATCAGCTAGTGAAAAGGCAGAGCAGGAGAACAGGGAGGCAAATATCGCCTCTACTGCTCCTCTCATTTGATATCTGTAATCCTCCAAGTTTGGGAACATGAGCATCCCATAGGATTGTATCCCTAAGGTTAAAAATACATGAGCACTATTGGGGTGGTTACATAGCCAGCACTAGGTATACTAGACTCTTGCCTAAGCCCATGGAAGTTAGTTGTAGGCAGAATTCTGGGCTAACATTCTCATGACTAAAGAGAAAATGGGATCAGAAGGCAAACCAGAAGGAAGGACTGGATCAGGAGACAGGAGTTAGGACTGCAAAGAATAACGGAAGCAGTAGTTTCTCAGGCAAGCTACAGCTGCAACAGAAAAGTCTACTCCCTTCTGCCCAGAAGGCTGCCCGCAGTGGGTAGAGACTGTCCAGGTGAGAAAGTGCCTTTGTTAACCTGTAAACTTCTGCCTAAAGTCCAGTGGCTCACCACATACAGTATGGTAGCCATATGGTAGTTCATACAGCTCCTCATTTCACTGAGACTACACTTATGTATTTTGCCGCTTTGGACAGTGCTCAAAAGTTGCTTACAGAACAGAAGAAAGAGTGTTGTTCCATGATGTAGTGATGACTCCCAACCTGGACATATTGAACTTGATAAGAATATCAATGAATACTGGCTAGTTCCTCTGGTATGAGAGGCAATTATAGCCCCTGATTTAATAGAAAATATGCTATAAAATTAGTTGCTATAGAACACAAGTGGAAGGTATTATTGCACCTAATAATTGCACCTAATGCCCTCACTGGGGCTTTCCCATAAGTTTGACCTGTGGGAACAAAATGTTGGATTAAAGAGGTCTTTTATTTGATCCAGCATGACTCTTATGTTTTTTAAATTCTTATGCCTTGGTAGATATATTTTTTATTTCACTCTGTGTGAATGCACACCTTAGGCTCATGACACATAGGGTGTGGCTAAATAGCAAGAAAAAACTTTTTAAAAATATCTTTTTGCAATTTCAGGACTGGTCTTCATAGAATCATAGAATAGTAGATTTGAAAGAGACCATGAAGGCCACTGGGATTAAACCCTGATATTGCAGGATACCAATTTACACCTTCCCATTTAGATGGCTGTCCAGTTTCTTTTAAACATGTCTTTAGAATGGGAGAGACCACAACCTATCTAGGCAACTGGTTCCATTGTCATATTGCTCTAATACTGAAGAAGCTTTTCCTGATATCTAGCCTGAATCTGGCTTGTCACAATTGTCCAGGTCCTACACTCTGATATCAGTGAGAAGAGATCTTGACCTTCCTCTTTGTGACAGCCTTTGAGGTACTTATATTTAAATGTAGTTATTTTTTAAATTTATTTGTTTATTTTGTATCCCCCACCTTTACAATGTCTCAGAAGGCTAACATGTTCTTCCTCAGTCTTCTCTTCTCCAGGCTGAACATTCCCAGTCTCTCCTCATGGAAAGAGACAAGCTGAGCATTTACCCTGGATGGTTAAGAAGCTCAGTTATTCAGAATTTGTTGAGAGTACTCTCTGTAGTGACCTATGGGGAAAAGAAGCAAAAAACAGTAAGTGTCTAAATTCCTCCTCCACAAGGTATTTTAATTCATTTTATTAAACATGGTTATATGCTACTATCCAGTAAATATCAATGGGGTAAACAAAAATAATGAAGCCAGGAAAAACACAATAACATACCAAAATAAAAATAGGACAGTAAAAACAAGATAAAATAAAAATTGGTCCAATATTGAATGTGTCGCTGCAATAACTCTTCAGTTAAAATAGATACTTGGTAATTGTAAGGATTGGGACGTGTACAATCATGCTGGGAGCTATGGGGGGCTGTGTAAAAGGCCCCCTGCACTGCATGGCCACAGCAATATGGATTTTCATGGTGGCTGCCTCGTATTCTTGATCCTGCCTCCAGCCTTGCCTATGTTCCTTCATCCTTGCCTTGACTTCTGGTCTTGTTATGCCTCGCTGGCCCCTGTTCATTGCCTGCTCCTGGCTCTGCCTTCACATTTTGCCATGTCTTGACAATATTTTACCCTTGCTTGTTTCTGATCTCATCTTTACATGTAGCCCTACGCATCATACCAAGCTGTCCATTCAGATCCATCCCTGGTTCTGGTGCTCTAGTCATAGATATCTGCTTCTTGTATCACAGACCTGACCACATGGCTTTTCTAATGCCTCATTAGGAGATACAGACTCATTGACGGACAGACACATGGCAGAAAGCAGTGACAGTGAGTCAGCCCACCAGGAGATCACTTCTTTTCCCAGCTAGTCAAGACATTTTTTTTAATGTACTGAAGGATGGGTATGAAGGGAAGAATTGGTAGGATGCCCAAAACAAGGAGCCTTGCTACTAAGGGCAGTTTAAGCAGGAATGAAATGTTGCTCAGGCTGAACATGCTACCTAGCAAGGTAGGCTGCCACCACACCTTATATCCAAGTCAGCCTGAACCTGAACCAAGCCCACCTTATATCCAACCAGCCTGAACCTGAACCAAGTCACCTTATAGGACAAATATAGGAATGATAAAATAGCCCTCTATTCCTTATCTCTAAGCCTGAAAACCTAAACATTAGCAACAATCAGGAAGAAAGCTTTACACGTAGTATCAAAGTTCAACCTGAGTAGAATGTCCACTTTCAGTTCTGAAAGGTAAGGAAATAGGGAAAAGGGGTAGCATACAACAAAAAGAGCAATGTTTCTGTTTATTACAAGGTAAAATAACAAAGCAGACTAGATCTGCCTATATTTATCACAGATCTTCAATAGTACAAGACCTCAGAATCCAAATATCTGTACCTGCTGATGAAGATGGCCAGATGAACAGAGACAACAGTGAAGAAGGCAGATGTATCCCATTCCCAATTTAAGTCTGTTTCCCCCCCAGAAAATCCTTAGTCAGCTAGGTTGTTCTAATTTCCAATCACAAGCTAACTGAAGCAGCTTTCTCAGGCAGGTGGGATGCAGAAAGATTCCACAAACTCAATCAACCCAATTACTGAGGGTGCAGATGGGTTGAAACACACACAGATGGTCTAATGAATACATGCAAGCTCAGCCTCATGGAATTGAAATGAACAGGTTGCTGAGACACAGCTTTCTTGACAGCAAGCTAATGCACATCATCATCAATATCATCATTGTCATCTACAATAACAAAATATTTTAGAAAAAATGTATTTCTGCACATCTGTTGTCATAGCATTTTCAAATAAAGTTTCAAGGATGGTTAATTAACATTTCAGGGAGAAAAACATGTGTGTGCCACACAAGGGGAGGGTGAAGATTGCCAGGAAATGACACAAAGCAAATGCATTGATTAATTTTCTCAATCAGAAAAGGGTAAATCAGAACCCCTACATCCATAGAAAATCCAAGAAATATCCCTAATACATACAGATTGCCTCAGACATACAATGCAGGAGTGATGTGAGCTTTGTGCTATAGTAATTCTTTAATCTAATCTAACAGACTGAAATTTGTGTTTTCCAGTAAGTTGGCACTAGTTTCTTCAGATATGTATGCCAAGCCAATAAGAGAGATAGAAGTACAGTTATCAGTTACTCCTATAACTTCTCAAAAGAGGAAGTGCAACAATCACCTTCTGTTTTTCTTTGCTTCTGTGAAGGCACTGAAATCCAGAATATCTTAATGTCTTTGATCATCTTTGCTCAGCTTTGTATTCATCTAGCTTTAGAGAAACTAACCCGTTCACATATGAAATAATTAAAACAGAGATTTACCACAGATCTGAATTTTGTGCAATATATAGAGACCAAGCTTTTAAACTTTTCTGGACTTCATTTGTTAGCACAATTTCTTGTCTCACTCAAGCATGTATTTTTAATGCAGAGTCCAAAATTGAAATATACATTTGGAAGTTATCACGATTTCACTTTTTGATATTAATAAAACAGAAGTCTCTTGATGCAGGAAATGTAAAGTATTTTGTGATAAAAATGTATCTATAGGCTTTGACCTGTGAGGATCTAGGAAATTACAGGTCATTTATATTAAAGTCTATTCTGGATAAATAGGTTGAAAGCATTATTAAAATGCAACTAGTAAGATAGAAGGGGAAGTCCTCCTGATGAAGAATCAACATGGATAAAACAAAGGTAAGTCCTGTCTCACTAACTGTTTAGTGTCTTTCAAGAGTACATGTGGACAGAAGTGATCCAGTAGACATTATTGACTTGGATTGCCAAAAGGCTGTTAACCAAGTCCATCACTAAAGACATAGCATTCTATGGAATCTGAATGAATGAATGAATGAATGAATGAATGAATGATATTACGGAAAGGAAAGGAAAGGAAGGGAAAGGAAGGGAAAGGAAAGGAAAGGGGTGACTAAAATGATTCAGTGACTGAACCAGCTTCCCTACAAAGAAAGGTTATTGTTTAGCTTAGAAAAAAAGCTGACTAAAGGGAGACATGATAGAGATATACTAAATTATGCATGGTGTGGAAAAAGTGAAAAGGGAGATGTTTTTCCTTCTCTCTTGTAATACTAGATCCTGAGATCATCCCATGAAGTTGATTCATAGGAGATTCAGTACAGATAAAACTACGCATTTCTTCACACAATGCGTGAAGAAGAGTTCATTTCACAACATGTAGTGATGACTGCTAAGTTGGCTGGCTTTAAAAGGGCATTGGACACATTCATGAAGGGAAAATGCTTTCAATGGCTACCTCCAGTATCAGAGGCTGCCATGAGCCCAACTCTCCCATTCTTGCCCATAGGCTCCAAAACTCCAGACAGTCTCTTTGGAAATCAGATCTTTGCAGATACATGGCAAGGTAACTCTAAAATCCCTCTAATAACCTGGAAGCTAAGCCTCTGCACACATCAAAAGTGATAGTTGAACCCGACCTAGGGACAACTCCCCAAAACCTTTTCACTTTCAGTAACTCTGTGGGCTCCACCACTCAGGGGGACTCTAATGAGTGAAGGGCCAGATGATGGGACTTATGCAATCCTTCTGACTGGGCTGCTCATCTTTTGCAGTGCACCATCATGGGTCAGAGTCTGGGCAAGGCAACAGTCCTTTCCCCTCCCCCTCTTCATATTCTCCCATCCATTGCAAAACATTCTCCTGGTCACCCTGGGAACTGGTGAGATACAAGCTTATGGGGACTTCTCAGGCCTGTGTCTCTGTCTGATCTCTCAAAGCTCCCATCTCTGCTGTCTCAAGGTCTCCTTCTTCTCCTTCAGAATCCCAGCCCTGCTGATCCTAGGCTACCTGCCAAGAGTAATGATCAATCAATACAGAGGCTGTATGCTGATGTATACCAGTTGCTAGGATACTTGGTTTGAAGGGTGCTATTGCACTCATGTCCTGCTTCTGGGATCCTGCAGGCAGCTGGCTAGCCACTGTGTGAACTAGATCATATGGACCCTTGTCTGTTCCAGCATGTCTCTCCTTGTGTTCTTAACTGGATAATGTCATAGAGATGAGGGATGAGAGATGGTATTCAGATAACATTAATATTACTGGATTATAATCTTTGAATATTTAGTAGTGAGTATTTATGAAGAAACAATAATCTGCTGCATATTGCACACATCATAATGTCTTTCGTATCTTTCTAATCAAAGAAATGCTCAGAAAGAGAATTTTTTAAAATTTCCACATAATATATTACAGTATGCAAAGAGTTTTCTGTAATTAATGTTGAGTAATGTTAATATACCAAAGCTGTTAGTGAAAAACAATCGTTTCTTCTCTCTTACATTTAAATGCTGTAGTGTTGCCATGTGCTGGGATCAATAGCATAATTTGAGGGTTTTTTGGTTTCCTTTTTTCTTTCTTTTTTTCTGTTGTGGAAGGACGTGATGTGAATACTTGTGTAACAGGGTTTAAAAAGGGGATTTCGGAACCTATGCAGAGGGGAAAATACTAAAATATCATCACAAGCAAATTGCAGGGGTTTTTGTTGTACAGAATCACCATCTTTCTTTGTCTAAAGGAATGATAGGAGCAATCCTTGATAGTGACTGATCATGAAAAGAAACCCCAGGAGCATAGGCACACTATAAAAAGATCTAGAAGGAAGTCATTATGCTGTTGAGGGAATAAGAAATTTAAGTCAGAGAGTTGTGAAATGTTCTCATTATAGGTCATCTCAGTAATTATCTGACATCTATAGATGGAGTCACTTCTTAATCAAAAGAATGAATCATTACTGATATTGAATCAGTCCAAGATGTTTTAAATAATGAGTCCAGTAACTCAAGTATAAATTTAGAGGTAATTTCAGCAACTTCTCTACTAAAGTTTCAGACTAATAATGAAATATCTTATTACATTTCAGCATAATGATAAGAAAATGGCCATGCAAGTGTGAACTAAATTGCCCCAGTGTAATCTGCATGTTAAGACCTAGATTAAAAAAAGGTCACTAATGTTTACTATGCCACTCACAGAGGCTTAATTATCTACTGGAATATAGGCTTACTTTCTCTCAAGTATGATAAAACGTACCTAGCAATAACATTAAATTTAAAGATTGGGAAGTGTTTACTTTAAAATTCCTCAAGTCACTTGCCCATATGACCATACAAATTACTTTAGACAAGTAATAAGTGTGAGCAATAGTAGTAATATATGCATTTTTTCATTTATTTACTGCATTTATATATAGTTCCACATCTACAAAGCAGTGAACAGTAGCACACAAAAAGATAAAGTATAAAGTATGACTTACAAAAAAAAATCAGTAAAAACAGTGTCTCGTTGACCAAGAAAGACTTCTGAAATAAAGACAATTTCAGGAAATGCCAAAAACAACAGTGTTGGCTTTCGCCTGACCTACAAAGGAAGTTATTTCCATAGAAGTTGAGCTGCCACACTGAAGGCTGTTCTCCAGGTGGAGTCCATTCAGGCCATAGTCCATTCAGAACCACGTGAGCATGTGATCAGTTGACTGTAGTAACCAGTTAGGAACATAGGAAAAGCCATGCTGGATCAGAGCAAAGAGCCATCTAGTCCAGCACTCCATACACACAATGGCAACTCAGCTACCCACAGAATCCCTCAAGAAGGATGAGTGAAGGATTTCCTCCTGGCCAAGCTTCTCAGTAACTGGTCTGTGCAGTCATGTCACCTCTGTAAAGAAGGTAGCACCTAGCCTGCAATACTAGTAGTCACTGAAAGCCTCCTCATGAATCTGTCTAATCTTGTTTTAAATCTGTTCAGACTGGCAGCCATCACCATTTCCCATGGCAAAGAATTCCATAGTTTAACTATACACTGTGTGAAGAAGTATTTTCTCTTGCTTGTCCTAAATGTTCTCCCAGTCATCTTCATGGGATGCTTCTGGGTTCAAGTGTTATGGCAGAGGGAGAAAAATGTCTCTCTTCCATTTTCTCTATACCATGCATTATTTTAAACATGTCATTCAGGTCTCCCCATCTTTGCCATTTTTCCAAACAGTCCCAGTCATTGTAGGCACATTTCATAGGAGAGTTGCTCATTTTTGTTGCCCTTCTTTTTTCTTTTTCCAACTCAATAATGACCCTTTTTCAGATAAGATGACCAGAACTGAGCACAGTATTCTAAGTGTGGCCATACCAAAGATCTGTATAATAAGAGGAGTAAGCTCTAGACAGGTCTATTTTCTATCCCATGCCTAATCATGCCTAGCATGGAGTTTGTCTTTTTCACAGCAGCCTTTGGGGGCTGGGCACTGGGCCAACATTTTCATCAAATTGTTCACTATTATCCCAAGATCGCTTTCTTGATCAGTTACTGATAGTTCAGATCCTATCACCATATACTTGAAGTAGGGATGTTTTCCCCGAATTGCATAACTTTACACCTTTTTACATTGAACTGTATTTGCCATTTTGATGCACATTCTTCTGGACTTTGAACCTCTTCAAAATCCCTTTTGTTTTTAACCATCCTAAAAAGTTTAGTGTGCCACTTCACTACTTATTCCTAAGTCCAGATCATTTTGTCCAGTTTGAAAAGCATTGGTTCTAATACAGAAACCTATGAGACTCCACTGGTGACATCTCTCCATTGGGAGAAGTAGCCATTTATTCCCTCCCTCTGTTTTCTGTTCTTTAACCAGTTAGTGAACCATAAGAGAACCCCCCGCCACACACACACACACTGACAGAGAGGGAGGTGGGGGAGAGAGAGAGTTTGTTCCACGACTACTTAGTTTGGTCAGAATACTTTGGTGAAGAATTGTGTCAAAAGCCTTTGGTAAGACCAAGTAAACAAGTGTATCATCCCAGTGTACATGAGGTAAACCAACTGACCTGTAATTCCCCATATTTAAATAATGGTGTTACACTGGCCATTCTCCCATCTTCAGGTATAAGTGCTAATTTTAGGGACACGCTAAATGTTTTGGAATTTACCGTGTCCCTAATGTTTTGGTCAGCAATTTCATTTTTGAGTTCTTTGATAATTCCAGAATGCATATCATCTAGACTAGGTGACTCGCTGCCTTTTAGTGTGTCAGTAAAGTTGAGAATTTCATCTCTTTTAACTTCTATCTGGCTTAATTCCTCATATTCTCTTACAGAATCCATAAGCTCAGGGACAGGTATCTGCTTTTCATCCTCTGATGTGATGGCTGATGAAAAGAATTCAGGCACTTTCTCTGTGATCTCCTTGCCCTTCACCCCAACCTTAAGTGTTCCTTTAATTCCATTATCATCCAATTCCACAACTATGTCCTTAGCTGCTTTTTCATTTGATACATTTAAAGAATTCTTGACTCTATGTGTTTGCCATGCTGGTGATTTCCTGGACTTTTTGCTACCTTTTCTCACTTGTGGTATGTATATCATCTTTACCTCTATTAAAATGTTTCTGAGTAATATCCAAGTGCTCTAAAGTGATTTAAAGTCTCCATCTTCTTCTTTACTAGTTCCCTAATTTTTGAAAAGTTTCCTCTTTTGAATCAAATGCGTGCAACCTAATTGTCTCTTAAATTTGATACCAGCATGGTCATTGTTACATAAGAACCAGGTTCTACACCCCAATTGTCTATGGTATTCACTAAGGGACTGTGGTCTACTCACTGACATTTAGTCTAAGCTACTTCACAAAAAAGTTGTGGGGATAAAATGAAAAGGATGACTATGTGAGCTACTTTGAATTCTTTGGAAGAGGAAAAATGGTGGAACACAAAATACAATACATAATTCATTATGTAAGAAATGCATATCCTGATTTTCTCCAGTAGAATAGAAGTCATGAAGAGCTTACAAAACATAAAAAACATAAAACAAGAACTGATTGGTCAGGTATATTTACCACAAGCTAAAGCAAAAACAAAAAGACAAAGAACTATCAATCAATCAATCAACAATCAATCGACAAGTTAAGCAATGACAGACCTGAATGCTTGTTTGAGTTCTTGACAGTGGTCTGTCATTGACTCTTCTCAAAACTCAGATTAAATCCATCCTTTATTGGAGAAACAGCCTGAGGAGGATGCAGTCATTAAGAATTATGCTTTGGCCTCTTCTCACAAATATAGTAGCACGTCGCTCAGACAAAAACAAATCAAAATACATGAATGCTAGGAAGAATTTTGTGGAGATATTGGAAAACTGAGAGTCAATCAAATAGAGAATCTTGAGGAATTTGATCTACACAAATTCCTACATAAAGTGACTTTATTCTTTCAGACAAACAGGAAAATTGTAATATGTGAATATTGTAATATGTGAAGTTCTTGAGAGTTAATCATATCAAACAAATAAATGTTGATAAATGTTCAGACAATTGCCACCTAAACTATTTATTTTAAGAGGAATAAAAATAAACAATTCACAGATTAATGTGGGAAAGAACAGAATCACAGATAAAAACATTTCAAATTGACATGGACCAGAAATAGATATATTCATCCAACCTGACTTAAAGTATGCCAGTGCTAATATTCATTCTGAGTTTTTACAGATTTCTTAGGAGATTTTAATATTCAATAAGCAACTTATATTTAACTGGATACATTTGATGGTTTTAAAGAGACTAGTCCTAACATGGAACATCTTTTCCTTCAACATATCAATACATTGTAATGGTGAAAGAAACCATTCCAGTTTTCTATTTACAGTGTATAAAACATCAGTTGCTATGGGAAAATAACTTCAACAAGGGTTTTCATCTTCCAGTGTGTACAGCTTGCTTGTTTGTAGAATTGAAGAGCATGCTGGTATCTTTCACATTGGTTGGTTTCTTATTCCATCTGTCTTTACCAGTTATGTGTATATAGGAACACAAATAATCAAACCATACATTATTTTGAAGACATATGAAGTAGTTATCCCTGTTTCTCTCTCTCTATCTCTTTTTTACTTCAAAAATTCCCAATCCATAGGGAACCCAATCCAGATTGGGAACTTAGTCTAAGAATGGCGGGAGACTTTAACTGTGTTCCTGCCACTTTGGTCCCATGCCAGTTTCCATTGACAAGAATAAGCTATTTAAAAAACAGCTCACTTTTGGGGAATATAAATTGTCAAAGCAGTGCATGATTCAAATCAGGACTGCAATAGGATGCAAAGGATTAAAGAAAACGAGATGGCAATTTTCTGACTAGAACAGAATGGCTGAAGAGAGATGTATAAGATAGATAGAGCAATGGAGCTCAAGAACAAACATGGACTGGTTTTACCTAGCCATAACTTGACTTGTTTTCACGTGTCCTTCTAGCCCCCGATGAGAAACAGTAAACCCTCCCCCACTTGAGAATAGGTGCCCATAGCATAGATCACATTTGAAGAAGACTGCTACTTCGTTATCATAATAGCAACACCAAACTCTTCTGTCTCCCACATCAAAAGAAAATAGCTATTTTCCTTGCCAACACATTGGATTGAAGTATCAAAGTCACTGCAGTAAGCAGTATGAGAAGCAGCTTCCATATACAAGAGGTGGGCTAATGGGAGATGTCAGACATCAGGAAGAACCACTCATGGCAGAGGCCAGCAGTTTCTTCATTACTCACCAGTTACAAATGGTTGGCAGGAGGGGGCAGCTTCTTGTCATACTCCCCCCTAAGGCATGAAGGACAGAATGAATGATTTAAGAAGCATTTTAAAACATAAAAGTGCATAGTAATAATGTGTGTGTGTCTTTCAAAAAGTAATCCCTCAGCTCATTCATAACAATACACAAACCAGCCCCTCTTTGCTGTGTGGCTGTTAAAACTTGCATGTGCACAACCCATATTTTAGCAAGAGTACTAAAAGTTTCATATGTAAGACATTATTCACAGTATGTTTCCTGTTACTTTGCATAGCATTATTCTTTGTGAAAATAATGTTTTGGCCTCAGGAGAAATATTGCAATTGAATGCAAAGCAATATATTTTTGGTTCTAGGCCACGACATTAGGATTTAATTAAAAAAACACACACAAACCTTTGGCCATCAAGACAACAGAGACATGATAAAAAAATGGGATGGTGAATACATGGATAATTGGTAGATAAAATGCATTGTGGCTGCAATCTTATATCCACTCACCTGGGAGTAAGCTGCATTAAACTTAATGATGCTTATGTCTGGGTATACATTAGAGGATTACAGTGCAAATGTATACAGGTTTGGAAAAGGGGAGGGGGAGAACCGCACAATTCCCAGCATTCTTCAGCCAGCATGAAGTTTTGTAGATTTTTGGAGGTTTGTGTAGTTGAAGGACTTTTTTCTGCCTAAATAAGCATAGGATTCTGCCATAAAAAGTGGAAAATTATCACTGTCTCTTTCATATCAGAGAGGTTAGTTAGAGTTAGAATGGTCTTCTTCACATTGTATTTTTAGTAAGTGGTGGGGTGAACCAAAATTATTGCTCTTACAGGGCTTGAAATATTGTTGATTAGCATAAAAAGAATTGAATGAACATATATGTTTATCATTCTTTAATACTTCAGAATCTGATGCACAGATACCAAAGAGGTGACCCATCACCACATCCTATATCAGTTTCTGCATGCAGTGTAATGTATTAGAATTATAATTAATAATAATGTTAAGTGCAGTAATGATTGTTAATAAAAATGTTCAACCCTCAGACTCCTATACCAGTCGGTACTTTCCCAAACTGGCCCACACGATATAATTACCATGTGAGCAAATCAGTAAAGTTTATTTTGAACGTAAACACTATAAATAGTGACTCCACCAAAAATCAAAAATATTGGCTTAAATTGACCCACCCCATAGTATGCAAATAAATTTCAACATGAAGATCCTGGTCCTTTGGTTCCAAGACAGGCTCTGTGGTGCCATGGATATTTTAGATTCCCAGAGTACTCTGACATTGTACTTGGGAATGAGAGATCTGAGCTTCATCCCTGCAGTGTGTTTGGAAAGAACTGCAATGGGTATTCTCCAAGGGAATCAACCTCAGAGAGAGAGGGAAAGGAGCATTTTGGTAGCTGGTAGGGGAGAAGACAGGTAAGGCCAGAATATGTATGATCCTGCAGTTCTTCCAGCCTCCCTCCAAAAATGCTTTTGCTAAACAGGCAAATGGCCTATCAAAAATGCAGGGCAGGATTAAAGGAAACAGTAGATTGTTTATGTTGCTCTTCCTGCTCTTCACAGGATGACTGTAAGCTTTCTGAGTATGGGGGTGTCTGGGCTTGGCAGCATCATTACTTTGGCTGTTAGAGTTTAACTTCAAAAAATATTTGAGTCTAAGTTTTCAGAGGGGAAAGAATGTTTTGTAAACAACCAGCCAACTGAAAAAAATGTCCCAAATTACTGGTGAAGCAATAGCTGGCACCATTTAGTGAAGTCTATAATAGCACCCATGTGATCTAAAAGCATCCTTCATTTCCATCTATGATACAGCCCACATGTCTTTCATAGTTTCATTATCTCCATAGATCTTTCTCTACTCTCTCATAATGATTCCTATCCCAAATCTTTCTGAAATTAATACTGTCACTTTCCTGGAACTCATTACACCTAGGAAAGATTTGTCAGGAATTGTAGGTGGCCTCTTATTAATATAGTGGCTGCAGCTGCTGCTAATATCCTACTTCCATTCACTGTTGCTACTACTTGGCACTTGCCACTACCTTCACTCACATTCCTTGGACTCTACAGTTGATCAAGTCTCATTAAGAGAGGTGTCCAAAGTACTATCTTATCCAATTTTGATGGATGAGTTTCAATTATTGTGGCTGAATAATGTGGGCAAGGCACTTGGTTCTGTTTGTGTCACCATTTGTTTTCTTGACCCTTGCCCATCTTGCCTCATCAAGCAAAGGGGTTTGCATCTAGGTCCAGGAGGCTGTCAATGCCTCATTAAAAGAGGGGGTGCTCCCAGCCTCTCTCAAGGAGACTGAGACCACTCTTTAAAAAGCCAAACCTGGACCCAGTTGCTGTTGTAAATTGTAGGCCTGTTGCAAACATCCCATTTTTGGGCAAGATGCTTGAGCAGGTGGTGGCTGAGCAATTCCAGCTACTCCAAGGATGCCTGAAGGGCCACCTGCTCCCATATGTACCTACTTGACTCCTCAGATCAGGTGAGGAGGCCCTTCTGAAAGAACCATCCTCCAAGGAGGCAAGAGGATGGCAAATAGAAGAGGGGCCTTGTCAGTGGTTGTACCCTCATTTATGGAATTGCCTCCCAAGAACAGTTTGCCTGACACCATCATTACAATCATTACAATTTTGGTGCCAGGCAAAAACCACTCTATTCTACCAACATTCTAATAATTGATTTTATGTTGTTTAATTTTAAAGTATATAGTTTTATATTGTTCTATAGTTTTAACATACTATGTTAATCTTATTCTAATAACATGGCAGATAGTTATAATATGTGCCATCTATATGAAATGAAAATTGAGACCTCTGTGTTTGCCTGCTTCTTGGATATTAATCTGAGTTATAAAACTACTTCTGCTCTTATAGTCTACTCACTTTGATGCTGATAAGCTGTCTGCTAAAGAAGCTGTGCTGGGAAGAAGTAGGTTCTACCTGCTTATGACACTGGAATGCTATTGAAGTAGTATCCCAGTATCAGGAATCCTGGGAATATTATTTCAACGGCCTCCTGATGGTCTAACATTTTTCTGCATTTTTTAAAATCATACTTACTTATTTCAATTACTTAGGAGACAGTTGAGAGAGAAATTGTACAATCATGTCTCTGGTGATCTCATATGTCAATTAAAGTACAGGGGAATATATCATAAGGCATGGGTCCTCAAACTACAGCCCATGGTATGGATCCGACCCGCCATGCCCTTTCATCTGGCCCGTGCCACCGCCTGCCACCCACAGTGCGCTCACCGTGCGGGTGGGAGGCGGTGGCTTGCTCACTTGGAAATGGTTTTGGACTCGTTGGGAGATCTCCCAGCGAGTTCAAAACCATCCCTGAGCAACGTGCGCTCACCGCTGCCTTGCAGAGCAGGCTGGAGATGGTGGCTTGCTCGCTTGGAGATGGTTTTGAACTCACTGGGAGATCTCTGAGTGAGCAAGTCACCACCGTGTGCACCCGAGGATGCCTCACCAGCCCACGCATGTAGCCATGGCCTTTCAACTGGCCCCCTATTGAAAAAGTTTGAGGACCCCTGTCATAAGGTATCTCACCACTGGGCCTTTAAGATCAGGAGACACAGGCAGCAGGAAAATATGTAAGAAAAGAAACAACAGCATCCACAAAGTACCCTTGGTAATCTCCCAGTAATAGTGAGGTAAGTTTAAAAACACCAATGAAAACAATTATAAGTTTCCTTAGAATGAGGCAGAAAAATGGCAGTCTCTTTTATGAGGCATTGCAACTTTAAGAAAGTTGGAAGACAGATTTTGGCACAGCAGTACCCAAAGTAGCATTTTTGGAGCCATGGAAATGAAGATATGGGAGAGAGGAGTGAGGGGGAAGCAGCACAGAGGTACCAATCTAAGTATTGCCACGGCCACACCAGATGTGTCAGAAGTGACAAGCATGTGGTATGCAGCATACTCTCTCCCTCAGTCTTTCCTTTCCTCTCCTCTAGATGTGAACCAGAAATTAAACAGCTCAGCAATTGCTATTACATGCGAACAAGGCCAATATCTTTAAACACACACAGGGGTCTGCTATTGCCAATGGATTTCAACTACATGCATTTTACGTTATTTTTTCAATAGTCTTACAATATAAATGTAATAGGAGGAATGAGATTTTTGTGTTTGAAAATTCATTTTTATTCAAATAGAATTGACATTATGCCAGGGATATGAGCCATTGCTGGTGACAGAAGCACTGTTTAACATATATGAACGTTCAAAAGCAGCAGTCACATCTTTAGTAACTTATCTTAAAAGTATTCTTTCAAGCTTGTTTTATAGCTGGCTATAGAAAATGGGAAAGGAAAAGAATCTTGGTCACTGTTCAGTTGCTTGTCAATTGCTTAGACTAGAAATTAGCTGTTTCTGTTTATGATGTGGTCAGTTGTTCACTGAGCACCAGTGTATAAGCAGCCATTTTAACATCACAGACCATCAAAAACAACCATGAGATAGGAAAAATGTTTGGACACGATTAAATGGATCTGGATTTGCACCAATGACTTGGAGGTGAAAAGCTCTGTATCTGATTACCAAGCTTGTAAGCCATCCAGACTCCTGGCTTCTGGGGTTTATTCAATGACATGTTGCATTCTTTTGGTCTTAATGTGGAAAAAACCATTGCAGCATTTCCTCCAATATAATGTATATATTAAAATTTGCAGTGTTCAGAAATGGTCAGAAAGCTTACACAGTATTTCTATATGCATTCTTGATTGAATATGCCCTTATAAATAACAGCAACATTAGCATAGATTTATGCCCTGGTTATGAGCTACTGTGCCAAAGACACATAAACCACAACTTTATTCTGTGCGCTCATGGGCATTATATCTCCAGGTCACATGATCTGACAAGAACTTGGGTGCCTAGACCTTTTGGATTCAAGAAAGTGTAATAAAGTTAGGTGTGTTTTGGTCTTAAAAAGGTAAAGATAAAGGTTTCTCCTTGACATTATGTCCAGTCATGCCTGATTCTAGGGGGCGGTGCTCATCTCAGTTTCCTAGCCAAGGGAGCCAGCGTTTGTCCATAGATAGTCTCTGTGGTCATGTGGCCAGCATGACTAAAAACCGAAGTGCACGGAACACTGTTACCTGCCCGCCGAAGTTGTACCTTTTTATCTACTTGCATTTACATGCTTTCAAACTGGTTGGCAGGAGCTGGGACAGAGCAATGGGAACTCACTCCATTGTGCAGATTTGAACCAGCGACCTTTCGATCAACCAGCCCAGCAGCACAGAGGTTTAAGCCACTGCGCCACCTGCAGTCCCTGTTTTGGTCTTATTGCATACTTATAATTGTGTACCCATACAAGTAAAGCGCTGTCTGTACGTGCCACTCCTTTACAAAGATTCAGTGCATGGGAAATAGGACTGTACATACATCTCCTGACCATACCATCACACTTTTGATATCTACTTGCTCAAAACATAGAAACATAGAAAACAGAGCGAGTCAGAAGGGGTCTCCTGGGCCATCTAGTCTGACCTCCGGCACCAGCTGGCTCTGCTCACGACATGCCCGCCATGTGGATGTCCAGCCTATCCTTGAACACCCGCACCAATGGGGCCTCAACGACCTCTCATGGAAGCCCATTCCACACCCTCGGGGTCCTAACTGTCAGGAAGTGCTTCCTGGCATCCAAATGGAACCTTGGCTCCCTGAGCTCTGCTCCATTGGAGCGTGTCCTGCCTTCCTCTGCAGGGGAGAACAGGTCCCTACCCATCTCCATGTGGCATCCCCTCACATACCTGTATGTCGCCAACATATCCCCTCTGAGTCTCCTCTTCTCCAGGCTGAAGAGGCCCAGTTCCCTCAGTCTCGCCTCATACAGCATTCCCTGCAAAACGGCCACCAACCTTGTGGCCCTATGCTGCACTGACTCCAACCTGGCTATATCCTTTCTGTAATGAGGGGCCCAAAACTGAACACAATACTCCAGTTGCGGGCGCACCAGAGTCGTGTAGAGTGGTAGTAATGCCTCTCTTGATCTAGAAGCCACACTTCTGGCTATGCAACCAAGGGGGCGTTCACCCTCTTGACCACCACATCACATTGCTGACTCATGTTTAGCCTGCAGTCAACCAGTACCCCAAGGTCCCTTTCACAATTGCTGCTCTCCAGCCACTTGTCACCTAGCCTGTACTTATGACAGCTTTTCCTATGCCTCAAGTGCAAGACCTTGCACTTATCCACATTGAACGCCATCCTGTTGTCTCCTGCCCACTTCCATAGTCTGTCCAGATCCTTTTGGATCTGGAGTACCTACTCCTCAGTTGCGGTCACTGCTCCAGTTTTAGTGTCGTCTGCGAATTTGATCGGCAGACTGTTCACCCCTTCTTCCATGTCGTTAATGAAAAGATTAAACAGGATTGGCCCCAGGACAGAGACCTGGGGGACCCCGCTTGTCACTGGCCGCCATTCCGATGATTCCCCACGAATGGTTATCTTCTGCTTTCAGTCAGTCAACCATGCCCTAATCCACCGGACAGTGCTTTGGTGTATCCCAAAACTCCTCAGTTTCTCCACCAGGATATCATGGGGCACTTTGTCAATGGCCTTGCTGAAATCAGTTCAGTTCAAACAACACCTGTTAAAAAATAAAAAAGAGCTGCTGTATATAGAGTTGTCAGTGTAGGGATTTCTTACACATATGTTTGTTCCAGTGTATTTTCCCATCAGTTTGCAAATTCACATGCAAAACAAACAGAAATCCATTTGCCTTCTTGGTGCTTTTCTTTCTATCTATCCATCCATCCATCCATCCATCCATCCATCCATCCATCCTGTACACATCTTTGCTACATACTTCTTGCCAGTGATTTACTCTAATGAACACATTATCTTAATTATGCATTTTTGTGATTATACTCTTTTGGAATAACAATATCAGAGGTGGAAAGCTTGTGACTGTGTACATGTGTTGGCCTACAATTGCTATCTGCTCTAACCAGCATGTCAATGGTGATGGATGATAGGAGTTGTAAGCCAAAACATCTGGAGCTGCCCACCCCTGTACAATCAGTTGCTCATCGTTCAAATTCCTCCTTAAAATCCACCTTTTCCAGGATTCCTTTGGCATAATCACTTAGATTAAGAACAGACTAGTAGCATCACAGATATAAAAAACAGAAATACCTCAGCCATATCACCCCTGAGTCAAATGAACTGCTAATCCATGTAGTGCTTGTAAACAGCAGATCAACATCTGCTGGTACACTTAACATTGGATTCTTAAAGATGCTTAAATGTGAAAAGAATGGATACCAAATTTTTGGAGGCTCAAGCCTAATGCTGTAATGGCAGACCATTGTACTAGCATGGGCACCATTCTCGTGGTGGAAGGAAGTTCTGTACCATTTCATGATTTTCTCCATTTCACTGCAGAGCTAGTTTTGGACAGCTGCTACAACATAATGAAACTTGCCTGATCCACATGTTGACTACCTTGTTATGTGAAGACAGCAACTCCATGGCGTAATGTAGAAGTAGCCCCTGTAGGTTGCCAATTATGGGTCAACTGGCCTTTATGATCAGGTAAAAGTATTGTGATAAACTACAGCCACTGAAAGGAGTGCAGGTAAAAATGCTGGTGTGGCCAGTAAGACAGTTTGCTAGGTAAGGCTGCCAAATGTGGGTAGCAGATGAGGGGCCTTCTTGGCTTTAACTCCATTGCTGGATTTAGCAATAGAGGCCTGAGTTACCATGGTGAGTGGCTGTTGAGTGGATGGTCACCCATTTGATGTTAGTCAGTAGCATGATCTCATACTAGTCTAAACATCCCTCCAAAACATTACACTTTCAGGTTACTGATCATGGTACCCATGCTTCCAATGGCAGCTCCCAGGGCCTACAGATAATGGCAAAAAGTTCTTCAACTGTGTCAACAGATTGTGGTAGACAGTGTTTTTGCACAGTGAACCACCACAACAACCACCAAAGAGAAATTGTCTATTTTCCAAACAAACATCTTCTGCTCTCTTAACAAGTTAGCATAGATATATCCTGGCTTGAAGACTGTGTCTGTATTTTGTAGTGTCATTAAATGCAACTCCTTTTTGTGTGTTTGATCCACATAAGCACCCACAAAACATAACTATTACGTGTATGACTAGAATGCCCAATAATATCCTTAAGGGATTTAATTCAGCACAATTTCCAGATTGGATAGAAGTTTAAAGCTGTTGAAAATTTGTAAATTGCAATGTTGAAACTGAGTAATAAGGCTCTAGAGGAATGAATCTTATGCCCCCTTTTGTTATTTTCTTACCCATTGTTCTTGACAGGTACTTCTTCAGTTTCTGCCACTGCCATCTTATGCTCGTATCTTGGAGATCTTATTGTGTGAGAATCTACATAGAAATAATGCAGTGAATGCTCATTTTTTGGATGTCTGTATGATCACACACAATGCTTGTTCCTGTACATAAGCTGAATAGCCAGCACTGTCATAAGATAGGAGCTCATCCCAGTAATGTGGGTTTGGCAGGGAATTATATTATTTAATGTAATATCTATCACTAGGGCAGGAGCCTCTGTTCCTAATAATCCTTACAGATTATCCCATATCATTAAAATTATAGGTACCACAAGCATCAAGCATGACTGCATAAAACGAGCCATGCTAGAGATGCCTGTAGGACAACTTTAGTAAAATATATCCAGATGGTTCTACCAAGGAAGGGAGGGGTACAAACTTGCTGGATACATCCTAAAGATATTAGGAGGGATGGAATACTGAGCACTGACTAAATAGGAAACATCTGTATGCCACCATTTCCTTTCTACATTTTGTTCTGCATTGTTCCACACTTCATCTCTTTAGAGTCTAGATATTGTGTGGTTGGTCAAGAATCAGTCAGAATTTGTTTAATGAAATTGAAAGTCTTAAGTAGGTTGTGGGGAGTATTTGGTGTATATGAATTAATGCTAATGTGGCTAGTTGGAAAGCTTGCTGCAGAATGGCAGAAAACCATGGATGTTTGACTTGAAAATAATGAATGAGGTTATCTCTGAAAAGAACTCTTTAAATTTTGCCCCTAAAATTTGTTAACCTTGCCCAAAAAAGGAAGGAATAATTTGGATATGTTTACAAAAATGAGAAACAAGATTTTGTACTTTTCAATTTTACTAGCCTTCAGTTTCTAGTTAATCCAGTCAGTATTAAGTTCCTAAATTATTGCCTTGTAGTTTTTTAATACCAAAAAATAAAAGTACATTAGAGACTTTTTAACATTCACATACCAGACTCCTAAAGCATTTGTTCAAAAATATCTGAAAAGCATTGAAATGATGAAAATGAATCCCATATGGTTAACTTAAATATGAGAAAAGTGAACTTTTTTTAACTTAGAAAGAACATCTGTACTCGATAACAGTTTTTCTGTGTGATAACAAGCAGTTTTTCATGCATAATTTTTAGGCCACCATTATGAACTGTATTTTCTTTAACAAAAGTACTGGCTTCAAAATGGTCTTCTTAAAATTAGCCTAAAATTGATGGCTTTTTCTTTGTTCTTTTTATGTTTATGCTTATTTCACCCCCATCCCATAATACTTGAAGATCAGCATGCATTAATAGCCAGAGGGCATAGAGAGACTAGAGGAAATTAGCTGTCACCCAGAGCCAGTGATTCTGTGTTTTCATAAACATAAAGGACTAAATTGTCTTTTATGTTGACCATGCATGCCGATTGTGTCATTCCCATTAAAAATTATACATCATGCATATATTCTACAACTCTTTATGGAGATGCTTGAATTAACATGCTTTTAATATAGAATAGTTAGCTTTGCTTTCGTGTTAGCTATATTTGGGATAAAGGGCCAAGAGACAGAGTCAGAATTATACCACTTTCAAAAGTGGTTTTATCTAAGATTATGCCTAGCAATACTCATGTTCCTGTGAATCTTCTGGTGCATATTGTCCTCTTAATCAAGCACTTCATAAATAATAGGAGGCAATTGCAGAAACGAAATTTGTGTCAATATATGTGCTTAACAAGGGGTATGCCAAATAATGTAGTTATTTTTAACAATCCCAATAACACAAGCTATGGGTGTAGTCTGGTTAAATACATTTCTCTGTTTAATCCAAATGAATATCATAGCAATAGTTTGCTTGACATGAGCTTTTTCTGTGTGTATCCATTTGGAACAGTAGACTAATTCATAGATACAGTTTAGTCCTTTTTAACATTAAGTGCTGATTTGCATGTGTGAAACAGCTAATACAGGTCCAGGGCTCAATGGTTTTCACTGGTCTTAAATCCACATATTCAACAGTGTGAGTTGATCATTAAGAGTACATGTGAATTAACCTTTTCTTATCAGATTGTGGCCAGTGGCCATAATCCAGAATATTCTATCATATACCCCCAAAGTTAGATGCATGCAAGGTAAATGTGTTTCCATGTCAGCAGTTTTCCACTTCACCTTCCGAATGGACAAAGTGTGTTCTGTGTTTTAAACAAATCTGATTAAGAACTGAAATAGAAACCATGTTAATAGTAGCAATGACTTTGCTTCTATTACTGCACATTAAAGAGACAACACATACTAACACGTTTGTTAGGATTAAAGCAGCAATAACATTCTTAAATAGTTCTACATGGACAAATAGCTTAGTGACTCTCTCTAGTCTCCTAGGGGTCAGATGCAAGAAGCATGACACTCAACCAGCAAGGCATTCTGGTGACAATAAAGGTAGGTATATAGGGGTGGAAGATAATATAAAATACAAAACTTGACATAATGCTCTGTACTGTGGCCCAAGTTCCACTCATACCATGTACCTTTGCTGACTTATGCATTTCCATCAGGATACCATTAACAGAGATGAAAGTGCCTGACATTTTCAGTGTATTATTTTACATTGTATAGATGTTTATTATATAATCACATATTTGTCTACAGCCTAACAAGAACTCTGGCACAGCACATCATAAAAAGTCTTGTGGCTCAACTGTCTTTTGCTGATACTGTCACTTTGCTTTGTGTGATCCCCTCTCCCCTGTATGTTCTCTGCCCGGCAGCTGATTACTTTGCTGGTAGTTGGTCCTTTAGAAACATCTTGTCCAAATTATTATCCAGCTTTTCTTCTGAGTATCTAAAGGCATTCTTTTCCACCTTTAGGCATTCATGCATGCAGTCATTGATCAAACATTCTTTCCATAACGCAGTCAGGCCACAGTGTTACCTGTACAAAAGGCTCATATGCCAAACTTGTTGTCATTGCTGTTGTCATTGCAGCAATTTAACTATGGACTTGCATTTAAATTATGAGCAAGGACCAAGTTTGTTTGTTTGTTTGTAATACTTACATAGACATAGCTCCACCATTTCCATGTCTCATGGTAGAAACCATTCCAATGTATATATCAGTTTGTAAAAATCTTGATCATATTCGCCTTCCTTGAGGTTTTGCCAGTCATCACTGAAGGTGGAGCTATGCATTTCTGAAATTGATTTTTAAAGGGAAGAGGTGATCTCAGACACATTATAAAAATTCTTGGAAACTTAAGCAATACAGTTTATCTCAACATATTTCATTCAGTTATGAATAAACTGAGGAATTAGTCATCATGTCGTGTGCTTGAGAATTTTGAACTGTTATACAGTGTAAATGAAGAGCAGAGTGTATATATAACATGGCTAGTTGATGGCCCCAGACAATTTGTGATTTCTTAGGCAAAGATTGCCTCTTCCTTCACAAGGCTATTTTAGCCAGTGGACTCCCAAAGGGATTTAATCAATGTCCATCATCTTTACAAGTGGTACTTGAAGCAGCTGTTGACTTTTTACTCAGTAGCATGGAGGTCACCAGATACCCTAAGGAGCAAGCCACCTGACATCTGTATTTTCTTGAGGCAGAACTTGACTCATTGACTGTCTTAATGACGATTGAGTTCATTGTCTTCACCTCTACAGCACATTTCTTGCATTTGCATTGCATGGAAATATTATAAACTATTCATTTTTAGGCGATATTTCAGTTCTGGCAATTAGCTGCTTACAAAAACTGAAGACAGCTGTTAGAGTGTTACCCAGAAAAACAAACAAACAAACTAGCCATTGGTGGGTCTGTTTCTATAAATTATTAGAGTTATCTAATAATGGTATTTCTGTTGATTATATGGGACATCACCAATTAAATAGTTCTGTTAATTCTCAATAAATAACTGAGTGACTCTTCAATTAAGGTTACATATATTCACTCTGAAAGGAATCGTGGTTTTATTCTTTTAGGAGCTGCATGCATTATAACAGACACTATAAAAAGAATTTCTCCTACGTGAAAGACAAGTTGTATGGAATGTCACATGTTATCTGCAGGTTTTATATATGTTTGTATTAATATTATTTTTAAAATATAGTACTGATTCTCAATAGCCTAACTGATCTAAATATTCTCTTATTTATCTACTTGATTCTTAAATATACCTTACAAATTCAGGGGTGGGGATCTTGTGGTCGAATATACCTCCTTGCATTTTTGTCCTTTGAATATCCTGGCTACTGATTGGGAGAAACGTCACAAATTGATCCTTTTACTATAAATAAAGTATGGTTGCCCTTGTACCACTTATGCAATATTATGACCTTGAAGGCAGGGCATGAGGATATTATACAGAGAAGGCAGAAGAGGTCGACAGCCAGAGGTCTTTCCACTGTAGAGGCAGAAATGTCTTCTACCTTTGCCCTTCTGCCTTCAATGCCCTGACTGTGATAGAAGGAAAAAAGGGACTAGTTGGGGGTTTATCAACTCTACCATTTTACCAACATGGCACTGGCAAAGCTGAAGTATGTCATCCCTGGAGCTATCATTAGTGTCAATGGGAAGGGCAATTTCAAAAATGCATAATGGGAAAGAGAGAAATACAGAAAATCTATAAGCTGAAATCTTACATACGCTTACCTAAACCCAAATGAACTTAATGGGAATTACTTCTGGGTAGACATATATAGCATTCCACTCTTAATCTTCTAAAACATTATATATCTCATTCTTAAATAAAAAGTAATTATGATGCGGGATGGGGAAGAAAGTGTGTGTGTGGATTTTTGTTTTTGCTTTTTAGAGCCCATTTAAAAAGTTGCTATGATTATTAGGTTGGATGCAGACATCTGAGGAAAGTTTCTCTTCATTCATGGAAGCACAAAGATCCAGTAGAGGCTCCTGATGGTGGGAGGTGGGGAGGTGATTTTCGTCTTTTCATCCCTCCCTCCAACAGTGGTTATTAGAGAAATATTGCAAGGCCTTTTCATTTGTTGTTCTATCTTCCATAAGAAGCTCCCTTTAGGGGATAGTTGAACTTCACTTCTGTCAGTAATCTGTGGAGAGGATGGACAGTTTTGTTGTTAGACTTCATATTTTGTTAATTATAAACATGTAATCAGGCATTTGTTGGAATCTGAAGGTTCAGTTGCACTCTGGTATTGGTGCTGATTTTTATATGTTTATTCATTTGGTATTTATCTCTTTAAGCTTAAGAAGCTGTATAGTGAGAATTGTATACAGTTTATTTACTAAAGGTGCAGCCCTACTGATTTTGCTCTGGAAGATTCCAATCAACTAGTTGGTGGCAATAGAAATGGCAGGGATGCTCTTTGTCTCGCTGTCCACTTGCCCTGCATATTTTCTAGATGGAAAATAATACAGCATGTGAAAGAAAAGTGTGACATCCTACAAGTCAATGGCCAAAAAGTACAGCAGCATAATAATGTCCTTAGTCCCAGCTACAACCAGGCAAGTCACCCTTTGAAGATAGCACAATCAGTGGTACAGCTATTGGGAGATTCAGGAGAACCAAGAAGGGCAAACACTCCCAGGTTCAGCAGAGATCAAAGTAACCTTATCTTTTGAAAAAAGTGTGTTGGAATCCAGAATCCATTCCAAAATGGATCTAGATTATATACATAGGTGTATTTGTCCATGAGGTTACCATACTGTGGAGCTGATCATTTTACTGAATTAATGAGGTATTTGTTTGACATTAACTCAATAGCATTCTATGAATTTGCAGGGATCATGTGATTTCCACTGTTCCACAGTCTTTTCCATTACAACCATGTAGTTTTCTGTATAGTATCTTAGAAAAGATTCCTGAAAGAATAAGGTAACATCTGACTATTTCTAATATTATGTACCCAATGTGCCACAGTTTAGAAATACTTATGAATGGCCGTAGCTTATGAATGGCCATAACATGTGAATGTCAGTAAGCACAAAGATGTCCTACAATCATGAGGAATGTCTGCCCTCCAGTACATCACCGCTTCCTTTCCTGGAATGTGTGGTGTGGAGGCTTTCCAAGATATTCCTGTTGTGAATGGCTTCCAAATTTTATAATCTACCTGCGGATTTGTTGCCACACAAAAGCATTCAGGTGGGTTCCATGAAATCATGATTACTTTTCATTTGGTCCTCACATGTATAGCACACATTGATAAGAAACCCATTCATGCATATCATGTACTGGCCCACCATAAAAGTGCAATACAACTAATACTACCAACATGCAAAATTAATGAGCCCTTAGGTCAAGTCTAGCAGGCTTGTAAATCTTTCATGTTTTATGAACCATGGCTTAATTCCAAAAATGCTAATATGTTCATTGATAGGAAGTTATAAAACAATTGATCATGAGTGTATGTGTGAATGTGTATACATATACATATATACACACACTTCTGTAGTCTGCATGATTATACAGACAAACCACTGCATCTTTCCACCTGCTCTAATGTTTGCTGTAAGTCTACTTTCCAAGAAAAATGAAGAAACTACATTTTCAAAACATAAGTTCATTTAAAAAGTTTGTCACTGAAACAAGAACCAATCATATTTTCAGAAATACCTATAGACATGTGCCTGTATGCTGATCTACTGCTGTAAATAAAGCGCATGTGAGAACAGCCAATCAAAGAAGGAGGTGTCATGATTCATGATGCTGTGAGGCACAGGATTGGTAAGCAATGTTCCTAAGACTCTGCTGATGTGCATGTGCAAAACTACAGACACAAAGAAACCTCAAAGTATCTGAGTACTTTCATCAGCATTTATAATGTTGCATTAATAAGCAAATTTGGCACCATGATAGATTTTACCTTTTTCTTAATAAACCATTTATACACACACACACATAACAACAACAAATTTAAATGGACTGACAAGTTCCACTGAGTTAAATGGGAATTATCCCTACTCAAATAATACACAAACGATTGCAGCCCAAGTCATGACCCCTTGCTAAAATGCTGGATGGCTGTTATATATAAATAATTGCTAGATCATTCATAACCCCTGGGGCACTATTTTCTTTTCATCAACTTCAGTGGTCAGCTGTTTCAAAAAGAAAAGAAATTCTTTCAAAAGCAGGTAAAACTGCATTAAATTATATTACCACTACGATCTATGGCAAGCTTGTATATTGTGTTTGATTTTGCTGGTAATTAAACATGGAAGCACTTTAATTTTAAACTATTGCTTGCTACCTTCTAGGCCAAGCCACATTCTGTCCCATTATTTTGCTCCAGACATAGAATACTTTATTATGGCGACACATCAGATCACACAGCACATGATATATTCCATGCTACATAGTCCCTTTAACTTTCGCAGAATTATCCTTTGCAATTTATAACAGGAAATCCAATTCTATAAAAATCTAATTATTTCATATGTTGGACTCAGCATGACTTTCCCCTGCTTATTTGGCTGGGTGATGAGTATATGTTCTCTGGAGAATTATATTTTTAACACAGCTAGCATTTCTGCAACAATGAAAAAAACGAAAGAAAGGGGGGAAAAACTTGGCATACATTTTTTCCATCTTTTTGTAGTAATTATAGCTAATGAAAGGGGTCTTTTTATGAACTTGTGTGGTCTTCTGGAAAATAAAAATATAAGGTTCTCTCTTATCCAAAAATGACAAATCACTATTCTAGTTGGTTAAAAATTATCTTTTTTTCCCTCCTAGGGGAGTCACAAGAAATTTAGTACAAAACCATGTTAATAATTATACTATTACTTGAGAAAGGAACCTGCTTTATTCCAGCATGAAAATTCATCTTCTGGTGCTTTGTTCTGTAATAACTAGGTCATCAGTTTAGGTGCTGCTGTTTAAAATGCATTTAGCATCCATATGTATTCCCTCACCTAGAGGCCTGATATTTTTAATGAGATTATATCAAGGAATGTGAGGACTGGAGAGTGGTAACATCATTTTAGCGTATAATTCCCAGAACTCTGATCCATTTCAGGGAGGCAATTAAGACTGCTGACTACAATAAATGATACTAAGAGATTATAGAGCTTTTTCTTGCATGAATGCATAGTTTAAAATAATTTTGGTTTATTTAACATAAAAACACTTCCAGAGGGTGAAACTAAATACTGCTCCCATTTTCCTTTACCTACCCCCACTCCAGTTTGGTTTTACACAAGGATTCATTTCTCCTTATTTTACCTAACACATTTATCACTATTGTGTTGCTGTGATCAAGAATTATGCTCAAATCAGTTTCTAAAATGCAGCATTTGAATGGTATTTGGTTTGGAGTTTTTTTTAACATGTTAAGTTAGAGGGTGTGTGTGTTTATGTGTACAGCTTTTCAGCAATATGCTCAGTTCTGATTAACAGATAACTATACTCTGTCGATCTAATTCATTTCAGAGGGGTTTGTAAAAAGACCCCCTCTTCTTTCTGTATTCTACCCATTGAACCAGCATCAGGCAGATACAGCATATCTGAATTTATTCATCCAACAGTATAGTATGTTCTATAGCAATTCATTCTTTCAGTCTTAGCCTTTACATCAGCTGACTTTGACATTTTAAACTAAGGACTGTATTTTACCAAAACCTGATTAGACGCTGTTACTAACTTTTGCATTTTGCCTGATGAAGAGCCCGGTGCTACTCCAAAACTAGCATATTCTCAACCCAATGGAAGTTGGTTGGAATAAAATATATCACTTTGCCTATGTGGCTTTTCTTTTCCTATTTTTGTCTCTCCTCAGCGCTGCCACCCCACCCCCATACATACACACACCAACGGACTAATAATTCAGAGTAGTATTTTCATCACACAAGCTGTAGGTGAGTTAACCCTTTCGTCATCATCTCTGCAGCTCCCAAACACTGCATTCTAGTTGTTGCAAACAAATGTACCAAACTCCAAGTTTGTTGTCTCGAAGAGTTAATTCTGGGAGAGAGGGTGACCTTTTCCCCTACATACTCTGTCATTTTTTTTATCAAGCCTCTCCAAAGGGACTCATCATATGCAGGGCTCTATGAACAGAAAAAGAAGAGCATTGTCCTTATCACCTCCTTCCAGAAAGTGGCAGCGTAATAGGACTTTGTAAGGCGAAATGAAGCCCAGTCTGATGGCTGCTGATTAAAAATTGACTCTGCCACATCAAAGAAGAGTTGAAGGTGAAAATGATGATCACTTCCCTCTCCCAGGGACCCTGCACCATTTCTTTTATTCAACCTTGAAAGGTTCTTTCTGAATAAGATAATATCCCCCGAGTCCATTCTGGCTAAGGCAGCATGGAAAAATGTAGATCAGTATGCCTATTCTTTATGGGGGGGATGGGGTTTTGTTAATGACATAGCACTTTAAAGTGATGGCCTGTATGTGGTAAATGCTGAGAAATTAATTATAAAATGCCTTTTAGACTAAAGATCCAAAATTAATTGATACTATGCATTTTCCAAAAGGACCCACAGTATATCTAAATTACTTTCCTCATGAAGATTTTCTGTACTTGATGCATACTAAAGACTGCTTTAAAAAAAGAATAATAACAAAATTCATTTATTATACTAGCATTATTGGCACTGAAATGATACTTGTTGCAATAATAGAGACATGTGGCCACACAAACATCTATGCCTATCTGTTTCTGAAGTAACATGTAGCAAGTTGTGGATATATATATTCTCCTTCATTCTGCAACACATGCAGCTATAAAAGCATGCCTGTGCATACAGAGAACACTGTGGTTTACCCCTACTGGTTAATCAGTGACTACCATACAGAAAGGAGACGTACTGGAATAGGGATGGGAAATAATTTTACTATTTGGATTTGACACCTGTAAGTTATGAGTACAGTGATATTCTGCACAAAATGAAACATCACTAGTACTGGCTCAGCGAAGGCATCCTTAGTGAGCTACCTTTTCACCACCATTGTTAACAGCTGCTGCTGCTTCTCTTCCTCATCATTTCTACTATTACCTGCTTCCTTACTTGCTTGCCGGCAGAAAATCAGTGATCAAGCAGCCAGTGACTTCTATTGTTTTTCTTTCTCACCACTGCTGTTATGACTAGCATCTGAACAAGAGGCAGCTGAACAAACAGCTTACAGAGGTGAAGAGGAAAGATCCAGGAGGGGGTTCCCTTCCTTAGCAAGTGGCTAAGAAAACCAGTCCTGACCATGACTAGTCATGCGCAAGCCCTTTTGGAAAGATAGGCTTCCATTTGGTATGGGAATTGGCAGTTTGTCAGTTCTTCAGTTTTCCAACCATACATTCACTTCCATCTGTTTCTGCATCATTTTTCAGTTAGCATGAAGATTCCTAAACATTCAGATTTAGCCTAATACACACATTTTCCTACAAAACTTTTCCTGATGTACATACTTGTTGCACATTATTTTTCCCTAATTCATTTTTGCATATGTTTTCTTAATATACATATAGTTATGAGCAATTTTATTTAATGTAATAATATTAGTGCTTATTTTTGAGTTGTGACTCCAGAATTCTGAAAAGTCTGGGTTTCAGTGCATGCTTTGTACTATAAATATGTGCAGAAGGTGCACTGGGTAGGTTTGTGCAAAAAAAATGCTAGTTGTAGCCTGTTACTTCCCATGGTCTTGTACCTCTTGCAACTTGTATCTCCAAAAATCTATTTCCAAATTAAGATTGTGCTCAACACTAATAAGATAGTGGATATTGAAAGACCTTGGTAAGGAAATAAAAAAGCCAGTTCTACCGCTAGTAAAAATTAGAGTTCATTTATTGCATAGATGTACATCAGTGAAATTTGTAGACAACTTGCTATAAATGCATGAATTAACATTACATGTTTGAGGATTGTACTTTCAAATCTCCATGGCAGCAGATTAATTTTATCTTCCATATAAAAGGTCATTTTAACTATCTCTGCTGTCTCCCAATTCCCATGTGTGTTTAATTGTGTATATCACAGGCTTGATTTTTTTATTAACTTTTTAAAGAGCTTCTGTTATGTTTTAATGAACACTGGGGATGCTAGGCATACTGTCAAAGTTTGTTCAATCTAGGTTTGATGTGTTAAAATGCTACAATAAACCATTTTTTCATATTGGTGAATGACAAAATTATCCTTCATGAATTTGGAGGAATTAAAATACATGCATGAAACAAGTCCTAATGTTAGAATAATAGAAATAGCATGGAGATGAGTTCAGAACAGTGAGAAAAACACCTTTTTGTTCAATCCTGTTTCCTTCAGACCACAGCTTGTAATGTTCCTATACTTGATTATTCGTATCTCTAACACTGCAGCCAACTACAGTACACTACAACTTGATTTCTAAGCTTTATCTTCCCAATAGGTTTTATTAGACATGATTACATCAAATTTTGAGCCATGTACAGAAAAAGGAACAGTGTAGATTTAATGTTTAAGGGCTTGTTTATTTCAAATTAAATTTCCTGTATAGAGGTAATGATTTTTGGCTTAGTGAAATCCCAGTCTCTTAATAAACTTTATCATAATGAATACAAGATCTTAATCTGAAAATATCTTCCTCTAGCTAATTTAATCAACATTTTAAAATGTTCATATGGCCCTGATCACCTAGGGCTACCATATTAGCAACATATTTGGGGATTCACTTTGCACAGTTCTGCTAAAATGATGGAGCAACACAATTTGTGCAAATGTTACCTTTAATAAGGACAGAAAAAGTAACCATAGATGGTAGCGCTAGCATTTTCTCTTCCTTCCCTGCCATCTTTTGACGCTATAAATGGTGGGATTAATTCTTTGTGAGATTTTTGGGAGGTTGAAAAAAATCACATCCAAAAACTGAAGGATCAGGTAAGAATTTCAGATGAGTTTCATAGTGTGCAGTGCTTAAGGGTTACCTTAACATAGCAATTGACTCTGTGTGTGTGTGCATTTGTGTGCACACGCACACACGTACTCATTCTTTCATCTTCAATTCAAGCCTGATTTCCCTGTGTTTTGCAGCTTCTTCCATTGCTGGCATGTACAAAAAAGCCTCCTCGAGAACCTAGCCAGGTCATTCTCCCATGGGACTTTGCAGTACTGTCAATACCACCCACTTAATGTCTGGAAGCTGAATGGAGCATATTTGCCTTTGTTGTTAAATGGAGCAGAAACAACCATTCACTATTACATGAACCCCACTTACTTCTCCTCCAGCTTTCATGGATTCAGTACTCAGCAGTGCTGGGATGCCCAAAGTAAGCAAGCCCTCAAGTAGAAGAAGTGCAGGAGGCTGCAAAGCACAGAAGATGGGACATACACGGAAAATGAAGAAGTACACACATGTGTACTTAGGCTGCTTCATTACATTATGGGAAACCCTTAAGCACTACATGCTAAGAATTCTCCAAAAATCTCCCCATCTCTGTGAAGAAGCAGAAAAACAACTGGAAAATAAATGAAATGCTTGCAAAGTACAGGAGGATATTTGGCACAGCACTGATACATATATATTTTGGGAACCAAACTATTCCCACTATCACTGATGCAGAAGTTCTATGAATGCCTGAGCACCTATGTGAGGCTAAAAAATATTAGCTGCATTTGATCCTTACAACCTTCTTGTAAGGTAGGTCAGTATTATTAGCTTTATATTACAAATGAGGGGCTGATTGGGTGGCTTAACTTGGGCTAAGTTAAGCATGTGCACATGGTAAAGGTGAAATTAAACAAAGAAGGCTTTCTGATTTATAGATCAGTCTCTTAGCCATGACACCTGCTTTCAGTAGAATAGTGCAGAAGTTATGTCTGTGTCAGGGCTGGCAGTCTGAGTGAAGTGAAGCAAAACAGACAGATGAGAGTTTGGCAGGTAGGTCAGCTGGCAAGCAATAGGACTGTCAAGGTAGTAAGCCACTGGACTGAGAAGCCAGAGAACAGGTAGCAGCAGTATGACAGGAGCTTGGTATTGACTCAAAAGCCAAGTTGTTCAAACAGAGTACCTGGTCACAAAGCACCTGTTCACAGCCCTGTGAGATTCCAAATGTACTTAATTGGCTGTTGATAAGGAAATGGGAGGAGGAAGAGGAGGGGTTGCTGACTCTCCATTCCTCACGATGCACCTTCTCCTTTTCTTCTGCTACCACCATCCCTTCACCCTGCCCCTCATCTCTGTAAAATGCCTTGAGAGCTTGAGCTATTGGACAGTACAGAAATAAAATAAATGAATTCATTATTCTCATCTTCTTCTACCATCACGTCATCGAATACTATAAAGGCAATTCTGGGAAAATTGGATGCAAACACATTGTAGAACTCATTGCTGACTTGGATTAACAATAGACTGAGGGAAAACCTATGGGGTAAGGTGAAGGATAGACTGGTTTGAAATGCAAACTTTATGAATGCATGCACTTGTTTCAAAGGTGGGTCAAGGTGAGATTTAGTGGGATAAGGACTCTCATGTCACTGGAACCCTCTCTATTTTGCTAGGAAGGCCAGTATGACTTCCTTCCCATTGCTGTAATTCCCTCTTCTGCAACAGTTAAGTGTAGCTTAACAAAGCTGGGTCTGACTACTAGGTTACTGGTTTGAAAAACCTGACTCTGTATTATTTCCTGAAAATGGTTGTTCTAACATAAAACTTCTGTACTGTATTTCATGTTATTTGTTTTTGTTTTGTTTTTTGTTGCTCTGAATGTTCCTTTATTTATTCCATTTCCATACTGCTCAATGGTCAAAGGGTTCCATAGAATTTGCAAGTCATAATTTGGAAGAGTTTGCAGATGTGAAATGCTGCTTGAGCACAAATTTACTGGTGAATCAGCTAATGAAATACAAAGAATAAAAGTGGGGCACACAGACATACATTTTGCCTTGTGTAGCTTAGGACTTGTCACTAACTTCAAGGAAGCTGTCTCAATTGAGCAAATTATTGATTCATTTAGCTTGATTCTGTTTGCTCAGACTTGTGAAGCGTTCAAGATATTGGGCAGACTTGTATATCAGCTTCTACCTGATTCTTTTACCTAGTGATAACTAGGATCGGATCTGGTGCCTTCTGCATGTCAAGTTGGTGCTCTTCCACTGAGCTCTGCTCCCCCCAGTAGATTGTGCATGCTAGTGCAAATGACTATTCCCTAGTAGACACAACGCTGCTAGTGTCCCCTAGATAGTGTCAAGAGGGCCATAGGATCATTGTCTACGTCCCTTAGCTGTGTCCCTTAGCTGCGGCCTGGGCTGTCCGGAGACTCCCTTCCCTGAGACAGAGAGGTTTGTTTGTTTGTTTTGTTTGTTTGTGCTGTGCTGTGCTGTGCTTTGTTTTTCTTCCAATTTAGATTTAAGTTTATTTTATCCTTGTGTGTATGTGCGAGTGGATTTTTGTCTGGGGGAACTGGGCGAGTGACAGGAACTTCAGGACAAACAAGGCAGGGTACAAGGTAAGGTCCCGGAAGGGATACCAATGGCAGACCAGGAGATGGCCTTGGCGGGAGTCATGGGTGTTGCTGTCCGCTGCAAGAGCTGCGACATGTTCACCCTTCTCCCTCAGGAGAGGCAGGGATACACTTGCCCTCGGTGCAAGATGGTGACCCTGCTAGAAGAGGAGGTGAGGTGCCTGAGGGACGAGAGAGCTCTCCAGGCCCCCCCGGAACAGCCCCCCTCTGGACAGAGGGTTGAGGGAGAGACCACGGGAGGAGCAGCTGCGGAAACATGGAGGTATGTCACCCACAGGAGGAGGAGGCCAGTACGGCTTCCTCCTTCTCCTGGCACCAATCTGGAACTGGGAAACAGTTCTCTCCACTTGGGAAGGCTGGGGCTGAGGCTGCAGGAGAGGCAGCAAGGGGGCCGCTGCAGGAGAGGCGAGGGCCAGGGCACAGCTGCCCACCAGTACCGGGAAGGTACGGCGGCGGGTGATTGTTGTTGGGGACTCCCTGCTGAGGGGCACTGAGGCGGCAGTGTGCCATCCCAACCTGGAGACAAGGGAGGTTTGCTGCCTGCCGGGTGCATGCACCCAGCATGTGAAGGACAGAGTGGAGCGTCTTGTTCACTCCGGGGGTCACCAGCCACTCCTGGTGATCCGTGTGGGCACAAACGATGTGGCCAGGCAGGGCGTGGTTGGGACCACCCGGGACTTTGAGGCCTTGGGGAAGAAACTCAGGGAGCTGAAGGCCCAAGTGGCCTTCTCGTCAATCTTACCTGTCTGGGGATTTGGGCCAGGAAGGGACAGGAGGGCCTCCGAGGTGAACGACTGGCTTAGGGTGTAGTGCCAGAAGGAACGCTTCGGGTTCCTTGACCACAGCACTCGTTTTCTTGCCAATGGACTTCTGGCAAGGGATGGGTTACACCTCACGAGGATGGGGAAAAGGTCCTTTGGAGATGCTCTAGCGAGCTTCGTCCAGAAGACTTTAAACTGAGCTGGGGGGGGGGGTTCAGCCCCCCCAGTAACATGTCTGCACTGGACAAGTGTGGGGGGAGGATCAGGGCTCTGGGAGCAGGGTTTCAGAGATACTGCAGGGACTGACAGGACTCCTACAGAGAGGGGCCAGGTACCAGGGAGGATGGGAGGAAGGAGGAGGCTGGGAACTCCAAGGAAAGGAAGCGGTGGGAAGGAGTTGAGATGCATGTACACCAATGCTAGGAGCATGGGTAATAAGCAGGAAGAGCTTGAAGCTCTCCTGGGAATAGGAGGGTATGACCTGGTGGAAATCACAGAAACTTGGTGGGATGAAAGGCAAGTCTGGAATGTGAACATAGAAGGGTATCACCTTTTTAGAAAGGACAGGAAGGGAAAGAGAGATGGGGTGTGGCTTTATATGTCAGGGAAGGGATAGGATGCAGTGAGATAGAATGCAGCACAGATGGGGATTCGGTAGAGGCAGTCTGGGTGAAAATTAAGGGTTTTGACAGGGAAAGAGACCTGACAGTGGGGGTATGTTATCACCCTCCAGGTCAGCTTGAGACCCTGGATGATGTCCTGACAGACCAGATTCTAAGGATATCTCGGGGGAGAGGCACAGTAATTTTGGGAGATTTCAATCTCCTGGATATTACTTGGGAGACTCACTCAGCGGTGACAGCCAGGTCACATTGCTTCCTAGAAGCTATAGAGGGAGGGTTTTTCACACAGAGGGTCCGAGAGGCAACGGGGGGGGGGG